>NW_022145606.1:15617183-15882991 GCF_000002235.5 Strongylocentrotus purpuratus
TGTCTTCTTTGCTCTTTTCTTTTCTCTCATGTTATTAGTCTTCTTTCATTGAGGTAATTTCAGGTCTTACATATTGATGAGCTGTTTGAAATTAACTAGGAGGTATGCGCGTATTGGGGAATGTGGCTTGCTGCTCTACTTAAAAAAAAAAAACTTCCCATGACATGTAATGAGTGTTTAGTGTACATTATGTGGGACGTACAGTGATAGATGGAAAGTTATTTCAGTATATTCGAAATGACTTTTAGGCAACTGCTTTTTCCTCCCACATCATCAACATTCATTCATTTCATTTCATTTACATAATTTCATGAAATGCATTCAGAAAATGAAGAAAAAAAAAGAAACAAAAACAACCCGTGAAAAAAAAAAATATTGTCGGCGAAGCATTTGTCGTAGTACTAGTAGCATTTGTATTTAATGGGACACTTTTTGGGCGGAGCAAATGTCGTCGGAGCAAATGTCACCGGAGCAAGTGTCGCTTCATGCGGAGCAAATGTCGTCGGAGCAATTGTCGGCGGAGCAAATGTCACCGAAGCAATTGTCGCTTCAGGCGGAGCAATTGTCGGCGGAGCAATTGTCGGCGGAGCAAATGTCGGCGGAGCAAGTGTCGCTTCAGGCGGAGCAAATGTCGGCGGAGCAAATGTCGGCGGAGCAATTGTCGCGTTTTGCGGAGCAATTGACGGCGGAGCAATTGTCGGCGGAGCAATTGTCGGCGGAGCAATTGTCGGCGGAGCATCTGTCGGCGGAGCAATTGTCGGCGGAGCAACTGTCGGCGGAGCAACTGTCGGCGGAGCATCTGTCGGCGGAGCAATTGTCGGCGGAGCAATTGTCGGCGGAGCAATTGTCGGCGGAGCATCTGTCGGCGGAGCAATTGTCGGCGGAGCAACTGTCGGCGGAGCAACTGTCGGCGGAGCACCTGTCGGCGGAGCATTTGACGTCGGAGCAAATGTCGCGGAGCAAATGTCGCGGAGCAATTGTCGCGTTTTGCGGAGTAACTGTCGGCGGAGCAATCGTCGGCGGAGCATGTGTCATGGAACCATTGGTCTACTGTCATGATTTATCCAGAATTGTAAACGTGTTTTCAGCTAGGTCATTTTCCAGGATGCACGTATGGTTATATTATTTCGAATATTTCACATATTGATTGCAAAAGATTATGTCCCATATTAATATCTTGAAATAAATTGCAGGTACAGTATAGTGAAATACTAGTTACAAGTTATCGTGGTACAATTTATGGTTTCGTTACCTCCTGTTTGTTTTGTTCTTTTACTTTCTGGGCGGATAGGGAGGAAGGAGCCAATGCGTTACAATAAATGAGTGCTATATTTTACCCACTTTTTCTGTGTTTATTTGTTTACACTTTGCAGTTTTACCAAGTTATAATGGTGTACCAGAACTACTTGAATCTGGATCCTACCATGCAGTCATTGGTTGGAGGCAATGGGACCCAAGCTCTGATACCGGGGACGGACCTATTGTTGGATACAAGATATACGTACGATCAGATAACATTATCGTGTTGACTAAAGAAGTACAACCTTCAAGCATGGTAAACAATACGGACCGTTCCGTATCGAAGAGGTCTGCTGAGAATGCCACTGAGATGGTCATGTATAACGTCAGTGGACTTGAAGCAGGATCAACGTACTCTGTTCATATTGCAGCGATACGGGATGGTATCAACGGTGAAGGAGCACAAGGAGCAGCATTGACATTCACAACTGAAAAAAGTAGGTTCTATAATCTATTTCCCCCTGCTGAGTCATTTCCTTTCATAATTTGACCATCTTCCAACATCCCTTCCTTCATCCCTCCTCTCCCCCTCTCCCCTCCCCTCCTCCTCTCCCTCTCTCTCTCTCTCTCTCTTTTATCTCTATTTCTCTACCTGTCTACCCCTGCCTCTTTCTCTGAATGGTGTGAGATATCAAGATAAAACATATGAAATTATAAGGATTGCTTTGAATATTAGAATGAACCCATTTCCAGTATCTTAAACACCATTGCAAAGACTTTCAAGAATCAACTCAGGGCGATTTCAATACCTCTTTACATATCCCATGGAAAAGATTATAAAATGCGTCATTAAAGTGTTCAAACATTTCAAGCAATCGGATTTGCTCCAGGATGATTTTTCAAAAGCCTCTGCGATTGTGTTCATAACAGTTTAATAACAGGGGATATATTTACGGATAGCTGCCCTCGGCCATACATTTACAGATATGAAATGCTCTCTGAATAAATGGGGAAAAATCTAAATAATATGCAAACACTTTGCAGACATAATTTGTACTGTCCAACTTGATACGCTTCGGGGTCCTCTCATCTCTTCATAAATTAATATACAGCGTCAAAACTGAAATACAATTGCGATTATGTTATGCTATTTCTTCTAACTTAAACGCGCTTGCTTTTTAGCTGTAATAAATGTGATGTTGAAAATAATGATATACGTGTTCTCAAAATGTTGAGGGGTAAGTCTACGATGATAAAAAGTTTTAATGGGAGCAGAAAAATGAGAGGAGCAGGTTTGAACGAATTTCGATTAAAAATAGGAAAGTTATTAATTTGAAAAGTTGCGATCAATAAAAAGCCCATTTTCTTTCTTATTAGTGGCGGAATATATATTTTTTCCATACTGGGATTAAATAGAAACATATTGGCAAATCAAATTTTTAAAAATTATTGAAGAAAAATTAAAATGTATGATTTCATTTCATCCCAAATGGAGTTGTGCCAACAACGACACCGAGTTCATCAACCGTTTCGACTCCAATGATGATTGGACCAGATGAGGGGGGTTTGGGTGGCGCTCCTATAGCACCGGCAGCTGGGGGAGCCGTGGGCGCCATTCTGCTTATTCTGATTATCATCATCGTAGTCATCATTGTGTTCAAACGACGAAGGTTCGTGAAATATTTCAACTTTTCAGTCTTTCCATGTACAAAGAAATTTCCATGTACAATGCTGTCACTCACTTATACCGTAATTATACTGTAATCCACCATGAGTACTACCATACTTTCGATGCAAGTGGAAACTAGGCACAATAGGAAAATTTGAAAATTAATGTCTGACAACACTCTATTAATTCTCCATTTCCCTCTTTAGGGAATAATCTACCGATAAAATTCTTCTAAAAGCCTAGTATTTACTAGCTCTCGTCTCTTCTCATCACGTATTGTTCGCTTCTCGTAATTCGCACTGAAAAAATTTCTTATCTTTTCAAAGGAATGATAGTAATCCGTCTAAAAAAGGAAACGTAGAGGACCAATATCAGGCACCAGCTGGTTTCCACGACACGTCATTAGAAGGTAGGCCAATGTTTTATCGTAAGTATCATGATCAGGTGCAAAAAGTATAATCATCATAATAGCATGGAGCGACAATGTCATTGACAACGAAGAGCCTACATATTCTGTTTTGTCTAGCCCCGTAGAATTCTTACAATTCAAGTTATGCCCTGGACTGTTTCATAATGCCACGAACAAGGCAACCTTTTGGAAGAACTATGAATTTATTTGGTTATTTGCTGAACATAGGCTGATCCTTTGTTGTGCCACCCTAGGCCTCTTCCTATCACCGGTGTGTTGGCTCAGTCAGTAGAGCGTCCGCCTCACAACCCGGAGGTCGTGGGTTCGAACCCCGGCCGCGTCATACCAAAAGACGTAAAAGGCGGGAGTTGCTGCTACCTTGTTTGGAGTTCAACAATAAGGGATAGAGCAACATCGATCTGGCGCTGCTCAGTGGCTGCCGGGCTCACGATCAATTGGGCAAATAGAATTTCCATTTTCGGTTTAACTTAATAAAATTTAGAGTGGACTTTAAAAGATTATTATTTTGAAAAGGAGTACATTTGACTATTTCTAATTCTGTATGTATTGTGTCAGGAAACGACTACAGTGGACACGACTCTGTTTCGAACCCAGACCAAACACATTCAAGGAGCACGAGACCTAAACCAGCTGTAGTCGTCAAGCCCTTTGTACGGGCAACTAAGTCCCTAGACCTCGATTCAACCGATGGATCTCCTGAAAGATCCAGCAACAAACCTTTTGCCACACGACAACCGATACCCATGGCTCAGTTTCCTGCGTTCGTCAACAAGAACAGACACACTGCGCTCTTCTCCCAGGAATTTCATGTAGGTTAAATGGAGACAATTCCTCTCAACATGCAACATGTTTTCTTTTTAAGGTTTTACGCATGAAACATTTTTTTGGCACGCAAATATGCGCTGCACGTAGCCTTAAATGTTATACAAAGTTTTGGTATGGGGTCATGAATTTGGTTTAAATGAACATATTGCAAGCATATGCGATCCTACAATATTCAGTGATCGTTGTCGCAGTTGAAATCGAGTCTACAGTTGTGAAATTTTAGATAATAAACTCTTTATGTTGTATAGCTCCCTCTCAAGGTCAAGATATTAATTAAGCTATAAAACAATGTTTCTTGACTAAAATCGACCGATTAGCTATTTCCGTTTGGAAATTATATATCACAACTACATATTCTGAGATTGTCATGGTCGCAGCTACCATTGTACGGCCGTAGTCGCTATTTGAAATCAAAATTTACCGGGAGCACCGGTAAATTATTATATTCAATTTTTCCCGAAAGCAGAAGTGTTTTAGGGGCTAAATTTTCTAGTGCTTATAATACATTCACGGGGGCATTCAAATGTATCAAAATTGTAAAGAATCACTATCCCCAAAATGTTTTAAATTCCCAAAACTTTGTATAACCTTTAATGTATTCCTGTGCTGTTGAGAACACTGGGGGGCAAACCCTCTGCACTGTGCTGGATAGGTCGCTGTTTCATTATGTCATGCCGTTCGAGACTCGATATCCTTAGATGATCTTTCCAAGTTCCTCGTATGAATTGAAACGAAACATTACAAAAAATTATATAAGAAGTCTATCGCCGTGGGCATTATAATATCATTTTTCACCTTAGGCTCCTCCATATTTTCCTCTTCTTAACCGCAACTTTTCCTTTCCTACTGTATGCAATCAAACCGATGTTTGTTCTAGTCTCGAAAACAAGTAGCCTTCATCTTTGTAGTGTTTTCTGAAAACATTATTGAATTTCAAATGTGAAACAATGAACTAAAACTGAGATTATATTTCCTTTCTCTCCTAGGACTTACCTGGCCCAGACATCTATCCTCAGACCGTGGCTCGAGAGACGATCAACTTCACAAAAAACAGATACAAGAATATTTTGCCATGTGAGTACAACAAATATCCTGGACTGTATTATATTGTTAACTTGTTAGGGATAGTTATACAAGCGTGCTTCAATAAAGCTGATGCTGATGTATTTACGGAGCACCGCAATTCGTATGATTTAAATTGTAACAATGTGTGTAATGATGTATGCTATCAATTCAATGTCATGATTATATATATAGAATATTAATTTGAAATAGTTATTCTCTAAAGAAATGTTGCATGTACAATTGCACTCTCAATAAAAAATAAGATAGTTGATATCCGTAAACAAATCTCTGCATGTGAAATCCGAATAGTGATTTCTGTTTTTAATGGTCACTATAATTTGTAAACTACTCTACCGGAAAATGATAACAAAGATAAACGAAGAAAATTACTAAACAAAAAAAAATGTCGTTAGAAACTACTGGTTGACTCCCGGGGGTGGCTTGAGTTGTTTGAATATTTATCTTTTATCCAGATGATTCGGCGAGGGTGAAGTTAGAAGTCATCGATAATGATCCTCATTCCGACTACTTCAACGCGTCTTACATTCCCGTAAGTAAGGTGGCATGTATCAATCTAGCTAAGCATTGATTTGTAAAAACATTGTCATTACAATGAAATGTCATTATGATGCTATAATTAAAAGTGGGTTGTCGGTGAAGAAAGCGTCCCATATAAAAAATAATAATCAAATTATGCGACAGAATAAAAAACCAAAAAAATATTGTTGTATTAAAGGTACAATGCTCTATTTGAAGCCCAAAAAATGAAGGTTAAATTACATTGGCATTTCATATTGTTAATCTAATATAGATCTTCCCTCATAACATAATGGCTTGAAAATGCCTTTTTGCGTGAAAATAACGACCGTTAGTTGTCAAATCGATCTTAGCGACCGCGGTTGTTCAATTAAATAGTCTGATTGTCAGACCTTTGTACCGAATGGTCGTACTTTCTATGCTGCGCAAATATTCAATGAGCTAAATTTTGGCCATTACAAGAATGGGCAAGTGATATGGACAAATGCTTATGAACCCTTTTACAGCTCATTTCATGTTTGCTATTACCAAAGAAAAACAGACGATTGGAAACACACACACACAAATCCTACGAAAAAGCAGTGTTATAAACAGAGACTATTATTCCCTCCAGCCTTGATATATGTATAGCTTCATTTTGATCTATATTTGAGTAATTGAACTTCTATTATTTTCTTTTCACATACAGAGTTTTGACAATGACAAGGCTTACATTGCATCACAAGGTATGTCTATTCTAATTTCTCCGTCAAGTTTAGCAATGATTAATTCATAAATACAAATCGAAAAACGCGTATTTTTATGTTACTCTGTTTAAAGTCAATATGTTATTCTTGTATAAATGAAGAAAAATAGTAGATTGAAGCAAGACACTAGTCATTATGGGAAACTGATTTTCCGGTGAGCCATAATCCTTGAGACAGCCAATCAGCGCTCGTTATATTCGCGTCTTGTTCCTTTTAGTTTCCGTTTTTATTGATCGATTTCGGCTTTCTGTTCATTCTTGCATTTTACTCCGATGAGTGCAAGTTAAAAAGCTTTAGTTAGGGCTCTTTTCAACGCTATTCTCCGACAATCCGTTATTTTTTCAAGGACCCAACAATGCGTCTATGGATGATTTCTGGAGGATGGTCTGGCAGGAGAATGTGACGACTATTGCCATGGTAACGAAGCTCCAGGAAGGAGATAAGGTCAGTCGAAAATATTTTCACTCCAATGAAAGAATTCAAATGAATAAAGTCAGTTTAATTACTAAGATTTCAGATTTAACATCTTTCTTCATGAATAATCAACATTTGGGTTGCTAAGGTCTTTTTCGTAATATTGTTTCAAAATTAGTTATATTTTGTTATCAGGGTCACCACCTGACCATAATCATCATAAGAACGATGTGAATCAAAAATTATCCTTCTAATTTATTAATGACTGTTTTTTGCGAATTAAAAATTTACACAAATCTGTTGATAGTGACCCCTGATTATATATAGATTATATATGCATATATATATATATATATAGAGAGAGAGAGAGAGAGAGAGAGAGAGAGAGAGAGAGTGTGTGTGTGTGTGTGTGTGTGTGTGAGAAAAACATTAGGGAGACCCCTTATTCTATGATATAAAGGTGAACATGAACTTAACCTAATCAGTTGAGTTAAACACTTACATTTACAGAGTGACGTTTTTAAAGTTTAAAAACGTTGCTCAATGCAAATAATACAAGAAGTTTTCTAGGATAGACGGATGATTAAATATCTATACTGTGGCTAAGTCGTAGTCGAGTAATTTAAGCACTCGACATAAAAATGGCAAAATTCGTTCGATTCCCGACACGGCATTGGTGTAAATTGGCAAGGCATTATTCTTCACTTGCCACTCCGTACCCAGGAGAGAAATGGAGACCTGGTAAGATGACGAAAGCCCTAAATTGTCTTAGTAATTGTCATATGCCCTCACGGTAATTATAATTATTGTACGAAAACTCCCCAGTTTTTGTATATGGTGCACATTCTGCGTGAATGATTCCGATGACCGGAGTAATAGTATCAGTAAAGCGCTTAAAAACGGTATTTCGGACCAGGTGCTAAATAAATACAGATTATTATTGGTATTGGTATTACACAAGAACTCCTCCAAACTTAATATATTTTTGCTCAGATAAAAGCCTAGACAGCTCTTTGATCTGATTTATTTCTGTTTGGTTGCTTGGAATAGATCAAATGCCGCCAGTATTGGCCTAATCAAGAAGCCGATTTAGTGGAGTTTGGAAATATCAAACTGGAGCTGGTGTCACTGGAAGCATGCACAGGTGGAGTTAAACGGAAAATGGGAATGAGAAAGGTAGGTACATGGGTTATCTGCATATATAATGTTACGTCATTTTGTGAGGCCTTTCTCTCCTTCGGGAGAAGTTCATAACCAGTAAAATAGTATTTAATATGTATAAGTCTGAGATAATTATACATTTTGATGCATTGGATAATGTCTAAGAAAACGCCATTTTTGTATAGTCTTTCGTCGAAGTGTTTCTGTTGTGACTGCAAAATTTACGTGACTCCGTAATAATAAACAATACAACAGCGAAGTTTATGTTTTAAAGGAAATATTTCATGTTTTGGAACTTTTACCAAATATATGCAAACATTTCTTGTGAAATGCATGAAATTTCCCTGTCATGCCGTAAAGGCGCTAAAATATGATGTGAATTTTATGATAACGTTTACAAAGGGGTACTGAGTAGACTAGTTATTTTTGATTGATTTTTATTTGACGTATTTTGGTGTATCTGATTCAAGTTGTCAAAATTAAGTTTAGTTCATGGAAACACTAAAGGAAAGTGACACCATTGACAATAAGACGGACAAAGATGTTTGATAATCGGTATAAAATTTTCATTTACATTCATTCATTATCACTGAGCATGAAATTTGTTGCTATCCGAACTAGGGTGACGATTACAGGACCGTTACTCAGTTCCACTTCACAGAGTGGCCTGACAAGGGTGTTCCTAAACACACATCATCACTGCTCCAGTTCATCAAGGAAGTCAAAGCTGATCATGGACCCAACACTCATCCTCTGATCATCCATTGCAGGTAGGCTTCTTGGCCATTTTCACCTGAAAAAAAAGGATCCCACAAACGCCATCGTCAAGACTTTAAAGAAATCAACTCAATGTCAATTTTGATATTTCATTGTATGGCTTTTAGATATTATGTTCAGATTACGTAGCATGTCATCGTGAGTGTGTGTGTGTGTGTGTGTGTGTGTTGGGTTTTTACCGTGTCCTCGGCTGAAGCAATCTATTACTTCCACCGTTAGCTGGGTTACAGGCGCACGCCACAACGCCCATCGTAATGCTCACTCTTTTTTAAAGGTGATGCACAATTAAGGCAATTGACATTGGCAAGGGCTTATTAATGGGTCTTCAAGATTTAGGTAATATTAAATTCTTTTAGAAATTCAACAACAATGATAGAATATGAAATGGTAACAGTCCATTTGAACCAAATCGAGCTTCTTAAAAGAAGATGGATAATACTCGGGTTATACTGCATGGAAACATTGTGTTCCACACTTATGCATATTTCAACTGATAATGCTTGAAAAATTTGCTCACTTTTGTTGTATCGTCCAATAGATAGTGTGCGTGGACTTCGTTAAATCTGCAGAGAATGCAACTTTATACTTAAAAAAACAAGAAATTCACATTTCAACAACATGACTGATTACTTTTTCTATCCAGTGCCGGTGTTGGTCGAACAGGCGTGGTGATCAGTATTGATAGCGTCGTAGATCACGCCAAGAGAACTAGAATGGTAGATGTCTTCAACTTCGTGACAAACATCAGACAGAAACGACCATACATGGTCCAAACACAGGTCGGTTACCTCTCAAACCTTCCCCCAATGATGCTGCCGCCTGGCACACTATTTTTTCAGCTTAGACACTGATAAGACCGATGGATTTCAATCTAATGTGTGCAAATTTTTGCGGATGCTGGCTTTATGATTCATCTACGTGACATATGTGGAATTAAAAACAATACCACTATGCATATAAATGTAAACATTTTTATTTTGTTTGGTCATATTTTCTTTTGTGACGTATAAAACAGACTCTGTAGGTACTATTTTAATCTTGAATGATAACAAAAAATCCCCCTATACCAATGTACATTTTCAATCATTTCTTGTTTCTTTGTGTAGATTTAAATCAACTATGTATGAATGGAATTGTATTTGATATCAAGACCATTATGAATGCGCATAAGATATTGCTTGTTCTACTCTTCAGTTATTATGCACACGTAATCTCGCATGTCGTAAATCTGAGATGTGTTAGTATAGTAGATGAGATGGAATTGATAACAATTTTGAAGCATTCGTTCCTTAAATGAATACAGGAGCAGTATGCCTTCATCTACGGGGCTGTCCTGGAGGATCTTCTCTGGAGGAATACCCTGATCCTTGTCATTCATTTCACTGATCATCTACAAGACTTGCACACTTCAGTTGGTGGAAGTGGACGGTCCAAGATGACCAAGGAGTTCGAGGTAACACATTTACCAATTATCTACATAGGTTGATCGTTAGTTAATGTCTACAGACAGTACGTCCTTTAGCTTATATCTATCTCCAAGATCGTCTGCCAATGGTAGGTTCTCACCCTAGAGCCCTATATAGTTCTTTTTCCACCTCTCCTTTCATGAAAAGCCTACGTGTATGGACGGAAGATTCAGGAAACATGGAAGAGAGAAAGATATATATATATATACATATATATATATAGAGAGAGAGAGAGAGAGAGAGAGAGGAGGGGGGCATTATATCTTGGTTTCAACGGAACTACTTTTTCAGAATACCCTGTGTCCAGTGGAACCACTTATGGAAAAACAGAAAGTATCCCATTCATAAACCAGCTACTACGCTCTTACGATGAAAATATAATGATGACGTGATCCGTGAATCTCTGAACTGTGAATCAAATGAATGGTGGGGTTTTTCCGAATCCGACTCGCAGCACTATCTAAACTAATTAGGTTTAGTGAATTAATACTTATTAGGAAGTAACTGTAATTCCTTGAGTGCTTTTAGAGCCTTGAGGCAGCTAGTAGATAATCAGACAATTTTATTATCACCCTGAAACTCCCATGGGGGTGGATAAACTGTGCAGTATGAACGTAGGTAACATTAAAGCTGAATATATATGTGTGCAAGTGTAACAACATATACCAGCACCAAAGATGATTATTATTAAAGTAATTCGTTATGTACATGAAATATCACACTCTATGATTTTAATCAGACTTTGAAGAGCCTCTGTCCAGATCCTCCGCCTTCTCGAACAAGATCAGGACGCACTCCAGATAATCAACCAAAGAATAGATACGGAAACAACCTACCATGTAAGTAATGTTAGGATACAAACAAATCTTTTTGTCATAAACATTATGAAACCAAATGCTTAACATTTTGTATATTTTGTGGAATAACCAAGTTTGGCTTTGGACTGTAATCGCCGTCGTAATGAAATAAGACTCTCTTTAATATGCGGTTTTTATCTTGCAGGGATGTCATTAAACTTGGGTGAACACTAAGGTCAATCCTTGTATCTCCCTTCCGTTAGAAACTCTTCCTTCCAACGTTTAAAGTCCTCTGATCCGCCCTCTCCCCAACACCTAAATGTCGATCCAGTTTGGCTACTGTACACAATATATGGAGATCCCTCACAGCGCTTGAACAACAGAACGAGTCCCTTTTCCCATCACTATCACACATCCACACCCACCAATGTTGAAACCTTTTTTTTTGTTGGTGCACGTTATTAAATCGTAGATTCTCGACTTAAGAGATAAAACGCCGTGGTGAAATGTATGACAATGTCAAGAGCACATGAGGGGGCCGGGGCGACTCAAAGCTTTAAATACGTTTAAAAGTAACTCGAAGGCGGATAGGTGATATCACGAAAGATTTTCTCTTAAGGCGGGAATGGAGATAGAGGGGGAGGGTGGATGGGGGGGGGGTGTTCACCCCATTCCTCCCTGGATCCGTCCGTATACCTGTCATGTACGTAACGAGGACCACAAGTAAAACTTAAATACATATATAACTATAGAATCCAATATCTCCATCAAAGAATATATTTGTTTATTTGTAGCGTAACTCTGTTTAACATTTTCTCATTTTGCCATACCATTCTAGTGCAGAGGAATCGTGTGATACTAGACTCCCCAGATCAAGATTACATCAATGCTAGTCAAATGAAGGTGAGAAGATCTTGCCGAGTCAATTGATTCAATTTACATGTGATGCATATTCGATTGACATTTAGTGTGAGGAATATCTGTAGGATGGAATGACATAATAAATACCGTCTACATATAATACATTTGACTTGTATCCAACACAAAAAAGTAGACGTCCTGAGCGTAGGCAATTGCTATAATTACACATTGTGCTTATATTATTGATATTATTGATGATTAGCACAAACAACATTCGTGTGTGCTGTCTCATCGCATTTTAGTGACTTGTCTTATTACAAAAGCTTGCAAAATGTTTTTTTTTTTACAACTGTATAATGTGCGTATATCCATTTTCCCCCCTTAAAGTACATGCACTGTCGCCATTATAATATGGAATGTAATATAGAATATATGAGAATTGTTATGTCTATTATGTCGGAATTATACATTGATGAAGAGGATGTATGATGGGGATGCAGAGCATTTAGTGAGCCCCCTCCACCTACGGTGCATGTACTTCAAATATTCTGACACTAGCAGCTCTGGTAGCATATCATGGCAATGGAAGTAGGTGGTCAGGTTCTCACGTTGTTATCGTATATTATAATTATTATTTCTTCATCTTTCAGGGAGTCCACTGCACATTCATGACAACCCAGATGCCGCTGCCAACCACTGTGTCTGATTTCTGGTCTATGGTCGTAGGCTCTAAACCGTCCACTATCGTCATGCTTAATGACAAGAGCCAAAACGATAAGGTAGAAGAACGAATAAATGCCAATTGTTAAGTTTGGTCGGTTAATAGTTTGTCGCACATTTAGTTTGGGAGATTTATAGACCTTCCTATTTTCCATTGCTTCTTTTTTCGTATAAATATAATCCTTAAGATAATCAATTTAGATGTTTAAAGATTGATGTCCCAAGAGTGGCGCAAGAGGGGGATAAGATCATTGTCAGTAATAATAACGAAGTAATAGAAGTAGTAGTAGTAGTAGTAGTAGTAGTAGTAGTAATAGTAGTAATATAAGTAGTAGTCGTAGTAAAAGTAGGAATAGTAGTAGTAGAAGTAGTAGAAGTAGTAGTAGTAGTAGTAGTAGTAGAAGTAGTAGTAGTAGTAGTAGTAATAGAATTAGTAGTCGTAGTAAAAGTAGGAATAGTAATAGTAGTAGTAGTAGTAGTAAAAGTAGTAGTAGTAGTAGTAATAGAATTGGTAGTCGTAGTAAAAGTAGGAATAGTTATAGTAGTTGTAGTAGTAGTAGTAGTAACAGTAGTATGAGTTGTAGGAGTAGCATTAGTAGTAGTAGTAGTAGTCGAAGTAATAGTAGTAGTTTTAGAAGACTATAGTAGAAGTAGTATCATAATAAGAAGAAGAAGGTCTTCCACACTGTCCGTAACGCTAATTTAAAAACTAACATGGCTTAAAGTAGTGATGCATGTACTAGTTATAGGGATTCAGGGAAACCAGTGCACCATGAAAGAAAAGAAAACGATAAGAGCGAGAAATATAAACACGATAAATAGAGCGGACGGAAAAGGAAGGACCAACATTACTAACGTTTTATGTATAATCTCACCTCTGCTCCTTCTAGAGTTGTGCACAATACTGGCCTGATGCTGACTCGGCTCAGTTCGGATCATATTCAGTTGCAACCTTATCAACATCATCTGATGGCGACATGACCACTCGGCAAATGAAAGTTACCAGAAACTCCAACGTATGTCTTATTTTATATGTGTTTTTAACGATGACAGTAATTGTTGACGAAGGGGTGAGGAACGTTGATGCCCCCATTTGATTTTTTAAACGATCGAGCAACCTAATATTTTTAACAATCCACATTATAAATTTCAACGAAACGGTTTTACAAACTGGATGAAAAGCGGCTTGATGAATGTAAATCATTGAGATATCTGACCATTGTTGATATCACACCAAAAAAGGATGGGAATCTTTGTCAGAACTCGACCTTTTCTTTAAATAACTAGTTCATTTTTTAAACATAGACATTTAAAATTTGTGAGCGTAAAGCCAAAGTAACATTATTATCCATATCTGGTAGAACACGAAGATAAGATGCAATGTTGTGACAAATTCTAATGCGCCTTATAAATCCATTGTCCACGGATTATTTGGTTTCGTTGTCTTTTAGGCAAGTCACACCGTTACTCAATACCAGTTCCATGGATGGCCTAAACATGGATCAGATCAACAACTAGGGGCTAGGTCATTGATCAAGCTCATCCGTGCTGTCAAAAGTTCCACTAACAACAAGAAAGAATTCTCTATTCTTGTCCATTGTTTGTAAGTCCAGGATATTTTCAATGCTTATTATTCTCAGACAGTCGCAATTGATGTAAAGTCCATGGAAACCGGATCGACCCATAAGTACTTTGTTGAGGGATATTTTTGGCAAACAAGATAATAGTTACAACAAATTTCAAAATCAACTATAACGTTTAATAATATGTTTACTAAAGTTATGCAATGTGCATACCTCTTGAAAAAAATAATTGCATCGGCAACTTAAAAACCTGCTAATGGCTTGTTAGACATATCAACAGTTAATTAAAGATGCTATTATGTACAACATAAATACCTCAGAGCCAGGGGTTCTCGAGAGGAACCTGCAGGAATTGAAATACTTTAGAGAAGGTCTCTTCAGTTATGATAACTTTATTACTAAACAGTAATGTTATTGGATTACATTTTGAACAATAAATTCACCAAATAGTAAATGCTTATTGAATCTTGATTACTGTAATTCAAACATGTTTACTTTTTGTTTGGAATTCAAGGAGTGGTGCCGGGCGAACAGGTGTGTTTTGTACTGCTATGGAGTGCATCGCTCAGATAGCTGAGGGAAATTCCGTCGATATTTTCCAGACAGTCAAGATACTGCGAGCTGACAGGATGCAGTTCGTTCAAACCGAGGTATGACAAACTGACTACTTTCTCCAGCACACTGGTCACATATAGACATAAAAAGAATGCATTAAAAAAAAATCGATATTGTTGTGAAATAGGAAACCAGCATTTATTCCGCACAGTGTATCGCTTCATTGCTACATACACATTGGACCCCTTTAACCCATCAAACGAGTGGTTTCCAAAACAGAGATAAAGCCAAAAATACTATCAGATAAAGAGAGAAAATAATTTCGTACCATCTATAATTGCGTCATGTAAAATAAAATTCTTGTTGTGCCATGGTTTACAATAGGAAAAGTTAAATAGAAATATATACTCGAAATATTGTAATCGTTGTCAAATCTATTGTTTCGTATCTAGTTAGTTTACATGTGAGGAATACAGCCTCTGAAACCTTGGAAATTCATGCATTGTGAACATATAAATTTTTTCCTCCTTATACAATATTATCTTCTATTTTTTATATTCCAATCTTAATTTCTCAATATCCATGTATATCTATGTGAATACATTATCAAGTAGTAAACTAGAACATTTGTTGTCTATAATAGGAGGAATATGCTTTCGTCTACGATGTCATCCGTGAATACCTGCACACTGAAAACTATGAGCAGCGTCCATACCCGAAACTAGAGGACCACACGTACGGCAATGTAGAGATTGACTACACACATGACCCGGAAGAGAACCCATATGAGGTCACAGATCCGCAGGAAGCAGGCGCCGCGGCACTCGTGTATGGCAATGTAGAGACTGAGAGGAGCCAGGACAGACCGAAGCCAAAACCTCAACAACAGTGCTCCATATACGAGAACTTTGAATTTGAATCTTGAATTCATATACCATTGCGTTGGTTGTATGGTGCTCTGTATACGAGAACTTTGCATTTAAAAGCCCGCTGCACTACTTGTAGCTACTTGCGCCCTCTCTATATTAAACAATGCCTAATCGGTGACCATTGGTCCCCATGCATATGATTCTCTTTTTCTTATGTTAACTGAGAGCTGAGTTGATGAGATAACCACCTGTCCAGTGACCTTGCAGGGCGGTGTAAAGCCTCCTGTAAACTAGTACTGATAAGCTTTAAATCTTAAATTTATATACCATGCGTTGGTTGTATGGTGCTCTGTATACGAGAACGTTGCATTTGAATCTTAAATTCATATACCATTGCGTTGGTTGTATGGTGCTCCGTATACGAGAACTTTGAATTTGAATCTTAAATTCATATACCATTGCGTTGGTTGTATGGTGCTCTGTATGCGAGAACTCTACATTTTAATCTAAAATGTATATAGCTTTGCGTTGGTTGGATGGTGATCTGTATACGAGAACTTTACATTTGAATCTTAAAGTCATATAACATTGCGTCGGTTAAATGGTACTCTGTATATAAGAACTTTGAATTTGAATCTTGAATTCATATAGCGTTGCGTTGGTTAAATGGTACTCTGTATATAATAACTTTGAATTTGAATCTTAAATTCAAATAGCGTTGCGTTGGTTGGATGGTGATCTATACGAGAACTTTACATTTGAATCTTGAAGTCATATAGCATTGCGTTGGTTGAATTGTACTCTCTATACGAGAACTTTGCATTTGAATCTAAAAATTGATATATAGCAATGGGTTGGTTGGATGCTACTCTGTATACGAGAACGTTGCATTAATTGAATCTTAAATTCAAATAGCGTTGCGTTGGTTAAATGGTACTCTGTATATAAGAAATTTGAATTTGAATCTTGAATTCATATAGCGTTGCGTTGGTTAAATGGTACTCTGTATATAATAACTTTGAATTTGAATCTTAAATTCGTATAGCGTTGCGTTGCGTTGAATGGTACTCTGTATATACGAACTTTGAATTTAAATCTTAAATTCATATAGCTTTGCGTTGGTTGGATGGTGATCTATACGAGAACTTTACATTTGAATCTTGAAGTCATATAGCATTGCGTTGGTTGAATTGTACTCTCTATACGAGAACTTTGCATTTGAATCTAAAAATTGATATATAGCAATGGGTTGGTTGGATGCTACTCTGTATACGAGAACGTTGCATTAATTGAATCTTAAATTCAAATAGCGTTGCGTTGGTTAAATGGTACTCTGTATATAAGAAATTTGAATTTGAATCTTGAATTCATATAGCGTTGCGTTGGTTAAATGGTACTCTGTATATAATAACTTTGAATTTGAATCTTAAATTCGTATAGCGTTGCGTTGCGTTGAATGGTACTCTGTATATACGAACTTTGAATTTAAATCTTAAATTCATATAGCTTTGCGTTGGTTGGATGGTGATCTATACGAGAACTTTACATTTGAATCTTGAAGTCATATAGCATTGCGTTGGTTGAATTGTACTCTCTATACGAGAACTTTGCATTTGAATCTAAAAATTGATATATAGCAATGGGTTGGTTGGATGCTACTCTGTATACGAGAACGTTGCATTAATTGAATCTTAAATTCAAATAGTGTTGCGTTGGTTAAATGGTACTCTGTATATAATAACTTCGAATTTGAATCTTGAATTCATATAGCGTTGCGTTGGTTAAATGGTACTCTGTATATAATAACTTTGAATTTGAATCTTAAATTCATATAGCGTTGCGTTGATTGAATGGTACTCTGTATATACGAACTTTGAATTTGAATCTTGAATTCATATAGCATTGCGTTGGTTGAATGGTACTCTGTATATACGAACTTTGAATTTGAATCTTGAATTCATATAGCATTGCGTTGGTTGGATGGTGATCTGTGTACGAGAACTCTACATTTGAATCTAAAATGTATATAGCTTTGAGTTGGTTGGATGGAGATCTGTATATGAAAATTTTGCATTTGATTCTTAAAGGAATATAACATTGCGTTGGTCCAATGGTACTCTGTACATAAGAACTTTGAATATGAATCTTAAATTCATATAGCTTTGTGCTGGTTGGATGGTAATCTGTATGCGAGTACTTTGCACTTGAATCTTAAATTCATATAGCAATCCGTTGGTCGAGTGATGGTCCTGAAACTCTCTAGATGAAACAGTATATTATTCGTTGTACATATTTTGGTTGTGGAGTAGTGAAACTATGGAAAATTTATTGTTCAGGTGTCGTGGTACAGGTGGTTCATTCAATTGATTTTCAATCCAAGGGTGGGGTTCGAATCCCAGCCCGGCACTATAATGTCCTATGGCAAGATATCGATACATATTTGTACATGTGCATTATGTTGGGTGATCGAGTGAATGTTCCCAAGTTATGAAGTACGTACATAGGATTTATTTTCGAAATATGTATATACCTATTAATAAGTAAATAGTTGTATCAAATATTTGCACTCCTTATCCCTTGAACTATCTGGACTAAATATCCAATCACTATTGTCTAGTTATTAAACCGAGATACTGGCCAAAATTAGAGGGATTAAATATCTACAAAAAAGCCCCTTTTCGGCTCAAGATTTATATTTCACACACTACATAACCCAATGAAATTGATATCATCTTGAAAGTGTTTTAGTTGTCCATTTTTGACACAAAATCCATGGTGATTTGAGGTTTACTTTAAATTCATCTTTACATGTCGATATAAACACACCAAACACGTCCTCGATACACGATTACACGTGTATGCATACAGCAATACTACACATATGGGCCAAAACTATGTTTTTGTGGAAATTGAATCAATAAATTTGGGTTGCTACAACTTTTCACTGAAAGGAGATATAGCTTCTTCTTTGCACAGGATATTGTCCATGTATATACGTGTGCAGTTGAATTTGTTATATGGAAAATAATGATGTTTGATAAAAATTCAATATCTTCAGTGAAGAAAAGAAATAACTAAAATCATGTTTTTAAATTAAATAAGCAACTAATCTAAATTCAAGTAAAATTGGAATAAAAAAGTAGATAAATTAATTTCATTTCATATGACACCAAAGTCATGGTGGTTCAAGGTTAAAAAAAAAGCATGTACAAAATACTATTTTCCGTCGAAAGGGCCGCTTTTTTTGGACGCCCACCCCCCCCCCCCCACGAGTTAGGTGCGTTCGCTACAACTTTTTTGTTAAAACCTTTGAAATATTGTGTTTTATGATAAAATCTTTAGAATAAACAAACTGTGCTTAGTTTGTGTGGTAATGGAAGGCAAATCGAAAACTAAGCATGATTTTTTTTTGTACTGTCCCATCCAATGTCCATTTTTAAAAACTTAGATTCATTTACGAAAAATATTGAATATCAGTACTTTAAAAAAAAAGTTTTGATTACCTCCATTGTGTTGTGACTCATGTAAATCTGCAGTAGTAATTAGGTTCTTTCGTTGACGTAATGATTGTGAATTTGAAGGAAATAACGGTGTTTGTTGTAGAAACTGATGATTACCACAGATGTTAAAGAGATAGTTGAGTTCTGTTTTCAGACCGCAAATGCCTTCAAAGTGCATGGTTATTGCTCTTATTCTTATCTATGACATTTTTAGTGCCCTTTTAGAACTTAAAATTGCTATGAAGGTAATTTTAGACCCCAAAATTTGTGAAATTTAGCCAATATGATCATTATAAAATGGTGGTACACAAGTATTAGAAATCGTTATATTTATGGATATTTCAGCCGTCTCTGAACCGATTTTGATCAAACATAGATGATTTTGTCATTAAAATTGTATAGCACCCTCCGCAACAGAACTCAACTATCCCTTTAATTAACATCCGTTATATGTTGAATTGCACTCATCATTGAAATATCATTTTCAGGGTGCAGGTTTGTGTAGCAAATGCACTCGTCGACTGACTGATTTATATTGTAAATAAAGAGCAAATTTCATTCAAGTAACTATATATTATTATAATAACATAGAATATCTTTCTATTTTCATATTTCATGTAAAACCGCTTTTTTTTTGGTAACTATTTTAACCACAACAAAGGCTGACAGTTCTTTCTAAATGCTGCATATTGCATAATGATGTTTAATGTATTTGAAAATGATTAAACAATATATACAAAGTCACTAGCCTTTTCAAACTGCTTATAATTAAACTAAAAGGTATGCTTATTTTTGGTAAAGCATATATGATGTTAGATACATTTCTAGTAAAAGCTGATTTCCACGTGGAATATATAGTCTTCGAATTTATACTAATCAAGATTGTAATAATTAAAATATTACACAATCTCGTTTCTCTCACTTTTCTACTTTCAATAAAGGGTTGACTTCGCCTTTAAGGTTCATTTTCCTAATTCAAAAGAGTGAAAGGGTATGTTCTCTGTATAATCGTTGGATGGAAGGAAGAGATTTTATTTCTCTCTGTATTATTTGTATAACTTTATTGGTTTATGACTGCCGAATTTTTTTTTCGGTGGATGATTTTATAATAGCGATAAGCACAGATCGTGGAAGTATTGTGAGAGTATGGGAAAGCGTGTGTTTGTTTATTCATAGGAGTGTAAAAGATGAGCCCCTGAAAACTGGCGAAATGATGGGAGGGGGGCTTGGGGTAGATGCCCTCCAACGGTGTTTATTTCTAATTCTATGCTAATGCTAAAATTCCATGATTTTCCGGGATTTCTTCTCAATTTCTGTTTGTAAATTATATATTTTGTTCTCCAAATTTACAGCCTTATTTTTATAATTATGCTTATTCAGAAGCCTTCATGTCCGGGCCTGCTGAACAGTGGGGCTCGAGGGCTCGACCCCCCCCCCTTCACTTTTTTTTTAAGAAGATTGTTAAAGAGAAAAAGAAGGAAATAGAGAAAGAAAGAATGAGTGACCTGCCAGTGTCACAAATGAGGTATCAAAATATGCTCATCTGACCGCACTTATAAATGCCTAAAACCCGTAAGCTTTCGGGGGCTCCATCCCCTGGGCCCACTAAGGGCCCTAAGGAGAGACCCTGGATGCTCATCTGGTATTAATGACATAGCTTAAACCCTCTGGACCCCACCAACCCTGGATACTCTGACCGTAATAAATTGTCTAAAAAGGGCATCTGAGCTTCATGGGGCTCAGTCCCCTTGACCCCACTAGGAGCCCTAAGACGGGCTCCTGAATGCTCATCTGACCATAATTCAATGCCTAAAACCCCTGAGCCTCCGGGGGCTCTGCCCCTTGACCCCCGCCAGGGCAAAGCTCCTGGACTTCACGCCAATTTACGCTACGCTCTACCTGATAGTTAACACTCCACAGGCCAAGTCCACTCCAAAAATAACTTACTTTCAATAGAAGCAGACAAATCAGACAAACTAATCAATCAAGTTAGATTAATAGTAAAAACGTTTTTGTGTGGATGCACAGATATAGAGTAATTTTTCCCCAGCTAAATCATGAAAAATGTGAATTTTGATAAACAACTTATATAAAAATCAATAATTATGAATATACAATATTCAGAAAATAGCATCAATTCTTCAAAGTTCATGAAAGATTTTGTGAAATATTATGCACGCAATATGAAACAAATCATATAACTTGTGCACAAGCATGGAAAATCAAGTTTTGGGGATAAAAAGGGAAATTAATTGGATTAAACTATCAGAGGCGGCACGCCAGGGGGGTGGGAGCAAGGGGGCACAGTGCCCACCCCCATTTTTTCAAGTACCCCAAAAGTGCCCCTTTTGACATAGGAAAAGTGCCCCTTTTACTTTGATAAGTGTCCCTATTAATTTGTAAAAGTGCCCCTCTCCTTTCCATCTCTGATATACGCCCCTTTCATTTTGACACGTACCTCTTTACGAGTTTCCCAGTTTCCTTTGCAAACGGTGTCCATTTTCCATTCTCATAAGTGCCCTTTTTAATCTCTGGTAAGTGCCACTTTTCGGGTACGAGAAGCGACCCTTTTCGCTTTTTTATGCGCCCCCTTCACTTCTGATAATTGTCCTATTCAAATCTTAGAGGAGCCAGTATCACTTTGGCGATTGCCCCTTTTCCATTGTTAGAAGTGCCCTTTCCCTTTTAATAACTACCCCCTTTTCACTCGGATAAGCGCACCTTATACTTTCACACGTGCCCCCTTTTCCTCTTTATAAGATGTAGTTTTCGCACTGCGACCTCACAAATCTGAATTTTTTTTCGACCATCACACCCAACTGCAAGGTATGATGCTTAAGCAATATTTTATACGATGTATGCAGATAAACAAATATTGAAATCATCCCTGATAATCAAATTATAGGGGTATATACCAGTGCCTAAAAATTGGTATATTTTCGCTTTGAGATTTCCCTTTGTAGGTGCCCTTTTTTTTTTTTAGAAAGTGCCCTTTTTTGTTCCTCCCTCTTTGGAAGCCGCTCCGCCGCCTAGTCTGAGAACAACTAAAGTTATTTTTAGGGTAAGTTCTCCTTTAAAGCTGACCGTTTTTATTTCTTGGAGGAGCAGTGTGTATTTGAAATGGTTTGTCACATATATATATATGTTACACTGGAAAGAGAGAGATAATGATAATGATGATAATGATGATACTAATAGTAGTAACAATAATCATAGTAATAATAATAATAAAATTAGTATAATAATAACTAAACATGATTGTTATTATATGTCCTTGTATAGCGTTTATGTTTGTCAGACTTGACACTCATGGCGCTCCATATTTGTTACCCTTGTTCTGGCATGGCTGACTTTAAGGCGCCAAAGCATTTCAAAGAATTAATTCCTGCCAAGTACGCATCTATCCCCACGTGTATGGCGCGCCATATGCCCAATAACCCCGAAAAACATTGTTTATCGCCGATAAACAAGGTTTATCGACGAAAAACAAGGTTTATCAAGCGAAAAACAAGGTTTATCGAGCGATAAACCTTGTTTGTCGTGAGAAACTCTGTATATCGACTGATAAACACAGTTTCCCTCGATAAACAAGGTTTATCGAAAAACAAGGTTTATCGAAAAACACGGTTATTCGTATTTCGTCAGGAGAGGGCGCTTTTTAAAGTTGCACCCAGCTCAGAGCACTGCTCCGCACGTGCGCTTTACACCGTAGAATATACCAAGACCGTAACACTTGCTCGCGTTCATGACCACGATCGACATTTTTTGAGTGGAGGTATGGCGAAGTATTCTTAATTCCAGGCTTTTTTCCCCAATTTTTGAAATGTTATGTTTATATATTTCTCTCTAGCCCTCTCTCTCTTTCAAACTTTCTAGGTTTTCCCCTTCTCTTGTCTCTCTCACTCTCCCCCTTTCTTTCTCTCACTCTCTCTTTCTCCTACCCTCTCAATATAACCCTTCTGTCTTTCCCTCTCTTTCTTCTAATTCTCTCTTTCCCATTCTCTTTCCTTTTTCTTTCTCGCTCTGCACTCCCTCTCTGGCTCCTCCCCTTTTATCTATTTCCTCCGGTATGAGAAATAGGGTAGATATAGATGGTTGGAGAGAGAGGAGAGATAAATGACAGATAGAGGAGAGATAGAGCAGGGGAAAAGGAGAGGTAGAGCGGGGATAGATTGATGGTTATTGAGGATAAATAGAGGAGAGATAGAGGAGAGATCGAGCGGGTGAAAGATGGATAGAGATAGATGGAGAGAGAGAGAGAGAGAGAGAGGAGAGATAGAGCAGGGATAGATGGATGGAGATTTGAGAGAGAGAGAGAGAGAGAGAGAGAACAGATAGAGCAGGGAAAGATGGATGGTGAATATTAGAGGAGAGATAAAGGAGAGAAAGGGTAGAGATAGATGGATGGAGAGAGAGGAGAGATGAATGAGAGATAGCGGAGAGATAGAGGAGAGATAGAGCAGGGATAGATGGATGGATATAGATGGAGATATATATATATATATATATATATATATATATATATATATAAAGGAGAGATAGAGGAGAGATAGAGCGGGGATAGATCGATATCTCTCCTCTATCTCTCCTTTATCTCTCCTCTCTCTCCTTTATCTCTCCTCTCTCTCTCCATCCATTACCCTGCTCTATATCTCCTTTATCTCCATCTATCTATCCCTGCTCTATCTCTCCTCTATCTCTCATTCATCTCTCCTCTCTCTCTCCTTTATCTCTCCTCTCTCTCTCTCTCTCCATCCATCTACCCTGCTCTATATCTCCTTTATTTCCATCTATCTATCCCTGCTCTATCTCTCCTCTATCTCTCATTCATCTCTCCTCTCTCTCCTTTATCTCTCCTCTCTCTCTCTCTCCATCCATTACCCTGCTCTATATCTCCTTTATCTCCATCTATCTATCCCTGCTCTATCTCTCCTTTATTTCTCATTCATCTCTCCTCTATCTCTCCATCCATCTATCTTTACCCTAACTCTCCTCTATCTCTCAATCTATCTTCATCCATCTATTCCTGATCTATCTCTCCTCTATCTCCCCTCTATCTGTCCTCTATCTCCATCTATATCCATCTCTACCCTATCTGTCCTTTATCTGATTGTATCTCTCCTCTCTCTCCAACCATCTATCTCTACCCTATTTCTCACACCGGGGGAAATAGATAAAAGGGGAGTAGGTAGAGAGGGAGTGCAGAGAAAGAAAAAGGAAAGAGAACGGGAAAGAGAGAATTAGAAGAAAGAGAGGGAGAGACAGAAGGGTTATATTGAGAGGGTAGGAGAAAGAGAGAGTGAGAGAAAGAATGGGGGAGAGTGAGAGAGATAAGAGAAGGGGAAAACCTAGGAAGTTTGAAAGAGAGAGAGGGCTAGAGAGAGATATATAAACATAACATTTCAAAAATTGGGGGAAAAGCCTGGAATTAAGAATACTTCGCCATACCTATGGACAAAGAAGAACATGAGAGAGGATGTGTGTGCTGAAAGCTGGATCAAAATCCATGTAATCCACCACTAGAACTTGGCTTTTTGGATACAAATTTGCTTTATTCTTCATTATTGACACCAGATGCAACTATATGGGCAATTATTTTGTTCATTCTATGTATTTTGGAGAGTTTTCTTGGAGAATACATTTTGATATGCAGGCATGCCACTGGAGTGAATACCATTTCAGTCCCACTTGTGCATTTCTATGCGAGCAGCAACTTCACTACTTTTTTAGTTTGGTGTTCTCAACAAACAAGATTGTGGACTGGACCTTACTACAAGATAACATCAATATCATCAGGAGTGATAAGTGTTGCTACTATCTTTGTTTCAATCAAAATCATGATTCATGCTGTTGGATGTTTTTGAGATTTTGAGTGCTCTTTCAGCCCTTGCTTTGACCTTGAAATTGAGTGAATAGGCCAGGTCTTGTATCTGTACAACATTACTTAACTGGACTGAGTGAACTTTGAATTTTGTCTGTACATAACTGTATTCAACGTGAGATGGCTACCCGCAAAGGAAACAAACCACCTTCTACTACTACTAGAATCAGACAAACTAGAGGAAGTGTGAACTTAGATGAAAAGCAGTCGACAAGCGCATCCAAATCAAAAGATGATAAATGCTGTGGCTCATGTAGACTGATCGTTTTGTCTGATGATTATGCCATTGAATGTGAGTTGTGTAATTTCTGGTTCCACTGCACATGTCAAAATGTCTCAAGCAAATTATATGATATAGTCAATGAGGAACCAGAATCTGTCCACTGGTATTGTCACATCTGCAACGGAACAGCACGGAGTATGCTAAATGCAATGGCACAGCTCCAGACCCAGCAAGCAAATTTACAGAAGGAGGTAGAAGACATGAAAAGGGTGATGCAGGATTACAGAGAAGAAAGTGTAGACACCTTCCATCAAATGACAACAAAGTTGGAGGAGGTGAAGAATGGTATGATCAATGCAGAAGGTGCAGCCAATTCTTTTCAGCCTGAAGCTGTTCACATTGAGCTAAACAAACTGGTGAAAGAGAAATTTGATGAAATGGAAGAAAAGGAAAAGAGAAAGGGCAACCTTATACTCTTTGGAATTCCGGAGTCTACCAGTATCGAATCTGGCACACGAAAGGCAGATGATGAGAAAAGGTTTCGAGATATGATCGGAAGTAAGCTTACCAATGATAAGATAGAGATCAAGGCATTGTATCGACTTGGGAAGAAAGACGGCGAAAGGCCAAGACCATTGAAAGCAGTTTTGAACAACCAGTCCATCAGAGATGAGGTATTAAAGACGTTTAGAGATGGAGGCTTGAATCTTATAGAATATCAGGAGAGATCGGTACAGATATCTAGAGATCGTACTAAGGCAGAAAGGGAAGAGTACAGGAAGAGTACGTGAAGAGTTGAAGTATCGATTGGAGAATGGAGAGAAAGACTTGGTCATTCGAAATGGAGTGATCAAGACGAAACAGTCTTTTCGCCACCCAGGCGAAGAGTCTGGATAGAAAACAGAATTCATCAAGTCACAAGGGCACCTACACAAGCACCACTAGCATCACCAGCACTGGCCACAACACCTTCTGCAGCAACATCACAGTCACAGGAGAAAGGTGCAAAAAACTTAAAGATAGTGAGGGGGGTTATCACAAAGGTGAAGCCTCCCACAGACCAAGGACCGTAACGAAGCAAACCATCACATGCACAAATGTACATAGAGCACCCTTAAAGCACTACACACATTTGGAAGAACCAAGAACTTTGATGGAAAGCCACCACGAAGAGGATCATCCAAATTATTCTGATATAACAGCACAAGAGACACATGGTAGCAAAGAAGCAGGTATAAATGTGTATAAACTGAGTACTAAGAGATCAGAATTAAGATGTAGTCTAGAGGAACCAACCACTTTGGAGGAAAGCCACCACAAAGAGGTCTCATCAAATGTTTTCAATACTAAACAAAAAGAACAATTAAGACGAAATGCAGGCCTGAAGAAATGCAACTCAAACAAAAGAAAAGGGAAAGTGAAAAACTACATAGATGAACAAGGACCTCTAACAGAAAGAAATGATGGAGGCACAACAAGTACCCACGATGACCTTAAGGATCAAGTGAAACAAGGAAAATTAAAGGATACTCACGCCAAATCCACAAATGCCAGGAAAAAGTTGATGTGCATCTTTACCAATGCACAAAGCATCACGAACAAAGTAAATGAACTGTCTGCCGTAATTGAAGCAGAAAAACCAGATCTGGTCAGTATAGTAGAAACCTGGTTGAATGACAAGACCACAAATGCAGAAATTCAAATGCCAGGATACCAAATCACAAGACTAGATAGACAAAGAGGAGCCCATGGAGGAATAATTTTATATGCAAGAGATGGCATTGAAGTACAACCGAGAGAGAGCCAAACACTAGCTGAATATGACGAAGCACTATGGTGCGATATCTCAAGTAAGGATGCAGCCCTTGACTTACTTTTGGGCATAGTGTATAAGAGCCCAAACAATTCAAACGACCAAAATGACTGTCTGAATCGAGTTTTGATGCAATTAAATGATGAACATAAAGATATAATGATTGTCGGCGACTTCAACTACAGAGACATTGATTGGGAAAACATGCAAGCTGCTTCAAGCAAATCAGGTGCATTTCTAGAAGTTATACAGGACAATCTATGGTGTCAGCATGTGACTCAACCTACAAGGCTTGATTCAATTCTGGATCTTGTCATCACATCAAATCCTGACATGATCGATGAAGTGGAGGTCCTCGCACATCTTGGAACCAGTGATCATAACATGTTAAGATGGGAAACCAACTACTATGTCCAACCATGTGTACCTCAACCTAAGAGAGACTACAAAAATGCTGACTTTGATCAAATCAGAACAGAACTAAAAGAAATAGATTGGATAAAGGAACTTGAAAACCAGACGACTGATCAAATATGGAACACAATTGAAAGAAAGTTGAAGCAGTTAATGCATGATCATGTACCATTAAAAAGGCAATCTAGAAAGAAGAAAGCTATCTGGCTCACAAAAAGAACACAGAAAAGCATCCGTCGAAAGCATCGAGCTTGGAAAAGGTACAAATCAGATAAGACAACCAAGAACTTAGAGTACTACAAGAAATGCCAGAGGGACGCCAAACATGAAATAAAGACGGCAAAACGTGACTTCGAGAAGAAACTTGCTCAAAACATTAAAGAAGATTCGAAGAGCTTCAGTCTATGCATATGTTCGATCAAAACAAAAGGTCAGAGACACTGTAGGACCTCTTAAAAGAGAAAATGGAGAGTCAGTCCCATCAGGCCGACAAACGGCAAATATCTTAAATGAATACTTTGCAGCAGTCTTCACTGAAGAGGACCTAAATGTTCCAAATCCCCAGAATGTCTTCATAGGAACTAATGAAGAGATCCTTGCTGAGATAGAAATCACTGAAGATTGTGTGAAAAAGAAGCTTGAACACCTCGACCCATCCAAAGCAGCGGGTCCAGACGATATACCACCGGCTTTTCTAAGACCCCTGGCTGAAGAACTGAGTTTTCCATACACCATTTTGTTTGGAAAATCATTAAAGGAAGGACATGTACCAGAGGAATGGAGATCAGCCCATATAACTCCAATATTCAAGAAAGGGGCAAGATCTAAACCGGAGAACTACCGACCGATCAGCTTAACATCAGTCAGCTGTAAAGTACTAGAGAGCATTATCAAAGACAAAATAACTAACCACCTGAATAAATATGGTCTGATACAGGATACCCAGCATGGTTTTAGGGAAGGGAAATCTACAACTACCAACTTGCTAGAATACCTAGAAATCATCACCAAATCAGTAGACAATGGTACACCAGTAGATGTAGTATACCTTGACCTAGCAAAGGCCTTCGATACCGTCCCACACAAGAGACTAGTAACAAAGATCAAGGCCCATGGAATAGATGGTAACATATTACAGTGGATAACAGCCTGGCTCAACAGTCGCAAGCAGAAAGTCGTTACCCAGGGAGCCAAATCTAGCTGGAGACCTGTTACCAGCTCTGTAGTACAAGGATCAGTCCTGGGACCACTGTGCTTCTTGATATACATGAATGACCTCGAAATTGGGCTAACCGACAAATCAACAGTTAGCAAATTTGCTGATGACACCAAGCTAATCCATTCAGTGCAAATAGACAATGATAGAACAGACATGCAAAACTCCATCAACCACCTTCACAGATGGGCAAATACATGGCAGATGAGGTACAATGCAGACAAATGTGGAGTGATGCATTTTGGAACCCACAACCCACACTACACATACACGATGGGCAACTCCCAGCTGAAAGAAAGTACAGAAGAAAAAGATCTAGGGGTTCTAGTACACAAGTCCCTGAAAGTTGCCTCCCAGTGTGCTGCAGCAGCAAATAAAGGAAACAGGACACTAGGAATGATAAAACGCAACTTTACATTCAGGAGTAAGGAAGTGATCTTGAAACTATACAAGTCACTCGTCAGACCCCACCTAGATTACGCCATTCAGGCCTGGTGTCCTTACCTGGAAAAAGACAAAAAGAAGTTGGAAAAAGTTCAAGCAAGAGCCACAAAACTCATCCCAAGTATTCAACATCTACCATATGAAGAGAGACTAGCAAAACTGAAACTAACTACTTTGGAGAAAAGAAGAGAGAGAGGAGACCTACTGCAAACCTACAGGATAATGAAGCAAATCGACAAATCCAACCCCGAGAATTATTTTCAGTTTGCTAACTATGAAAGAACAAGAGGCCATTCCATGAAGCTAGCCAAAACAAGAAGCCGCCTTGACATCAGGAAAAATTTCTATAGCCAGAGAGTTGTAAGCAATTGGAACAAGCTGCCACAAACTGCCATTGATGCTCCCACACTCCTAAGCTTCAAACAACAACTATCCAACCTGGGTTTTTAAATGGGTCCCATGGGACCCCCTTAACCCTGCCACACCACACTATCTACGGGATCGTTATCACCACGATGGCGAGGTGTGGACTTCAAGGTATATTCAAGGTATACCTCCACTCAGAAAGTGTCGATCGTGGTCATGAGCGCGAGCAAGTGTTACGGTGTTGGTATATTCTACGGTGTAAAGCGCACGTGCGGAGCAGTGCTCTGAGCTTGGTGCAACTTTAAAAAGCGCCCTCTCCTGACGAAATACGAATAACCGTGTTTTTCGATAAACCTTGTTTATCGTCGATAAACCTTGTTTATCGAGGGAAACTGTGTTTATCAGTCAATATACAGAGTTTCTTACGATAAACAAGGTTTATCGGTCGATAAACAAGGTTTATCGCTCGATAAACCTTGTTTTTCGCTCGATAAACCTTGTTTTTCGTCGATAAACCTTGTTTATCGGCGATAAACAATGTTTTTCGGGGTTATTGGGCATATGGCGCGCCATACACGTGGGTCGAGTTTGGCAAAGATCGATTAATTCATGTCTTGCCAAAGGTCATTGGTGCCGTGGCAAGACTTGAACGCGTACCACGTGATTCTCAGTGCGATGACGTACCCACTAGTACACCACGACACGTTCTAACGCTTTAAACGCATTGTCAGTGTCAAAACAACAGATCATTTCTTTTTCCGTTGTCACATGCATATAATTATAAAAAAAGACCAAAAGTCGAATTCAAATGTCTCTTGGTAACTAAAGCATAGGTTATTTGATCAGGGGTGCTCGTTTACAAAACTGCCTATCATAACGGAACTAATAAACACGCTTGAATCGATTTGTTTTTATTTGATATGTTTTATTAAAAATGAAGTAATAAAGCTACATTAAATGAAAAAAACGAAAACCATACATAATAACATACCAATAACATAATTACACAATGAACTAATATTCGCTTTTAGGCTACATAATGGGTTAAAAACAAATGTGACAAGAAAAGACAAGTACATAATTTATTACACGTTATAACAGTAACTCTTTGTTTAATTATACTAATAATGTATTAGTTTTTTACAGCGCTTAACTTAATACGAGTTATATTTTCCTTCACCATTTAGATATCCGAAGTAAAGAAATCATAGGACAAATCGTTATAATGATCGAAGATGAAAATAGCTGGATGACCTCATGTAAAATAAATATAAACCGCAATCCAACAAAACTAACAATGAATGTTCAAGATAACAAATAAATGACATCTGCCCAACGATTCTGGTAAAAAATGTATTGGAGCTTCGTTATAAGCATGGAAAGAAAATGAAATAAAGGTAAGTAGGCCCGACACTGTATGCTTAACACAGATCACTGTGCGTGAATGAAAGTTGTGGTTTTTTATTGAAGATGATTTCCATCAATTTTTTGGAAGTTTGTTTTTTATTTTATTGGTTCAAACAATCAATTTACTGTAGGAAAAACAATCAACAATGAATAATTGGCATGTTATCTCGGCATTCTATTCCCATACCAGAGCTAAAGATTATCTTAAAAGGTAAAGACCAGTTTTGGAAACGCCCCAATTTTAAAAAAAAATGAAATGGAAGCTCTTATTACCAATCATGTGAAAGAATATGTTTGACTAATACATGATGATAAAAATTTTGCTGGGAAACCGCCCTCTAATAAATATTGATATATTTGGTAAATTAGTTTATCTATTGGTATGTAAGAGATAAACGCACGTGTCGCGCACGTGTGCGTAGTCACATATACATCTTTCTGTGTACAGTGCTTGTAACTTTACAAAGACTGGGCCAAATTTCTTATCATTTTGATGATTTCTGACCCTTGCAGTACACTCTAATACTTATATGCTAGATGAATGACCTTCTGATCGATTCCACAACGTTTCTTTCACAATGCAATCACATGGCCATAACTGGTCTTTATATTTGACGACAAGTGTTGAGTTACTGCATCATAGCCTGGCTATTTACAATTTGAAGGCTATTTAACATTTGCAGGCAATTTTTACAACATATTGCCCGCTATTCTAAAATACAATTCAGTACGAGGATATAATGGGAGGGGAAAACCGCGAAAGAATGAAATTAATGAGAATAAAATGCCAGTGAACAGTTAAAAAAAAAAGAAAATAAGCAGTTCCTTCTTCAAGTTAGAAAGAACAATATTTTCTTATATAATGAACTTCAAAGTGTGCCTCTGTTAAAGTTCGAGAACTTTATCCTCCTTTTTCCGACAGTTCGGAAAAATATCACAAAACCAAATGTCTTCTGGAAAATATGACTCTTCAAATGCCCTTAAATTTGAAAAACGAGTTGAAATCGTTAAAGACTGGACCCTATACTGTTGCGATTCCAAAATGATTAAGGCTTAATTTTTTACGAAATTTTGGGTAACCAACTAGGAGACACAACGCACAGTGGGCCAGGGAGGAACTAAAGTGCTAAATATGTAAAATAGAAAGATTTATAAAAAATAACTCACATTTGCACTAAACTGTATGTAGGATTTTGCTGTTTGAAGGAGTAAATTTATACCCTTATTGTGCATACCGGAATTAAATATTTTACGGAGGTATTCTTACATGTAGAGTCTTTCAACTGGGCAAGAAAAAAAAAATTAAAAAAATAAACACCAAAAATGATTTTTGGCGCACTTTAGTTTCTCTCTGGCCCACTGTGCGACAGTACGAAGTATAAGCCTTCCTAACGAGCGCATGTTTAAATTTAGGCATTAGGTTTTCCTTTGACTTTGTCATCGTTTTTGCATCTGCAACAGATAACAACGATGACGATACTGAGGATAACGATAAGGAGGGTGACCACGGTGATAATGATTATGACTTTTCTTGCTATCTTCCATTCGATAGGTTCATCGTGGTCAGCGAAGTTTGTAGTTTCTTCTGGATCATCAGTTGCGGTGTCCATATACTCTGCACGTAATGAGAGAAGGTGGTGTAACAATAACAACAATTCAATTTTTGATACCAAGAGTTTAGTTTCAAAACATGCTTTACTTGTTAAACTACGTTCTAAAAAAAAGTAAGGGAGATTGTTACCGTTATATAAACAGGGATGCCAGTTAGAATTGATCAGAGGGCGTGAAAATCACCTAGAATGAGCTATTTTGTACACAAAAAAAGTCTAAACTATGGTCTGAAATTAACTCGCCAGAGCCTGAAATCAGGCTATTGCCTGAAAACTGGAATCCTGTATGAATAGATATAACGACAACTAAATCAATAGATAGAAAAATAGATACCTGAATAACCACATTAATGAATTACTTAATATCTAAATAAATGAATAATAAAATTATAAAGAATATAACATGATCGTATTTTAACAAATACCAGGCTATTAATGAAATCACTATGCATAAGCCGATACCAGATCAATAAGATATAAAACTGTTATATAACTTGCTTGATTTATGAGTGATTGTGTGAGGTATTTGCAAACGATATAAATTATTAATTCCATGTAACTGTTCAAATTTATCTGACTAAATATGATGCTTATCCAATCGGACATTTCGTCGAGGATACAAGCCAGGGTTGAGGCTCGTTAAGTTGCGAAGCGTTAAACCGCTGTGGGTATTTCTTTTTGTTACTTTTAAAGGCATGTAAGTGAATGGCAACTGCGTGCAACAAAGGACGGAAGGACTACTCTTGTGCAACACAATAGCTTTAAAAAAAACACCCATTTCCGGTCTTGATTAGTTGACAGACAACCCTTTAACACAGTAATCTTTCAATGGAGACAGTAATTAAATCATCTTAAATCCGTTCTTTTATATATATCCCATGATTAAAGATAAGCTTGGTTGCAGGGAATGATAGCAAAAAAAAATCCACAGAAACCAACAAAACTTACACTGAATGTTCAAGATAACAAATAAATGACATGTGCCAAACGATTGTGGTTGAAATGAAAATGTATCAGTAATGGGCATAGAAAGAGGAAATCAAGGTAAGTAGGCCCGACACCATTGATATATATGCCGATGAGAGTTGTGTTTTTTATTGAAGATGATTTCCTCCAAGTTTTGTGAGTTTTTTTATTGTATGTTCTGGTTAAAACAATCAATCTACAGCATAATAAACAATACAGCATGAACTTTGGCCATGATCTCTCGACATACCGTGGCCATACCAGAGCTAAGGATTAGCTTAAAACCTGTCTGAACTAGTTTGGCCGGGGGATTACACCTCTCTGCAAGGTGACTGACAGGTGGTTATCTCATCAAATCAGCTCTCAATTAACATAAGAAAAAGGGGATCATGGGGGAGCAACAGGCACCGATTAGGCATTTTTTGCTATATAGAAGGCGCAAGTATAGCTATAAGTAGTACAGTGGGAATTTAAAGGGATAGTTGAGTTCTTGTTATAGACCCGCAAATGCCTTCAAAGTGCATGTTTATTGCTATTATTCTTATTTATGAAATTTCTAGTGCTTTTTTAGGATCTAACATTACTAAAAAGGTAATTTTAAAACGATCATACCAATTTAGCTCCACTTTCCCCAAAATACGGTGACCGTTAATTAATTAATTAATTGATTAAAGATAACAATACACGGGCCAGCTGGTTGTTCGTATTATAACCAAAACGGACAAGCCAACAAAAAACCATCATCAGCATTGGCTAGGTAAACGTATAATGGAACTCGTTTTGTCAGCGGCTGGTTTAAATGATTGAATATTTGAATATTAGAAATCGTTATATTTATGGATTTTTCAGCCGTCTCTGAACCGATTTTGATCAAACATAGATGATTTTGTCATTTAAATTATACGTTCTTTCAAATTTGACACCCAGTCTTTAATTAACTTACAACAAGAAAATGTTGTTTAGCAACAGAAATCAACTTTCACTTTAAATACAATTCGGCACAAAGAGATATGGCAAAAGGGTCATGTGCTTTAGCTAACTCCTTATCTTTATTGGGTCAATGGCCGCGGAACACTGTAAAAAATAATTTGTTCATTGGTAATTTTTACGTATTTTTTCCATGTAGAATTTACTTGAAAACATTAGTTTTGCCACTTACGCACTTAATTTAAGTTTTGCTAACCCAAACTTTCAATTTAGTAGAACACACGTGGAATATTTAAGTGAAATCAAATACATCAGAACTTTAAGTAATTTCAGCTTGTATTAATTTAGTAATTTTAACTCAAAATCAGAAATTATACGTATTACTCAAACAATTTATGTTGATTATTCTTATCTTTTTAAAGTAAGGACCGATGCAGTGCGTAATAGAAATATTTACATAATTTATGAATATTCATTAAGACCAAATTAAACTCTTTTTTAAGTAAAACAATTCTTTTTTGCGGTTGAATGAAAATTTAAGGACTTTAAAACATTTACTAATTCATTTAACATGGCTAAGCAAAGACAAGACAATTTTTAATTGTTACCCAGTTCAAAACAAATAAAAACTTGATATTTCAGGAAATTGTCAACCAATTTTCCTTATAAGATGCTACGATCAAGTATATATAAAATTTGGAGCCTTTCAATGTGTGTGGAATTGAAGCGTATGTAATAGTTTGTGATGGTGGTAGATATACGGTTAAATCTTAAATAGAAGTAGTGTTAGTGATTAGTGATTAATCTTAAATAGAAGTAGTGAATGATTAGTGGATGTTACTTGTTAGATTAGATGGGTACCAAATCGTGCAATATGTAATCCTATCATAGCTTTTTTTTAATTATCTAAAATGATTACAATACTTAAATTATTTACGTTAATGTAACTCGATTTAACTGAGTAAAAATGTATTCAGCAAAATAAGTAAATTCTACTTAAGATGCCGTAGGTAATATTTACTTAATAAAAATAAGGCAATTCTTTTCCTCAATTTTATTGAGTTATTTCGACTAAATATTTTTTTACACGAGTCGTATGATGAACGACTTTCTTTAATATTAATTTTAATAATACTTTGTTCTTTTATAGCGCATTCGCGTCAGTTGACATTTCAATGCGCTTTACAAAAAAGTATAACAAGATCATGAAAGGAAGATGAAACAGAAACATATGTAGAAAATAATGAAGTTCTTACAGAGAGAACAATGACAACGTTACTTGTCCTTAATACTATTTATATGCTAATATGAAAAGATGAGTTTTGAATTTAGATATGAAAGTTTCTTTGTGTTAGTGATATGCGCTATACGAGTAACGTTCATTATAAATAATCATTATTAATGCTAACCAATTTCGCATGATAGTCCTTCAAAATCATCTAGACAATAGCACAGATTGTCCACGCAGGTACCTCCATTTTGGCACGAGTTCTGGCTACAGTCAACTGAAGATAAGGGATACATTGGAGGAGAAAAACAATTCAATTAAATAAGAAAGCTTAACTTCTCGCTACAGTCCGCTGTACATTCGACTCCTGGGAATTAAGCAGTGGATTTCTTTATTTTAGAGTCCATTTGCACCAATTTGGCCTGGAGGGATTAGACCTCCTTGCGGGGTAACTGGCAGGTGGTCATCTTATCAGATCAGCTCTCAATTGACATAAGAAAAGGGGGCCATGGAGGACCAATGGTCACCGATTAGGCATTGTTTGCTATATAGAGGGTGCAAGTAGTCATAAGTAGTGCAGTGGGGCTTAAAGGCATAAGTTCATTTCAAAATCAACTACAGATAATAGGCACAAAGAAAACATAAGCAGGAATCCAAGAACACACAAAAAACAAAACATACGAGTTCTCGTTACATGCCGACAGATACAAGTTTGAGGCACATGGACATTTTTAAAAGGGCATGCAATGTAGTGGCATAAATTCTCTCTACATGTCACTTCAGATAACAGGCACGCAGGAATTAAACAAGGGAATCTCCCCAGAAATGAAATTAAAGATAAACTTTAGTTCTGGTAAAAAAAAGAAAATTAATTCTCACAGAATCAAACGAAACTTACACTGAATGTTCAAGATTACAAATAAATGACATGTGCCAAACAATTTTGGAAGAAAATGTATACTGGCTGAGTAATGAGCATAAGAAGACAAGGAAATCAAGGTAGTACCAGCCCCGACACAATGAGCGTTGTCCCATATATAGCTTTCTGTGTAAGTGCTTGTTACTTTACCAAGACTCAGTCAAATTTATTATGATTTTGATGAATCCAGAACCTTGCAGTCCACACCAATACTTACATGCTACATGATCAACTGTTCCACACCTGTTCTTTCACAATGCAATCGCATTACCAGTACTAAAGTTTATCTTTAACAAATAAATAAGGGTGCGAGTTCTCGCCACACTCCCATGCAGATCAAAGGCTTAAAGATGAAGTTGAGTTCTGGTCATGCGATTGCATTGTGAAAGAAACGGTGTGGAATCGACCAGAAAAGGTTGATCATCAAGCATATAAGAATATGTGTGTACTACAAGGTTTTGGAATCATCAAAATGATAAGAAATTTGCCCAAGTCTTGGTAAAGTTACAAACACTGTACACAGAAAGATGTATATGGGACTACACGAACACGTGGCGTAAAAATCCCACCCCCGAGTTTTACGATGTTATTGACATATTTGGAATATGAAGGCGTTTGAAGAGCCATGCTTTTCAGGGAACATGTCTTATCTGATTTTCTTCCACACTTGCATAATAAGAATGATAACGCTCACAAATTATTTTTCACCTCTTCCCAGAACTCAACCTTCTCTTTAATAGCAAACCCAATACCAACATAAGTTGAAAGTGATCTATTTTCCTAGCTCGCCCCTTAATTTGAGTTCATTACATGCATGCTTTTCTTCATATGGACATGTGTAACTATTACACCTTTTGGGCCGTATCTAACCTAGGGGGTGTTTCACCAATATCCTAAGTTGAAATTATCTCTAACTTGGACTTAACTATTATGGAAAGACGTTCGCATCTATGGAAATATTTGGGAAAAGATAATTTAAAAGGCATAACATGTTGATTCAAATCATTCATATTTTCTAATATTAGATAGCTTAGACAGATACCGAGATGTGATTGGTCCAGAGCTCGTCACGTGATATCAATTGCGAGGATCCAAATTGTTATATTTTCCTGGCCGGTCACTTTTCAGTGTTATATTTTACCGGCTGGTGAAATGAATATATTTTTAATCAATGCATGTCGCCCTCTTGAGGACTGTATGTCACCAACTACATACATTACACCATTATCGAGGGCCATTTTATTTTTTCAATATTTTTTTTTCATGAATTTTTTTTTTTCCCAAGAAATTTTTTTTTCCACATTTTTTTTTTCCCCAAAAAATGCTTTTTTGGGTAAATTTTTTTTTTCATAATTTTTTTTTGTTTCCCGAAAAATGCTATTTTTTTTGCTAATGCTAATTTTTTTTTTTTTTTTTTTTTTAACCCCAATTTTTTTTTTTTTTTTTTAAAGGTGATCTCGACAAATTATTTTTCCGTAATTTTGATTGTCTCCGAAAAAAAAAAAAAAAAAAATTCGGGCTAAAAAAAATATGGACCCCCCCCCCCCCCCCCCACAAAAAAAAAAACCCAAGGCTATCTAATATAACAGTTATTGACTGGCAGGGGGTATATAACATTCTTTGGACCTGAAGGGAGTTATATTTTCCCTCGTGACCATATTTTCCCTCAGCGCTGCGCGCTTCGGGAAAATATAACCACTTGGGAAATATAACTCCCTTCAGCGGTCCAAATAATGTTATATTACACCCCCTGCCAGTCAATAACTGTATATTATCAAATAGATGTTCTTGATGTGGAATTTATGAAAAGTCTAAAATACTTGAATTTTCACTTTTGAACACATTTTCTTTTAAGGCTACAAAAAGGCTCTCCATATTTGTTTAAAGTCCAACTTAGAGTTAAGTTCGACTTAGGATCTTTGTGAAACACCCCCTAGATATGTTACTGGGTAGCCTACCTTGACACGTGAGTCCGTTTCCACCGGTGACGAAACCTGTAATACAGCTACAGTAGTATGCACCGGCCGTGTTCTTACATTCGCCATACTCCACGTCGCAAACGGAGCTTTCGCTTTCGCATTCGTTGATATCTTCACAGGTGTGTTCCCCAGTCCCTTGCATGTAGCCGGAGTCACAGACACATTTGGCGCCTGCGTCGCTTATAACACACTCGCCATTTTCACAATGGGAACAGTTTAAATGAGCTAAAAAAAAAAATGATAATGCAGGAATATAGGGTTACATGTATTTTACCTGGCTCGGTGGTAAACCAGTGGTCTCGTAAGCTGGACGTCTCGGGCTCTCGGCTTTAAAACCGAGTCCATGCGCTAGTGCCCTTTGGCAAGGCATTGATTCTCATAAGGGACTTTTAGATTTGCACGACGTGAGCGTGGACTGCCACGTGTGACATCCTTTTAAGGCAATGCGACGTCCTTAAAAGGATGTCACACGTGGCAGTCCACGTTCTCGTCGTGCAAATCTAAAAGTCCCTATTACCTCGGAGAGGACTTATAGTCGGCAGTTCACTGGTCGCTTACATACGAGTATTCACATGCTTTGTTAGCAGTCAGGTAAAAAAACAAACCGTCAACCCATCAAATCAAGCTGACCTCTAAGAAATCACGTCTCCTATAACTTTAGGCAAGGAGATACGATTAGTAGTATTTAGTACCTCACTAAAGGGCACACACGCATGCACATCTTTTCGAACCTGAGACCTCTCGGTTACGAGACCTCTGCAATACCACTGTTTAAACTACTTCTTTGTTTTTTATTTGATTGGGAATGATGCCATCATGATTCAATTCAATTTAATTCAATTCAATTTTATTATTTTCACAATTCCATAACAAATGACAATAAGAGCATAGATATCAATGAGGTAAAGGTATAATTAAATTCAACACCAATTAAAGGTTTATTACAAATTATAAAAGATCGAAATAACATAAACATATCAAAATATGGAGGTTCAAACTAAGGCCGAAGGCCTATCATAGGCTATATTTTTTCCATTTTTTCAATCGTTTTGTTAGAACATTACGTTGTCAAGAGTGTAACACATTTAGTGTTGTATCTCTTTTACGAATCACCTCCGCCGCAGAACAACGTCTTCTCTTACAACTCTATAAATAGCGTCCTGCGATGGTATTCAGTCTGATTAGCGTCGGCAGTCAACTAGTACGGGGTGGCGAGCTAATTTAAATACCCCGTAGTCAGCACTTGCATCGCCGTTCTAAAACTCGCTGATAGGGACTTTTAGATTCGCACGAAGACAAAGGGGATTACTACGATCGACGTCCTTTTAATGCACTGCCTTGAATGGACGTCACACGTAGCAGTCCACGCAAATCTAAAAGTCCCTACTGTCTTCTCTTACAACTTTATAAATACCCGTATATAAGCGTGTGTGCGTGTGTGTGTCTAAAATACATTATACAGAGAGATAAGGCACTTATCCACGATTGATACTCTCGATTTGGAACCCTCTACAGGCTCTAAGCATAGCTCTAAGAGAGCAGGGGTCAGGACTCTACAACCGAGCGCAGGGCATAGGGAGAACCTCTTATGCCTCCGTCACCCCTTCGCGTATTTGACTTGCGTATTGCCGCGTATTTATGGCATGCCGTTTAACATTTATTCTTATTTCTTAATATCAAAAAATGATTTTCTGTTGTAAAGCATTCAAGAATTTGATTTCTTGTTATCAAGAAGTTGATATCAAGAAATAGGAATAAATGTTAAAACGGCTTGCCATAAATACGCTTCAATACGCAAGCCAAATACGCAAAGGGTGTCATTGAGGCATTAGTAAGGGTCACACAAAAAAATGATTTTAAGAGGGCGAACGAGAGGGAGAGAGAGAGGGAGGGGAGGAGAGGAAGGGAGGGGGAGAGAGAGAGAGAGGGGGGAGGGAGAAAGAAAAAAAAAACATACCCATACACGTGACCCCGTCATTAGCAAGGTCATATCCATCATAGCAGCTACACAGTGGGGTTCCGTCGATGTTCTCACAGACCCCATAAAGCTCATGGCAGGGATACGCGTCACCTTCGGCCTCACAGGGGTTAGCTGGTGGTCCCATGGTTGCTTTATTATCATAAATAATAAGAAGAAGAATAGGAAGAATAAGAATGATAATGAGTCAAATAAGGCGAAACAAAAATGATGTAATATTGCCCTTTGCGACCGACCCAAAAATCTTGAAAACTACAGTCGGCTTTTTTAGAAAAAAAGGTATTAGAGCATTCAAAACTGATAAATATCAGCCCAAAGGAGTTTACAGATAGCACATGGTACAAATGACCCCAAATATCCACAGATCTTTTACACATGGAGAAGTTCCACATTTCCGGGCAATACAACATATTTCTTTTAGGCCTAATAAGGGAGTTTACAGAAAGCACATGGTACAAATAACCCCAAATATCCACAGATCTTTTACACATGGAGAAGTTCCACTTTAAGCATCTTAGAATAATAACTGCCAAAGTCCTTGATGTGCTTCATGAATACCTTTTGTTTGACCTCTTGAAAAGAATACTTCCACCTGCGTATCATAGATCGTACCGTAGGTGCATAAATGAATTATGTTACATAACTTTCATGAGCGCATATCCAGTATCCATCTCTGTGGGTTTTACCATTTTGGTACAAATGACCTTTATCTGACCATGCGCGAAATGTATCTGTAAACTCCCTTATACTAGTAATATAACTTTTATTTTCTTTATTATTATTATAATCTTTATTATTATTGATAACATTATTATTAGTAGTAATATTATTTTTAAGTGTAATATTATTTCATATTCTAAATTCTTATAATTATCATTGTTGTGATTATTATACCATTAGTAGCGGTAGTGGTAGCAGTATTATAATTATTTCTGTTTTTTATTATTACTACTACTACCATAGTCCAGAATCTGTCCGATCCTTTATAATTCCCTACACACTTGATTCAAGCCGTCGAAGATGGCGTTCGCCGGGCGTCCTAATTTAATTATCACGCCATCATCGGCTGGTAGCAAGTAAGTAGGGAGAGGTAGCGTTGGTGTGGTGGAGATCAACATTAAATAGGCCAGATTGTGGACTACTACTACGGCAATTAAATTTCTTCTACAAAGCGCCTTCTGAAAATTTACTGAAGCATTATCATTAAAACAGAATATATATCGCGACATAAATAGCATAGATTACAAACAAAAGAACAATAAACATAAACTTCACACTTTTTCAATCCTACTTATTTTCTTGTGGGACAATTAAACAACAACAACATATAACGCAGTATTTTAAAGATTTTGTTTTACTTACAGGTGTCTGTGACTTCGGTAGTGCTATTCCCAGTGGCAGGGGTGGTGGCCGCCTGACATTCATAAGCAAACATGGTGCTGACGCAAACGGTGCCCTCACCACAAGGCGAGGAAACGCAAGGATCAACTGGTAGATTAACAGAAATAATCGGGAATTATTTGGTTGTACACAAGAAAGCTGCAGCGGGGAAAACAGCTTCGCCGTAAATATTTACACTATTTAAGCGAATTCTTGGTTTTCACATGGAACCAAAACACTACATGTAACCTTAACATCATTGTTTTATGTCAATTAATGCAGGGCATTAGTTTAAAACGTGTACTTAAAAACCGTCTTCATAAAAAACGACTTCATTAATAACCAATGCACCTCCTTCATAGTTCGAGTCCGTTAATCTCGCTATACAGCTTTTTTCTCCACTCTGCATATAATTGGCAGATGAGTCATGACCCATATGGCATCAAGTCTTACATAACATAACATTCTTACTCTTAATATCTTTAGTAATGACGTCACGAGTCTGTCTAGTAATACGACTCCATGAACTACCTTCTTCACTGACGAACTCTTTCGTGTCCGCTACTCTTCCTAATAAGCTTTTATCCGCTCTTCAAATATTTATTATCATATATGACCCATATGGCTATTCATATAATATAACATGTTTGTTCTTACTATAGTTAGTAATTACGTCACGAGTCTGAGTAGAGCGCTTTCGCAAACACGGCGGAAGGCGAAGACCGACGGTAACGCGAGCGAAAAATCAATCTGCGCATGCGCGAACCAGAATTTTCTCCGTCTTGTTGATTTTCACGACAGTGCTCGGCCATACTAGCGTTCGTTCCCTAAACACGACGGAAGAGCTTTATAGCCGTAATTCTCCCGTCGTGTTTGCGAAAGCCATGACTTACCATCGATGAAAACTTTCATGTCCATTATTCCTGCTAGGCTCTGCTGCGTCCCGCTCACGACGATGTTCTGCTCAAAGCCAACATTGGTCGGATTCCCCAGCTCGATGTGACCTATCCCGCCCCTAGTACTGTCGGCCCAATAGAACGTACCGTTGTATACCACTATGTGTTCTACATGTCCAATCGGGGTCGATATATTGGCGAGGGTACTACGAACATTCGTCGTTGTGTCGTATGTTTCGATACTCCCAAATCCGTTGATCCAATAGAGCCGGCCATCTGTGGGGAGAAATATTCAGAAATCGGTGTCGGAACTGGCATTCTTTTTCAAACACAGGGAGGGGACGTCTTGTTAATGACATACTTTAACAGTACTTTTTTGGTAATAGATCAGTCGTACATAACATCTGAGCAGCAACGAACCGATATGATAAATCAATTTATAACTATGCATACAGGGACAGCCGGTATGACCAGTTGTGAACGGTTGCATGTTGATTCAGTACAGATATTAATCTACATTTGCCACTCTCCACCCAGGTGTTAAATGGGTACCGGTAGAAAGGAATTCCTTGAATGCTGTGAGCGCCGAAATCGGCTGCCTAGCAGAGCCGGGGTAATAGTTGGAGCGCTTTAAGCACCATGCATGGTGGATGCGCTATATAAATATCCAATGTTATTATTATTACAGGAACTAGCTGGCTATCGTTCGCAATTACACATTATGTAGAACTACTAACCGAAAAATATCTCGTTAAATGACGTACCTTGTGGATTTCTTGTAAAAGCTGTCACATTGGCGAGATTTGTATCGACGATGGCCGTTGATTCACTACCATCCACCTTCATTCTCACGATCCGATCGCCCTCAGCAAAATACAGAAATCTGGAAAGAGAAAATTCGAAATCATACTAACACCCATTAAAACCTTAAATGTTGTTCAGTGTAAAAATATTATTGGATAACGAAAATCTACATGAGGGCAATGTTATGTTTTCAACCAACACGATAACAACAATATGACAAACGTGGGTTATTTATGCTCAATTCATAGGAACAAGATAATCATAATTACATGCGAAAAGCATTACTCAAATTGTGCACAAGATTGCCTTAAGTTGGTTGGACACAAAATAAGTTAGGCATTTTTGTATAAGTAGTAGAAGTAATAGTCACTATATTAGTAGTAGTTGTAGTGGTACGAGTAGTAGTAGTACTAGTAGTAGTAGTAGTAGTAGTGGTAGAAGAATTATGTAGTATTATCAGTGGTAGCAGTAGTAGTATGAGTAGTAGTAGTAGTATAAATCTTATTAGTTGAAGTAGCAGTAGGAGTAGTAGAAGTAATATTAGTTGTTGTTGTAATAGTAGTTTAATTAGTAGTAGTAGTAGTAGTAGTAGTAGTAGTAGTAGTAATAGTAGTAGAAGTAGTTGTAGTATGAGTAGTAGTAGTAGTAGTAGTAGTAGTAGTAGTAGTAGTAGTAGTAGTAGTAGTAGTAGTAGTAGCATAAATTGTATTAGTTGAAGTAGTAGTAGGAGTAGTAGCAGCAGTAGAATATCAGTAGTAGGAGACGAAGGGGCGTTCAAAAGGTTCATAGCTCGACGACTATAAAGCGCTTTGGGCGGGGAAGTAATTATGTTAAATTATTATTTTCCCGATTACAGGTGACGAGATTTCAGTTCAGCAGAAGCCCACCTAGGTATTAGAGCAACCGTTCAAACTGGAGTACCTGGGACTTTAACAAAAAAGGACTATGTTAATGGAAGTTGTTCAGTGATCTATTTCATGGTGCTCCAGCTGCCCATTTGTTTACTGTGAAGTAAGCAAGGACATTTTGGCATTATGTTGCCACCAACTCCTCATAGATATCCTTCAGCTTCATCTGAGCACCATGAAACGAATGACTGCACGTTGCTGAACAACATATATCGACATAGTCATTATTTCAAAGTCCCAGGTACTCTACTTCCAATGACTACTCTTATACCTAGGCTGGACGTTACTGAACATATATCGCGTCATCTATAACGGAAAAGATGAAATTTTGATCAGACATAATTACGACACTGAATACCTGATCCTTCGAAGTCGACCAATGAACTTATTGAACGCCCTTTGCCATATCATTTACCCGTTTGCGCCATCTACGCTGAGTCCATAGATTTGTGCCGCCAAGGTAGCCAGTCTTATCTTGCCGGTTCCGTCGACTCGGATAGAATTCAGTAGACCGGATACCTCCCCGAACCAGTAGATCCTCCGATCTACTTCATTGAAGGCGATACAAAAAGGCTCTGAAGAAATCAACAAAAAAACAAAAAACATAAGGTTTGATATTATTATAATAAAAGATAGTCATTTCTTCGGTAATGTTCGGGAAAGTGTTTCGAAAAAACAGTTATAAAGCAGTCAAGATCACAATCGTTGAAGGCGATTCAAAAGGCTGTGAACCTCCCCGAACCAGTAGATCCTTCGATCTACTTCATTGAAGGCGATACAAAAAGGCTCTGAAGAAAAAACAAACAAACAAAAACATATGGGTTGGTATTAGTATTATAAAAGATAGTCATTTTCTTTCGGTAATGTTCGGAGAAAGTGTTTCGAAAAAACAGTTATAAAGCAGTCAAGATCATAATTGAAGGCTCCAATAAACAGGCAAATATAAGGGGATGATGATATCATAACAGTTATGATATTTATTTCTTCAATAACGTTCAATAACGTTCGGAGAAAGTGTTTCGAAGAAAAACATTGACAAAGCAGTAAAGATCACAATCCTTAAAGGCGGTACAAAAAAAAAAAGCCGTGAAAAGAAAGAAAGAAAGAAAGAACACAACACAACCAAAACATAAAGGTTCATATTATGATAATAGTAATGGCAGATATTTCTTCGATAATGTACGGAGAAAGTATTTCGAAAAAATAAATCCAAAACAATATACATTGTATATCATGCATAAAACGATATAAAACGGCTCTGAATAAACAAACAAACCAAACAACAAACTAACAAGGAACAAAAACTACTTTTAAAATCTATTTTTGTATATTTATCTATATCTTATCTTATTTATACAGGGTAGCGTTGTGAGTAACACAACTGCTTTCAAAATATTAAATGACATTTTTCTGAGTGTAAACTTTTTTTTTTTTTACTCACACGGTATACATGTACATTACATATACATTAATTCAAATAGCAACGAATACACACATGCACATAGAGTTGCTTTGGTCTTGGACCTCATCAGAGTAAATCGCAAGAATGAACAAAGAGTCGTCATTGAATATCTCTCTCTCTCTCTCTCTCACCCTCTCTCTCTCTCTCTCACCCTCTCTCTCTCTCTCTCTCTCCCTCCCTCTCTCTCTCTCTCTCTCTCTCTCTCTATGTATATATCTTTCTAGTTTTTAAAACAAGGACCTTAACGACGGAGTCAAATACCCAACAATATGGTAATAAAGTACAAGTTACACAGCCTTCAAGAAAGTTCATTATCGTTTGTATCTGTGTGCCATCATCTATGCATGTATGAGAATAATATTCAGTTATTCACAAGTCATGCATTGCTATTTATACTGGTATGTTCGTGTTTACTCTCATAGTCCGAGGGGGTGGGGGTCAAAGAGTCAATAAAATTCTAAATTCTAAAAATCCATAAAATGTTCTCTAATGCCAGTACAATAAAACAAGTTACGAAATTGCTGGTAAGTAGTTAAACATAGTAGATGGTTGGTGGTTTTAAACTTCATGTATCCTTCCATTTTGCGGTGGTCTATCCAAGAAACCATAAAACCTTTTTGTTTTTGTTTTTGAATTAAAGATGGTCGTTTGCCAAACGACCATCTTTAATTTAAAAAACGAGGATAATAAAGAGTTGAAATAAAAGAGCAAAGTGCTAAGAAAAGTAAAGGGTTTAAACTCGGTGGAAATTATCGGAAATTTTCGCCCTGTACTATAAATGACCATTTTCAGACATTTTAGCGTTGGGTTGTACGGTACTCGCCAGAAGCCCTTAAGTGCCAGACGCTTTTAATCAGTTCAAAAATCGAATTTAACAATTGTGTCAGACATTGAAGGCTGCAAGAAACGTTTATTTGAATCAAACATGATGTTAAAGGCCTGATAATACCCGGAAATTCATCATGCCGAACGGTATCAAAAAGCCGATAAACTCTCTTCTGAAAAACTTAGAACATGCAAGTCCAAAAAATGATAATATATTGAGTTAATATCATTTATTCATACCCATGATCAACATTACCCAAACGTAAGCAAACTAATAAAGAAAACAAAAAACCTATGGCAAATTAGAACGACTTAAATCGGGTTTTTAAAGGGACGGAACTGATCCATAGTGACCGCCAAAGCTCAATCTTGAAACAATTGCTAACAAGGGCCGCCATTAAACCACAACCCTTTATCATGTTCTTAAAAGTTCAATGAAACACATTATTTCCTCTTCCTCTTCTGTTTCTCATACATTATATAAAAACCAAAGCCAATAATCCACTAATAACAAAAACTAATAAGTGAGCCAAAGCTCGATCTTGAAACAATTGCTAACAAGGGCCGTCATTAAACCATAACCCTTTATCATCCAAAGCCAATGAGACACATAATTTCCTCTTCCTCTTCTGTTTCTTATAATTATAATGTTTCTTATAATTATAATTATAAACAAGTCATCTCTGTTTACCACTCCAACGTACTCAAGACACACTATGAAAAGCTCTTTGTTGATCTCTTTTTATGTTTTTAAGCTGTACAGATTAGTCATCTCAAACAATACAGACTACCAGGACCCTTCAACTTAACACGTAATCCCGCTTAATCCTAAGAAGAAAAGAGGACAAAGAGGACAATAAAGGTCGTAAATCAACTTGTTAATCCATAGATCAGCCTAATAATAATGGTCCTCATTTGAATGCAAATGTGTGACCACTTACTTGTGTATAGGTACTACAGCCATGTAAAACCATGAAACGCTCACTTCACCTGATGATTATGAATCAAAGGCGCTGGGGAAGTTCAATCTACGCCTATTGTGCATTGTATCTAGCGTTGTGTGAATTTATATTTTGTCCTGCTCTATATACATGTATATATACATGTATAATATACCAAGGATTATTAGATGAAAATTGAATAAATTGATAAATTAGTCAATTAATAAGCTTTTATATCAATTGAGCAGACTTAGTTAATTCAAAAGTTCTTAGATGAATTAAGGCTTTAAGCAGATTTTTTTCCTCAAGTTTTAACTTTTTAGTGAAAAATAATTGGATGTGTCTTTTCTACAAAGAGAAATGTATTACAGTGGACTTTCACTACGGAATCAATTTCCTAAAGATATTTCCGCTTATCACTTAATTATTTTAAGTAAAAGTTTTTAAAATATTTGATTAAGTCATAGTATTTCTCACTACGGTATCTTTCTTTTCCTATTATTCATTCCCGTTTCCCTTGATACATGTATGTTGTATTTACTGGTACCACCACCCCACCATCAAGTGTTAATTGTATGATACAAAAAAAAGCATAATATTAAAGATAAACTCCAGTACTGGTAAACAAAAAAAAATTAATTCTCACAGAATCAAACGAAACTTAAACTGAATGTTCAAGATTACAAATAAATGACATGTGCCAAACAATTTTGAAAGAAAATGTATACTGGCTGAGTAATGAGCATAGAAAGACAAGGAAATCAAGGTAGTACTAGCCCCGACACCATGTGTGTTGTCCCATAATAGCTTTCTATGTGAGTGCTTGTTACTTTACCAAGACTCGGTCAAATTTATTATGATTTTGATAACTCCAGAACCTTGCAGTGCACACCAATACTTACATGCTAAATGATCAACTGTTTCTGATCCTTTCCACACCTTTTCTTTCACAATGCAATCGCATTACCAGTACTAAAGTTTATCTTTAATATTGTACTTATAAGCAGGGGATAATTAAACCTATATGGTTTGTGTCCCCCCCCCCCCCTTGTAGAGTCAACTTTTGCTTTAATGATTGTATATTTGATTGTAATAGTATTTTACTTTTTATGAATCTGTGGAAATAAATGGAATTGAAATAATAGAATGAAGGAACTGTGCATTGTACATGTATGTATAGTGAATACTGATCGATTTCTTTCGTCTTTTGTTCATGAAGAGGAACATATATCTATTAATTCACTTTCACGATCCTGCATTGGAAATTAATGTTTAGTTAGTTTATTGAACTTTCAATGAAATATAATGCGTCTTTATATGAACAACAGATGAAATAATCGAAACAATGTGTACCCGCGCTATCTTCTTGTCAGGATTATCTAAAACGTATTCTAATCTGTTTCCCCTCTCTTGTATTGTATGTACTTTGCATCATTGTTCATTGTCCTAATCTCTTATTTTTTTAATCTTTAATTCCATACCGACTCCATCTACACCAACTATGTAAGAAGGCTTTGTGTCGATCGATGTAAAACAGCGGTTTAATAATTTGGGGTGAATTTTGACAATTATCTTGATTTTTCACATGCATTTCGGTGATATTGTTTTGCTGAGACATGGTAACGTTGCATCGAAATTGAAGAAACGACCACTCATTAAGCGGACACAGGCACTCACGCACATCCACCCATGCACCCACGCACACTCACATTAATGATCGAGTTATGCATACATACATGTAGTATAATGGCATCCATGCGGAAGCTGGAGTAATCCTAATGGAGAGGCAAGAGTGACAACTTGCCAAATATGCGTGCTAAAAACACAGGACTCCACTATTACTATTTATATTTTATTTTTTTATTTATTTATTTATTTTTGTTATTTTTATTATTATTATTATTTTTATTTTTTATTTTTTTTAATTTTTTTTATTTTTTTTATTATTATTATTTTTTTTTTATCATTACTATCATCATCATTCAGTTACACCCACACACTCACCCACACATTCTGCAATATTAGTACTTACTGACGCCCGGAACGATGGTGACCGTAGAGGGCTCGCCGTCCAAAATATCGCCGCCGATCTTATGTGGGTCCCTCTGTCCCCATATCACCATGTTTGTCATAGGGTCATAGGTCATGACCCCGGGTCGCCGGATGTGTTCGAAGAGAGCCCGTGTGTAGAACTGATTGGTCAGGAGTTCGCCAGGTCGTATGTCGCTGTAGTAGATACCATAATTGATCTGGTCCACGAAGAATATCTTGTCCACAGCTGGAAAGAGAAGATATATTTAGAATTCATTAAAAAAATCCCTCTTTCTGTATTCTCTCCATAGAAACTCTTACTTCAAGAGACAATAATTGAATTTGAAAATAGATTCTACTCAATCGTCTTTGTTGTTATAAATACAACTATGTAATTAATGGAATGTGTATGATATATAACAATACATTTACAAATGAGTAAATAATATGTATGCATGTTTAGATGAGCTACTTAAATATATTCATCATGAACGCAGGTCAAGACTATCAAGCTTTATGATATCGAGTGTCCCACACCAGCCTCATCACATTACCTAGCTTTTGTGATTGTATTTTTTAAATGCATTTTATTAGATGATAATAATAATAATTATAGGTATTTCTATAGCGCCGCCTATCTAACAATTCTATTCAGAGGCGCATTATTTATTACCCCGGCTTTAGCCTAGCTGCCATTACAGTACTCGGGTATTTCAAGGAATTAATTCCTGCCAGGTAAATGAAGATTAATGCCTTGCCAAAAGACATTATGCCGTGTCGGGGATCTAACCTCGACCTTTGAGTTTCAAGTCAAGTGCTTAAACCACTCGCTTACGACGCTTCCATTCATTCGGTTATTATTTATTTACTTTTATTTATTTATTTATTCACCTATTGATTAAATCTCTTTGTTGTCTATTTAATTTATTGATAGACTGTGTTAATTTGATGATTATACGAATTTTGTTTTGTCATAGTGCTCACTCTACTATGTTGTTCAATACTTACCATAAGCGGAACAAAAGCAGAGAAAGACTAAAAAGACCAATGTCGCCATTTTGGTGTCACCTTTTATCTGAAAGTCAAAATAAATAACAATATTAAAGGCTAATGATATTTACATGTATAATGATAGTATCAATAACATTAATGATAATAATAATAACAATACTAATAATAACAGCAATAAAAGTAACAATTACAATGATGATGATAATATAGTAATTAAAATATAAATAATAATTATAATAATGTTATAAATAAAAATGATTACAAGGATGATGAGATGATAATTATAAAAATAATGTTAATAATAATAATAATAATATCTTACATAGAAGAACATGTACGAAGCGAAAATGAAAGCTATAACATAAATTTTAATTTTAAATGCGCGCACATAATATAATATATCTTATACATACAGTGATAATAGGAGGTATTACGTCACGATGAGAGCCCTGACACTTTCATGTCTGTCTTGCCCTATTGACGGGAAATTAAGCCAACCCTTGTAACACGTTCACTTGTTTGAATAGCAGAAAATTACAGAAACAGTATGGCGACAGTTTGAAATAAACCGGACAAATGAAGAGAGAGTTATAAATGTTTTGAAAATATAAGATAACTAAATCTATATATATGCGAAGCTTTATAATCAAATGAACAACGTGTACACTCTCCAGGAGTCCAGCATGCCATGTACAAAACATCCTTGTTTTCACGAAGTGACGGTAGTGAGGAAAATCGTCACGCAAAGTGAATGCAATTTTTTTTCACTACCGTCACTTCGTGAAAACAGCGACGAAAAGTATGAGTAATTTCTGTTATTCTCCAAATTGCCTTCTCTCGTTGGGCACTACTTGTAATATATTATAAATAGCATATTATTATCGGTCATGTAGAAGAAAAGAATGTATACATTTTGAAAATTAATATTTTAGTTATGTTGAGAGTAAATGCGGAAGTTGTCTTGCACGACGTCACAGTGACATTGCTGATTCAGGCAATTTGAACTTTGAAGTACATGTACCGCGTATACATATTATGTACAGTATCACTACAAGTACAACTTTGGAAAATCCGAAATTTGTTATTACATTTTTTGTCCGATTTCATTCAAACTTTTACCAGCCTTCTTCTCTGATATTATTCTGCTTTGTGTTGGATTTTCCAATCTGGCTAGTGGAATAAATGTTAAGGTTTTTGTTGCGTCAACAATTATTTCATACATGTACATTCAAAAAACTAATTTCTTCATCTGAAAGTGAAACGGGAAGAGGGTCGTCACTTAATTTCTTTGCTATTTATTTCAACTCAGATAAATCACTTTTAAACAACTAGATGTAGTGGTAACTGCAACGAATAAAATGTAGAGGTTTGGGCCGTTGGGGTGTATATATTTCAATTTCAATTTCAATTTATTGTCCAATAATATTGGAAATTTGTTTTGCTCACATTTTACAAACGACCTCCAGTTTAATTTAAACAGCTTGCTTTACGGCGTCTTTTGGAGGAATCCTACCAAGTACAAAGTATCAAAATAAGTTTACATATGCTTTGACATATAAATCCTTCAGAATATTGCTATACAGAAGTTTTCTTACCTTATTTATAAATTAGTTATTTTAAGTTCTCGTGTGAACGGGATGGCCCGGAAAGTTTACAAAAAATAACATTACCGAAATTAAGAAGAACCTGCAGGTAGCATTTTGATTGTATTTGCGGATAGAGAAAAGAACGAAGGTATTTAGAAAACGTTGAGTGCGACTGAAGTCGTACCACATGCAGAACGCATAAAAAAACACCATGGAAAAAGAGCGGATGATTTCGATTTTCATAATTTGTTTTACTGCTAGAATGATAGAATCATTTTGGATTCGCATGCTTCATTCAGATTTTGACAGTGTATTAATTAAGTGACAAACACGTAACATCTGAAACACAGATATTAAAGAAATAAGATGAACCATATGGAAGGCCGGGAAATATTTTCTTCTAAAGGCAGCTTACCATGCTTACACAGTTACACACAAAGAACATGGACCACTCAAAGTGAACGCAACAGCTATAGTCAGTTTGGAGTTTGCAATTTTATCTGTGCAAGTGGCAATTAAATCCGTAACATGTCAAACCAATAAACGAGTGGGTAATAAGATGAAGCAAAAACTTACATTGAGTAAACAACAAATGACAGTAATATAATTATAAATCCACTTAACGCACGTGTTTCCTTCCAGTCGGTTATGTCCACACACAAAAAAATATCCTTGAAAGCCACACCAAGAAGTATGTTCTTGCCGAAACAAATGACAGCTATATAGTGCACGCTGAGCTTGTCTTTACTCTCCCTTATCTATACGCCAACTACTCGCTGTGAAATCGATAAAACGATAGGGGTGTTATGTAATAGGGTTTTGTTCGGGCCGCATATGGCTGGAGTAATGAGTCATGATTTTTAAGGGGGCTGATCGAGCGAATAAGAATTAAAGGTAATACGAAGTTTTGGGAAATTTTGAAAATTGGGTGGATAGTGAATCTTTACAATTTTGATATATTTGGATGCCACTGTGGATGTATTAGAAGCACAACAAAAAATAACCCCTAAAACACTTCTGTTTTCGAGACAAATTGAATATAAAAATTTACCGGTGCTCCCGGTAAATGTTGATAAATTTCAAATAGCGCCTACGGCCGTACAATGGTAGCTGCGACCATGAAAGTCTCAGAAATATGTAGTTGTGATATATAATTTCCAAACGGGAATAGCTAATCGGTCGATTTTAGTCAAGAAACATTGTTTAATAACTAAATTGATATCTTGACCTTGAGAGGGAGCTATACAACATAAAGAGTTTATTATTTATAATTTCATAACTTTAGACTCGATTTCGACCGGGACAACGATCAATGAATATTGTAGGGCCGCATATGCGTCCAATATGTTCATTTGAACCAAATTCATGACCCCATACCAAAACTTTGTAATACCTTTAATTGGGATATTTTCCTAAGCTCCACACAATAACACAACTTGGGTAAAATCTTAATCTGCTATTAGAATACACCGGATTTCGCAGTATATATATTTTCTAGATTTACCACTGGTAAAAGAGTCTGAATGATAACAATATTTAATTTTTATATAGCGCTTAATACAAATGTCTCTAAGCGCCTTACAAATATATTATTATATTCCAGCCGGGCGTTACTTGACGCTCATAAGCTGTTTGACCAACAATGACATAGTTACTACAGCCCCACAATTATTATTTTTTAGGGGGGGGGACCTGCATAAATCGTCATCACTTGATCATGAAGGTCAGTATCAATTGTTATCATTGTTGTTAGCAGGGTATGTGAGTTAACTCACATATCCCTGTTGTTAGTATTGCTCCGCAGAACAACATTGGCTTGACCAAGCATTACATTCCCTGTAGACAGCTACGTACTCAAAAGTGGGGGAGCGAACCTTCGCTCATGCTGGGCCGTTATTAATATTATGGAATACTCTCCCTCAAAGAATTAAAAATAGCAGTTCTGGTGAAGTGTTTAAAAAAGGCCTTTCATGTCCGTACCTCTCCTATTGTACTATTTGTCTATTCATCATGTATTTCATCTTTTGCACAAGTTGCGCCTTGAGCATTTGATTGTCAAGTCGGTTTGGCGCCTTACAAATCTTATGTATTATTATCATTATCATCATTTTTGTTGGGGTAAGGGGCAACAGCCTTAAGCGAACCCCCCCCCCCCCACACTCCTTCCAGTATACGCCATTGACAGACCTGCCAACCTCTGGAGTTCAAAAACTGTATTCTTTAATCCCAAAAGTTGTATTTTACTGACAAAAGTTGTATTCTTGAAAAAAAAACACGGATTGTTACGCGGATCAATGCCTCTTACAGTTCCTACCTACAGGAAGAAATTTTTTATGGATCATTGGTTGAATATGCACGATTTTGTCATGACTGGTGTGTTCGATGAACCAATGAACATACCCAAATTGCTGATGTGAGATGCTTGAAGGATACTTAACAAAACATAATGGGAATTTTGCCATTGAAAATGTCACAAAAAATAAATAAAATTTTTTTTTTTTTTTTTTTTTTTTTGAAAATCGTATTTTATTAAGGAAAATCGTACTGTCGTATTTGCTTCTAAAAATCGTACTAAATACGACTAAATCGTACTGGTTGGCAGGTCTGCATTGATTATCACTGCGGCTTCCATATATGAAGCTACATGTATGAGTGTGCGAACTTTAACTGTGCCATCCTCCTGTATGATAATCTCGTCCGCTTATGTAATACAATTTTTGTTTATCATTTCAACTTATCTAGTGACCGAGTTCATGCAAGAGAGTGCATTGAAAAGTCATAATGTTAACTGCGGTCCAATCTTCTTTTAACCATAAAATACTGGTACATGTTTACGAACAGTGGATGAAGGCTATATACATACCAGGCCTTCCCTGTATAATAAAAGTAATAATAATAATAATAATAATAATAATAATGGTGCTAATAAATCGCTCTCCACTGAAGTATCTAAGCGCTATAAAACCAAAATACGATGATAGACAATGACATATTCAACAAAACAAGACTTTACAAATTAACCTGCAAATTACAATGTACCCTTTTCCTTCTCCCTGTTTTATCTAGCTGTAATAAAAGTCATGATCATTTAATTGTTCGCCGAGAGGTAGTCAAAATATGGGTCATAATAGTTTGTGGATATTTACATGTAGGTTCATTGAATATTTCAATAGATTATCATTTCAAACGGCGTTGGTAGAATTATTGTTTATTTATCTCTCACATTTGCCCTCTCTTTCCAAGAAGTTACCAACTGGTAACTTCTTGCTCTTTCTCTATTCTCTCTCTCTCTCTCCCTCGCTCTCTCTCTCTCTCTCTCTGTTTGTCTGTCATCCAAATGAACAGTTTTCACGCGTTATGGCTCGTTCATATACGAAACGGTAAGCGGCGGCTTATTTGTTTCTTTGTTTGTGTCTTATTTTTCGTTTTAAACTTATCAATGAAAAGTTACTGCACGCAAAACGGTCATCATAAGCGTGTATTCGCCAAGCTCTGTTATGAGAAGCAGTTCATCGTAAATAGGAAACCGCCGCATTTTACTTCGACTGTATAAACTGTTCTCCCCTGTATTTCTTCGATTTGGTTACATAATCATGTCCTTGGCCCGAACCTCAAAGACCCCCAAAGAATCGAATGTAATTAAATAAATTCAGTGAATGCAGTCGGCTGTTTTCTCGGATCCGAGCATCGTATTCGTAAGGTATGCGTCACTGAAGGCATGTTTTCATGTTAAAAGCACATTGAACGGCTGGGGGGGGGGGGGGGTTGGTGGGGGGTGGGGGGTTGGCGGGGGGGTGGAGGAGGGCAGGTGTAGACGTTGTAAAATAATGTAATACAAGCTTGTCTTTTCAATCAAGCTTGTTTATAGCGCTTTCCGTTCATGCGAGCCAAGTCGAATTAATCATTTATTTATTTATTCATTTGTTATGTATTTATTCATTTATTTACGGTTAATTACACTTCTTGACTCGTAATCAGTGACTGAATTTTCACAAATCCATACAAAACAAATAAACAATACTAGAATCAATAGGATTATTGCACAGAGTTATAATACAAAACAACTCAGTCTGGTAAATAATCAAGTTTCGTAGAGAAGAAATTGATAAATGAGTAGTAAATAGAGCAAGACATTTTTCATCACTCTTGTTAGTATTTTTCATCTTCTTGTAGGTACTATACAGGCTAGGTTCATATACACTCGGCTGTTTTTTTATTATATTAGGGACTTTTAGATTTGCGTGGACTGATACGTGCGACGTCCGTTCAAGGCAGTGCATTAAAAGGACGTCGATCGTATCAGTCCACGCAAATCTAAAAGTCCCTATTGTTAGAGCTAGAGAGACGAGCATTACTTCGTCACAATGATTTATTCAACTTTAACAGTTCAAAGTACTTTTTTATCATGTAATCGTTGGTTGAGAAAATATCACAGTTAAATAGGAATTCTAAATAGTATGCCCCCAAACAAAATTAGAAATTCTAATAACAAATAATAATAAAATTGTAATGATTGGTAATTTAATTATCGAATCCAATATCATCTTTTCGAGCAAACGTGTGAATTGAAAAGACACCTACAATCTACATTCGATTCATTTACATTTAATACATTTTTCATTAACCCAATACAGTACCTCACATAGCGTATACTACAGGTAGTACGGTATGTAGAAAAAAAGGTAAGAAGTTACCCTGATCTCCCTGATGGCCCATTAACGACCCCCATGACTATGCAAAGGCACTCAACTCAAGCATTCAAGGGATTGTTCCGACTATGTGTGTGGGTGAAGGTTGAGAATAATTGGTTTTGTGTTGCCACTTGGTCTACACCATGCACCAATTAGCCCGTCTACTGTATGTTCGAGCGTAGGTCTATGGTTCGAGTAAAAATCTTCTTCTTCTCCCAGTAGATGGTACAGACCCCCCCCCCCCCCCCACCCCCCCCCCCCCCCCCTCCCACACTCAGTGTTATTTAGGGTACGCATAATTATGTTCGTTCCCTCTTTTTGAAAGCACCCCCTATCTGAGGACTGCCAACATTTCCGAACCCCCCTTTCGGGCTTTTTGTGGGCTTTTCCTGCCTTGGAGACCCCCCCCCCCCCTAAATCATGAAAAATGCTCAATGTACCCCCCTAAATTCGGAATAATTTCTCAGGAGTCCAAAGAGACGAGAGGAAAAAAAGAAAAAACACCCCCTTTGTAAAGAAATCTCAGGGTGAAAAGTTAATACACCCCTTTTTTTTTACAATTCTCGGGCCGGACTTTGTCGCACGAAAAGTACCCCTTTACCGGACATTTTGGTAACACGCATGGGTCATTCCGACCCCGGAGTGGGGGGGGGGGGGGGGCGGGGTACAGACCACCGTAATAATTTCGTCTTCTTGAGCATTTGGTCTAATTGCTTCAGAAGTTTAGAAAAGAAAGACATTACTTTTGTGTGGTTTAATTATCCAAGCTAGGAAACTACAGGATTCTGGTTGTCCATCATACGTCATTTCATACCATATAAAAAACAGAAAGATCGAGAGAGGAATAAGATGAATCATCAAGATGTTCTTATCGTCAACTGATGAATAGATGTAAATGTACATGCAGATCATTTTGTTGTACGTGTGAAACGTAGCTGTAGAAGTAATTGCAATTTAGAGTCACTTTGGAACACTGCCGTTTGTTTGAAGTTCTTCTTCTAGTTTCTTCTTCTTCTTCTTGATTTTCTCCACGTCTGGAGAACTGCGGAGTTGTATCCTTCGCAGATTGTGTCAATAGAGAATAGGCAGACAAGATGCCAGTATAACCAGGGTATGTGAGTTAAAGTCTCACCTCCCTGGTATAACTGTTTGTATGTGTGTACGCCTGTTCGGCGTTCGCGTTTCATTCGGTGTAAGAACGTTACAAATGGGCAAACTAAAAAGAAAAGATGAATCAACAACTTACATGAAGTATTAATACCAAGCTGGCGAACGTCCTTATTCTTCTGTAGTAGGAGTAAGTCCAAAGTGCACAAAGGTCTTGCAGGTCAAAACAGCCAGGAAGAGCGATATGCGCTCCGGGCACGCCTTAGATCTCGGGAAACGATTGCAACAGTGACTGGGAAATAGGAAATCCTTTGTGTCACGTGCTATAGCGTCCAGCATCATAATCTGATCGCATCTGACCATCTGACCGATCGAAACGATGGCCGTTTGACCAGAGAATATCCAATCACCTCTTCGTATAAGTACGTCAACAACTTGACGTGATATATATAGTGATGTCAGACTGTAAAACCCATAATAAAATAGTGTTTGTCAATGATTGAAAGAATGTTTGGCTATATGAAAAGGATATGTTTTTGACCTATTTATTTCTTACATTTCTTCATGCAAATAATTTCAAAGTAAAAAACCCAGTTTTCAGGGTTTCAGAACTTACATTGTCATTGACTATAATAGAGATTTTGAATATCGTATTGCAAAAAAGAAAAACAAACTGCCCTTGCACTTTAAAAAAATGGAAGTTTGTTTCATAATGTTGTTTATCAATGTCGTATATAGGTACATTTACTTGTAATTGTCTGCATCTTAGTGTAAATTTACTTTCGTGAGGCTTTGATTAACGTTGTACTGCTTTTTGTAATCTTTTTATAATAACTTGTAAATATTGTGATTGTTTTGTATTGTTTCAATAAAACCGATTTTAACTCGACGTGATATATGAATTGTGTAGTGGCGTTTTAAAAAGCAGCGTTTTAGTTCATCATATGCCAGGGCAGGTGCCTGTACAACGTATATATCTGTGACTAATTGGTATGAATGGGTGAACTTGAATTGATTGCCATCATCCTATCTCGTCTACGTCAAGGTCTGTCTTATGTAATGCACAATTTCCTTATTTAAACATTGTAATTTAAGCTTCTGCAAACCTTAAGATTTAATAGGCACGCTTCCGTCCACTTTATACTATATCTCCTGCGTACCTTCTCAAGTGTATTGCCGTCTATAGCTAGAGATAAGATAGGATAAGATAAGATAAGATTTTATTTGATCTCGAGCTACTGCCTCGAGATCACTGTGAAGATAAGTGACATAATAGCCAGAGTCCCTATATTCAGTGAAGGATTACTCGGAGTCCTTTCTTGTTTTTAATCCAGATTATTTCTTTCATCTTTCTTGACCAGGAAGTGTTTCAAAGTCAATAATCCTCCCATACAATGATGTCTCCAGTATTAAAGGTAATACAAAGTTTTGGGAAATCTTGATAATTGGGTGGATAGTGATTCTTTACAATTTTGAAATATTTGGATACCCCTGTGGATGTATTATAAGCACTAGAAAAATCAGCTCCTACACTTCTGCTTTCGAGAAAAATGGAATTTAAACATTTACCGGTGCTCCTGGTAAATTTGGATAAATTTCAAATGACGCCTACGGCCGTGCGATGGTTGCTGCGACCAATACAATCTCAGAATATGTAATTGTGATATATAATTTACAAATGGGAATAGCTAATCGGTCGATTTTAGTCAAGAAACATTATCTTGACATTGAAAGGGAGCTATACAACATAAAGAGTTTATTATTTACATTTCATAACTTTAGACTCGATTTGAACCGCGACAACGATCACTGAATATTGTAGGATCGCATAATCTTCCAATATGTTCAATTGAACCAAATTCATGACCCCATACCAAAACTTTGTATGCTACTTCTAAATGAGATGGGTTGCTCAATTCGAGGGCTCTTTTGTGCTTTTTAAATCGACCCGTCAGTTTTATATCATATCAGTACGTGCCTTTTATCGTGTGGACAATGTCTATATAATATACAATCAAAATTGGATTTGTCATTTCCTTATTTCGGAGTATAGTCCAATAATTATTTTGGATTGAAGTGTGTGTTTGGGAGAAACTGAACTGAAAAGTTGTGATGTTGATTTACACTAAGAAATAGAGGTACAATTCTGCTACAATAGCAGCATCCTTTTCCAAATGGGGGGAAGGTGGAGGCAAATGTACCCCAATTAAACCTTTTTGCTAAGTGTGTACGTAGTTTAATAATTTGTAATCATAAATAATTTACTTAGTCTTGTATATTTCATTTTTCTCTCATTTCATTGCAATTTTTTTCCACATTCCAACAAAAAAATAAAATAAATAATGTACATAATAGAATTGAAAGGCAAACATACTAAAAGAGACACACGAGTAGGCCTACGTGATAAAAAAAAGGGGGGGTGATGACTAAAGAAGATACACCAATATGCGGAAAGGGGAGGGGGAGCATAAGCAAAGTCGCTTTTCAGAGAAATTTGCCTCGGTACCTCACATTTTTGTGTCCTTGGTAGGTTTTTTCAAGGATAAAAATACATTTTAGTGAGCTTCTGCTCGCGTTGTTGTATGGACGAAGAATGAAGGCTATATAAACATGCCTTCCCGATATAAACGCAGAATGCACCTTGTTTATTTTCCCTGTTCCATCTGCACTCAAAGACAAAATATTTCATAAATAGAAAAACAAAATCAAATGTTCTCAATTGTTTGCCGAGAGTTAGTCCAAAAATGAGACAGAATATTTTGCAAAATTAGGTTTCTAACTAATTCTAGAGATTATTATTTCGAATGGCGTTTGTAGTACGGCGTTGCTTTGTCTATTTTAGTTGGAATCGCAGTCAGGCGCGTACTCCCTCTTACTCCCCCCCCCCCCCCCCCCCCACGCAATGGTGTAGGCCTATCAACGAGGGGAGGGGGGGGGAGGGGACACTAGAGCTAGAGAGAGAGAGAAAGAGGAGAAAAGGCGCAATATTGTTATTTGTCATAGTCGCCATAATCCATACCAAAGCCAATGCAAGGCTATGTTTAGAAATAGAATTCTGGATAGGTATAGGCGTCTGTTAAACGTAAACAAATTCGTAATAAAAGCGTTTTAACAAGGATTTCTCGTTTATTCGATGATCTAGCCTATAAATACAGGGAATTACGTATTACGTGTGTACTAATCAATCGGCTTGAATCTGAAACAGCTAATATAACACCTTATATAAATAAGAAGACACGTTATAGCGCTGGGATTTGGTATTAACTGCTGGGTATTTAAGCTCCTGCCTAATAAAAAGAAACATCTGGGCCCCACTTTGCAATTCTTGTCATCATTGACAAACAGTTTTTTTAATAAGCTATAGTAAAATCCTTGCTTCTGATTGGTTATCAGCAGATTTGTCACTGATTTCTGTCATTTGTCGATTGAAAAATGGCTTTGCGAAACGCGTCCTAGATTTTGAAGTCATTTGACAGCGATGGCAAAGTACTGGCTGAATTTAGGAAAATAACACTATATAAATAATATATTAATTCAGATTTCTTTCTAATTTATGTTCCATATGTTGCAATAAGCTATATTTCTCGTATTTATACTGATTTAATTTACCAATTCAATATATCATGTTATGCTATGTTATATATTACATTATGTGTTATTACTTTTGTTTGTAAACTTTTGTAATTCGGCTAAACGCCGCGATGAAAGTTTTATTCGAAATAAACCATTTTTAATAATAATAATAATGGTTTAGTTACCCAGGGTATCCACTTCAGTTATGAAACTGCTCTTTCAGCGGGCACTGCATAACATATGTTATTCCTTCTCCAGTCTAATATGCTGAGTGCCTATAGTGAGAAGGCAGAAAGTCCCATTGTTATAAGTCTCTGGTATGACTCGACCATCGACCTCCCGTTCATGAGGCGGGCGCTCTAACCACTGAGCCACCATGAATGATTGTTTTGCCAATGTTTCTACAAAGCTATAAATGATGCTCAATTTAAAGACAATTTCTCAGTACATTGTATCTACATTTAATTACTCATCTGTGTTTTTATCAACTCATGTTAACCATAACGACGTAACGAGGTATTTTCACGAGTTTACAGAGATAATTCACCCGGTTTAGACGGCATACCCATATGTATTATAAATGATTCGGTTTCGTATATTACTCGTCCTTTGTTGCATATCCTAATATTTTAACTTTCACAAGGCAAAGTCCCTTTAGTTTTGAAAATTGCTAAACTCACTTCTTTATTTAGAGGTGGCAATCTAAAAGACTCTACTAGTGTTGCCTGCGTTGAACACAGTAATAGAAACAAAAAATATCTATAAAAAAAAAAGTAAACATTCTCCTCGCGAATGTGACTAATCTTTATCTCGGTAAACCAATTACGAACTATTTATGAGATAATAGTCTCTACACAAGACGTTTAAAGTCATTACTTTGTGATATTCGACGAATGGACAAGCTTTAATACTCATGTCAATCAGCTCTATCGATTTATTTACTCAGGGGGGGGGGTGTAGAGACTAGGTACAATGTGTAAGTCTCACAATAACCTCGACCGTTTGGATGAGTATGATTTGATTATTTTGGTATGTTCATCTAAAAAAAAGAAATTTATTTGCTGGTATTAATTTGTTATATTGTATAACCCTAACATTACCTCATTTTATTGGGAAGGTAATAAACTTCAATAATGTTATAAACAGTATCTTTTTTAAATATCTGTTTGTTTCTATATTATGCACAGCAGGCGCGGATCCAGGATTTTCCAATAGGAGGGGCCGGACATTTGAAAATTGCGCAGACCGTTTTTTCAAGGTCATATTAGAAGCACCATACCGGTACAATTTTTGACATTTTCATCGGGGGGGGGGGGGCTATGGCTCGGTGTAAAAATGTCAGAGGAAAAAATGTCAGAGGTAAAAATGTCAGAGTTTAAAATGCCAGAGGTAAAAATGTCAGAGGTAATATGTCAGAGGTAAAAATGTCAGAGGTAAAAATGTCAGAGGAAAAAATGTCAGAGGTAAAAATGTCAGAGGTAAAAATGTCAGAGGTAAAAATGTCAGAGGTAAAAATGTCAGAGGTAAAAATGTCAGAGAAAAAATGTCAGCGGTAAAAATGTCAGAGGAAAAAATGTCAGAGGTAAAAATGTCAGAGTTTAAAATAAAAACAAAAGCATGTGACAAGTTTGTTATGTTTACACCCGGGTTATATATCAGGCTTATCGAAAAAGAACAGCGAGGGATATTCTGCAGTCGTTATTTCACCGCTGTCTTATTGTATTGTATTAGTAAAGTCTTATTTTGAGCATATACCAAGGTTGTACTTGTAGAGAAATCATGTACTTTGAAGAATGCTATCAGTTGTCTGATGACCGCTTGCAAGGCGTGAAACTCGGAGTACACCATCCATGTCCCATTAGTCTGCCTTATTCAATATTTATATACCGGTATATTATGTTTTTGTATAAGCAAATGGTACTGGTACACTGAGCAAACTTCTGGGGAAAAAAATCTCTAAAATCGATAAGTTTGGCCATGTTTTATAGACTGAGTTGTCGCTCCATGGTGTAATCATTAAAAAGAAAAGAAAACAAGGTTATTTAATAAAAGGATCATGCGCAAATAATCATTGTGATTCAAATTGATGCAAGGATTCTTTTGAATAAGCAATGCTTTTCACCAGAATCTTCTTTGTAAAAACGACTTTTACAAATCTCAGCAATGCAAATCTGCCACTGTGTTGTTAGATCACTTTGAGATTAGGAGAAGTGTATTCTGTAATGAGTATTTTACATTGAATGGAACGTCTCAACTCAGTAAGCATGGCTGAGATTTGTTAAAGTTGTTTTTACAAAGAAGATTCGGGTGAATAGCAATGCTTATTCAAACAAATATTCGCATCAATTTGAATCACAATCATTATTTGTCGCTTAATCCCTTTTAATGACCTTGTTTTCTTTCTCGTTTGCAAGGGAGAAGAAGATATGTCACGTTAAAGACATCATAAAGATCAGTGTTGTATGCGTATATATTATATACACAGGCCAGTAACAGCTATGTAGCTTGTAAATTTGTAAGAGGGAAAATGCTGATTGAAATGATAATGATGAAATAGCAAATAATTGAGGAGTATCATAGGTACCAATTCAATGGATATTTGTATAACAGAGAGCCCCCGTCAGTACTAAAAGAGCCCCCGTGAGAAGGCTCACGGGGGCTCTTTTTGGGGGGAAGAGCCCCCGTGGACAAAAAAATTAATTTGAGCTCTGGTTGTAGAGGAATCATGTACTTTGAAGAATGCTATCAGTTGTCTGATGACCGCTTGCAAGGCGTGAAACTCGGAGTACACCATTCATGTCCCATTGGTCTGCCTTATTCAATATTTATATACCGGTATATTATGTTTTTGTATAAGCAAATCGTACTGGTACACTGAGCAAACTGCTGGGGAAAAAGATTTCTAAAATCGATAAGTTTGGCCATGTTTTATAGGCTAAGTTGTCGCTCCATGGTGTAATCATTAAAAAAAATGAAAACAAGTTTATTTAATAAAAGGATCATGCGACAAATAATCATTGTGATTCAAATTGATGCAAGGATTTTTTTGAATAAGCAATGGCAATGCTTTTCACCAGAATCTTCTTTGTAAAAACGACTTTTACAAATCTCAGCAATGCAAATCTGCCACTGTGTTGTAAGATCACTTTCAGATTAAGTGTATTCTGTAATGAGTATTTTACATTGAATGGAACGTCTCAACTCAGTAAGCATGGCTGAGATTTGTAAAAGTTGTTTTTACAAAGAACATGCTGATTGAAATGATAATGATGAAATAGCAAATAATTGAGGAGTATCATAGGTACCAATTCAATGGATATTTGTATAACAGAGAGCCCCCGTCAGTACTAAAAGAGCCCCCGTGAGAAGGCTCACGGGGACAAAAAAATTAATTTGAGCCCTGGTTGTAGAGGAATCATGTACTTTGAAGAATGCTATCAGTTGTCTGATGACCGCTTGCAAGGCGTGAAACTCGGAGTACACCATCCATGTCCCATTAGTCTGCCTTATTCAATATTTATATACCGGTATATTATGTTTTTGTATAAGCAAATGGTACTGGTACACTGAGCAAACTTCTGGGGAAAAAGATTTCTAAAATCGATAAGTTTGGCCATGTTTTATAGGCTGAGTTGTCGCTCCATGGTGTAATCATTAAATAAAAAGAAAAGTCAGTACAGCCCCCAAAATAGGATCAGATATCTATGAACCTTCCCCCTCCTACTTCTCCTTCATATTTGAAGATTGTTGGACATTTTAACTGCGTGGCAATGTCTACTATTATATGTAATTTCCAATAAATGCATATTTCCGACAATTCCACTTTCTTGAGGGCTTGGTATTTTGATACTCTGAAACAAGCAGAAAGCCATGTTATCAATGCTAGCCGCACCATCACATTTCCGAAGTGCGCGCGTTGCAATAAAATATTGTCGATTACTATCGCGGTATAAAATAGTCTGGGAGAAAATCAATAAGCAGCTTTGTTACTCCGATACAAAGCAGAAAGCCGACCATGTTTCATCAATTAAAGAGAAGGTTGAGTTCTGGGGAAAGGTAAAAAAAATTATTTGTGAGCGTTCAATGCAAGTGTGATAGACGAAATTCGTTTTCTGACCTCTAAGATCAATCTTGATATATTATGTCTTATTGAGACATGGTTGCATGACATGATAGATGATAGCGTAGTTAAAATTGATGGTTATCACTTAATAAGAAGAGACAGGAATAACAGCACTAGAGGAGGTGGTGTCTGTATATATGTTCGTAATATCATTGTTTTTTCAGAAAGATATAACTTGTTAAGTATTAACGTAGAGGCTACTTGGATTTAATTATCATTGAAATCTGATAAACTTATCATTGGGTGTTTATATAGACCACCGAATTCTGACTCTTCTTATTTTGATAATATGCTGGATATTTTTGAGAAAGTAGCATCTGAAGATAAGGACCTAGTTATATTGGGTGATTTTAATTATGATTATAAGTTTGATGCTGCAAGTTTTAGTGATAATCCTGTTAATATGATTGAAAATCTCTTCTCATTAACACAATTGATCCATAAACCCACCAGGGTTACAGGCACCTCTTCTAAATGTTTAGACCATATTCTTACTTCTGTACCAGATAAGCATATACTAAGTGACGTAGCTAAGATATCCTTAAGTGATCATTACTTTATATACACATGTATAAATGTCAACAATACTTCTAAGAATGTTCATAATGTAGTACGATTTAGAGACTATAAGAATTTTAACGAGAATACTTTATTGATGATTTAAAACATTCTGACGTACTTAATAATAATTGTACTTTTTGTATTCCCCTACGAGAAAAGTGGGTTGAATGGAAACAGGCTTTTTTAAATTGTTGTAACAAACATGCTCCTGTAAAAGAATGTCGGGTTAAAACTAGGCACTGCCCATGGATAAATTCTAATATTATTAAACTCATTTATAAGAGAGACTAATTAAAGAAAAAATATGATAGACTAAAAATTCCATATCTATTGACTGAATATCGAAATCTCAGGAATTCAGTCACCAAGCTCATACGAAAAGAGAAGAGAGAATATTTTGATTCAGTATCCGAGAGATACAGTAATGATAGTAAGAAGTTATGGAAGGAGTTAAGCAAAATTACAGGAAGGGGGAAAAAAGACTCTGTTTTACCATCTGATTTAGACAGTAATAAATTGAACGATTATTTTGTAAATATTGGTAAAAAGATTTCAGAAACTTTCAGTAATCACGATTTATCATGGAACCACCCTGAAAGTATACATACCTTTGTCTTGAAATCAATTAGTCCCGGGAAAACTAAACATAATCTCTCTCTATTGTCGAAAGAGAGTAGCCTTGATATCTTAGAATTTGATAAAAAATTACTTCAAATCTCAGCTCCTTATATTAATATTTCTCTTAATTGTCTTTTTAATGAAAGTTTAAATTGTGGATTTTTACCTAATGATTGGAAATTGGCCAGAACTACGCCTGTTTATAAAGGTAAAGGCGATAAAAATAATATTTCAAATTATAGACCCATCTCAGTTGTATGTCATATTGCTAAACTGCTTGAAAAGGAAGTTCAGTCTCAATTTTTATCTTACTTGCAGACTAATCATCTTATTAGTGTTGACCAATATGCTTTTTTGCCAAATCATTCAACGAATACATGTTTACATAGAGTCATTGATGACTGGTACGAATCTTTTAATGAAAAGGAAAAAGTTGGTGCATGTTTTCTTGATATTTCTAAATGTTTTGATTGTATTGACCATGAACTTTTGTTGTCCAAATTGAATAAGTATGGTATTTTACATACTGAACTTAAATGGTTTTCTAGCTTTTTATCTGGTCGGAAACAAGCAGTTTATTGTCATGGTAAACTGTCCGAATCAAAGGACATAAATATAGGAATTCCTCAGGGGAGTATTTTAGGCCCCTCACTCTTTCTTGTTTGTATAAATGATATAACTGATTGCTTACGATTAAGTACATGTAATATATACGCTGATGATGTTGTCTTATATGTTTCTGATATGGATATTAATGTCATTACATCTAAGCTCCAAGCAGATTTGTATGCTATAAATGAATGGTATTGTAAAAATAGATTACGTATTAATACTAATATGAGTAATATTATGCTGTTGAGTAGTAACACACGAGGTAACGATGAATTAAGTCTGAAGGTACATATTGATACGGAAACAATAGAACAAGTAAGAAGTATCAGATATTTAGGGATTGAAATTGATGATAGATTATCTTGGGATATCCACATTAAATCTCTTACCAAATCATTAAGTTATAAGATTTTTACTTTGAGAAAGCTCAGTAAAATTTTAAGCTCTTCCATTTTAAATAAAATATACAAATGTACCATACAGCCAATCTTAGATTATTCTTGTTCCGTATGGGGAAACTGTTCTTTACAAAACAGAAATATTCTTTTAAGACTGCAAAAAAGAGCTGCACGTATTGTCGTAGGGAATTTTGATTATAATGTAAATAGCTTGAGTATAATAAATTCATTAAAATGGCAATCCATTGACACTAGACGGGACTATTTTTTATCATGTATAATGTACAACTGTATTCATGGAAAAGCCCCAGTACGATTATGCAATGAAGTGGAAATGGTTTTTGACAGACATGGTTTTAACACTAGACTTGCCAATACGCTGAATGTTGTTTTACCTATGCCTAATCTTGAATGTTTTAAGAATTGTTTTAGATACGCTGGAGGTAAAATCTGGAATAGTCTACCTTCTGCTTTTCAAAATGCTAAATCTATCGATGTTTTTAAACGTATGTACAAGGACAAATTTTTTAAACCTGTGTAATACAATGCCGATTCATTTACTGCTTTGACATGGCTTATCTCTCTCTCTCTCTCTCTCTCTCTCTCTCTTTCTCTCTCTCTCCATTTCCCTCTCCCCTCTTTCTTTCTTTCTTTCCCTCTCCCTCTTTCTTTCTTTGCCTCTTTCCTCCTTTACTTTTTACCAGTTTCCTTATATCTTCTCTCCTCTTCTATTTTTTAGGGTGATATTTTAATGCCTTTTATTAAATGTGATTTGATATTATTTCCGCAGTTAATTTCATTTATTTCATTATCGTTTTTGTTTGTTTTTTTGTTTTGTTGTGCTTTTTACTATTTTTAATGCTTATTATGCTTATATGTTAGTTTTATACTGTTCTTACCTTTGCCTGTGAGCTTTGGTGATATTCGTTATTTATATTTCCGTGTTTTTATCCTGTTCAGGACCATCATGTAAAACAGATTTTGTATCTACAATGTATATCTGATTCTTGATATCCTGATTAAATATATTTCAATGATAGAACATCAAAGAAAAAAGTTATTCCCTGAAAATCTATTTCAAATGACTTCATATCCCAGATATAACAAGTAACATCTTTGTATGCCTGCCCGATTTGTATGCCATATGTTTGTGTAGTCCCATATCAATATCTTTCTGTGTACAGTGCTTGTTACTTTACCAAGACTGGGCCAAATTTTTTATCATTTTGATGACTCCAAAACCTTGCACTACACACCAATACGTACATGTTTATGCTAGATGATTAACCTTCTCTGATTGCTTCCACACAAAAAAAAAATTCAAAATCTATTTTCCACATTATATTATCCTCAGGACATGTACGATATACAACACATCCATTTAGAAAGGAATATAATATACTAGCCCATGCAGTAGCTGTACGTCTTGACATTCTGAGTGATAAAAGTGCTGAGATATTATGACGGCACTCATTTGTTTTGCTTGTACCTCTGACATTTTTACCTCTGACATTTTTACCTCTGAAATTTTTTCCTCTGACATTTTTACCTCTGACATTTTTACCTCTGACATTTTTACCTCTGACATTTTTACCTCTGATATTTTTTCCTCTGACATTTTTACCTCTGACATTTTTTCCTCTGACATTTTTACCTCTGACATTTTTACCTCTGACATTTTTTCCTCTGACATTTTTACCTCTGACATTTTTACCTGGCACCGGGGCTATAGCCTCTTGCCCGAAAAAGTAATTTTCTGATTTCACAATTCGGCTAGTGAGCAAGCAACAATTTGAGCATAATATTGTGAAAGTGTTATTTATCACCAAATATAAACGAGAAAAGATATCAAAAACTCATATTCGGGCAGCTCGCTGCCCCCCCCCCCCCCCCCCCCCCCCCATTACACGCGAAGCGCGGAAGCTTCGACGTTTCATTAAATATTAGAGAAAGAAGACGATTTGTTGTACCATTCTCGACTCGTATTCCTTGTCTGAATTCGGTTTTCCCCTCCCGCGCAAAGCGCGAAAGCTTTGATCTTTTATAGTTTAATAAAATTATTAGAGAAAGATGATTCGTTGTACGTACCGTTCTAGACTCTTAATCCTTGTCTGAATTCAGTTTTCCCCCTCCTGCGCGAAACACGGAAACTTTGACGTTGCATTAAATTATTAGAGAAAGAAGACGAATCGTTGTAACATTCTCGACTCTTAATCCTTGTTTGAATGCAGTTCCCCCCCCCCCCATCCCGCGCGAAGCGTGGAAGCTTTGACCTTTCATTAAATTATTAGAGAAAAAAGACTATTCGTTGTACCGTTCTAGACTCTTAATCCTTGTCTGAATTCAGTTTTCCCCTTCCCGCGCGAAGCGCGGAAACTTTGGCGTTTCATTAAATGATTAGAGAAAGAAGATGATTCGTTGTTCCATTCTCGACTCTTAATCCTTGTCTGAATTGAATTCCCCCCTTTCGCGCGAAGCGTGGAAGCTTTGACGTTTCATTAAATTATAAGGGGAAGGAGACGATTCTTTGTACCATTCTTGACTCCTTGTGTAAATTCAGTTTTCCCCTGCCCGCGCGTAGCGCGTAAGCTTTGACAGTTCATTAAATTATTAGAGGAAGAAGACGAATCGTTGTACCATTCTCGTCTCTGGCTTTTTTTAATTCAGTTTTCCCCCTCCCGCGCAAAGCGCGGAAACTTTGACGTTCATTGAATTATTAGAAAAAGAAGATGATTCTTTGTTCAATTCTCGACTCTTAATCCTTGTCTGAATTGAGTTCCCACCCCCCCCCCCCCCCCCCCCCCTCCTCCCGCGCGAAGCTTAGAAGCTTTGACGTTTCATTAAATTATAAGGAAAGGAGACGATTCTTTGTACCATTCTCGACTCCTTGTCTAAATTCAATTTTCCCCTGCGCTGCCCGCGCGTAGCGCGTAAGCTTTGATGGTTAATTACATTATTAGAGGAAGAAGACGAATCGTTGTACCATTCTCGTCTCCTAATCCTTGTTTGAATTCAGTTTTTCCCGGCCCGCGCGTAGCGCGTAAACTTCGGACGTTTCATTAAACTATTAGACAAAGAAGACGATTCGTTTTACCTTTCTCGACTCCCAATCCTTGTCTGAATTCAGTTGCCCCCCCCCCCTCCCCAGCGATGCGCGGAAGCTTTGACATTTCATTAATTTATTATAAAAAGAAGAAGATTCGTTGTACTGTTCTCCTTTTTCGTCCTATGTCATCATTACTGCCCCTACCGCCCTTGGCTACGCGCCTGCTTTAAAGGGAAAATGAAACAATCATGATTGTGATGGCACACAATTAGGTTAGTAGAAATGAAATGGAAAAAGATCTATTACAACAACCATGGATAAATCAGCCGGGGCGTAGCGACCAAGCGAGATTATGCAATGTTGAATGCTGAAATTATGCATTATAGAAAATCCCTGAGCCCAATATGTACGTTCTTTCCACTATATTTCTTTCTAGCTATATTTCTAAATTTCCTGGGGGACGTGTCCCCCTATCGGGCCCAGGATTGCCGCCCCTGTCCATGATTACTACCAACATGAGTTAAAATACAAGCACAAGCGAGTTGGTATGAGCTGAATCCAAATGAAGGGCAAAATAAGAGTTGTGAAGCAGCCCTACCGTTAATTTAGAATTTGACTGTTGAGTATATAACTTCTATTTAAAAGACACCCAAAATATTGTGCCCTTTTCAAATTTCTCACTTAAGAGTGATGACCTTTGTAGCGCAGTAGGGCTGTTCTTAACGTTTAACTTTGAACCCGCAGCTCGAGATTTTATGCGGCCGGCCCGGCCCCCCTCTATTAAAAAATGTCGTTATCTTTTCTCTTCTCTTTTCTTTTCTCTTCTTTTTTCCTTTCTCTTCTCCTTTCTTTTCTCTTCTCCTTTTTTTCTCCTCTTCTCCTTTCTTTTTTTCTCTTCTTTTCTTCCTCTTTTTTTTCTTCCCTTTTTTTGCGCCGCCAATAGGGGGGGGGGGCCGCGGCCGTTTCGGCCCCCCCCCCTGGATCCGCCACTGCACAGTATGACAGAGAAAGAAAGAAAAACGATGCAGTCATCAATGCCAACGAATCCAAGCGTAGGACCTGGTTAAAGGGATCGTTCAACAATGTTAAATCCCAGCCTTAAATCTTTGAGTGACCGGTTTTACCATACTCATCTTTCCGAAAAGACTGTATATGAAAACCATTAGGGAAACGAAAAATGAAACTTCGATTTCCAATCATAAATATCTTGATAATTAGACAGGCGATCGGCATGTTAAAGTCATGGGATTCCTGACTGACCTATAAAGGTTTATAATTATGATTGCAGCATGAGCTAAATCCAGGATTTTGTTTCAGAATCTGAGGCAATGTTACGAGTCCCTTTAAAGTGAATACAAGGACCAAAACCCAACCTCTACCCTCCCCCCTCCCCCTGAGTCCCCAGCTTGAAATGGCTGACCGTAACCCGAGCCCTAATAAAATGGGAAGTCGCCATTTCATGTCGAAAGGATCACATCATTGAAATTAAATAAAAACGCAAATACATGCTCTTTTCATAACTGACTGGTAACTGCACATTTCGCAATAAACATTCTCATTCAAGTGGCACACGACAACAGTATAACTTCCATCATACCCGATGCAATGAAAGTTAGCATCTTTCTCGGTCCTTGGTGCTTTATGTAAGAATACAAAATGTGAAGAAGGAAAAAAAAGGGTTGGAAAAGTCCGGCGGAAAAGTGTACTTATTAGAAAGCAATATGGGGCACTTATTAAATTGAAAAGGGGTACTGATAAGAACGAGAGAAACAACAAAATGGGCACTTATTATATTTGAATAGGGGCACTTATCAGAGGTGAAAGTGTGCACTATTATTAGAGAGCAAAAGAGGCAATTATCATTCTGAAGTAAAAGGGGCACTTTTGGGGTACTTATCTGATTACGAAGGTTCGTTTGCCCGAAACACACATTACCAATACCAAAATGAAATAGGGTTTATGATCCCGAACATTTTTGATTAGTTACTCGGAAGCTTCGTTTTTCCTAAAGTGAACTAACTCATAATTTCGAAAATGATACAGGGTTATAAGCTATTTTGGAATCATGAACCTTCGGAATTATAGAGGTGGTGGGGGGGGGCAGAGTGCCCCACAAAGCAGATACATTACAATTTCAGATGGTCGTCTTCTGTAAAAAAAAAAAAAAAAAAAAAAATATATATATATATATATAAATAAATAAATAAATAAATAAATAAAAGAGAAAAAAGTAAAAGAAGATGAACAAGAAATTAGCTGAATAGTATGGAACATTATCTCAATCTTAATAGACATGCGAATCAACATCAACACGGTCACAACTACTTTTGAAAAACTATTTTCGAAAAATCAACTCAAGGACAATTGCAGTACTCTCTGATTACGTAATACGTAATGGAAATGTTAGCAGTACAATTATTGAGAATTATGATTTTCTTTACCCAAGGAAGTCTTATTAGCATCTGCCTGTTTTCATGAAGACTCATGCAATAATCATTACCCTAGCAATTGTCAGGTACCCATCTGCACCTTGGGTAGAGTTTGAAAAATGTGGATCTCGTGTTTCGCCAAAAAGACGTTAATGCCGGGTTGGGATTCGAACCCTCAACCCATTAATTGAGAGTCAGTTGAATAATGATGATAATAACAATAATAATTACATGCCGTTCTTGCGTAGCGCATATCGGGGGGGGGGAATCACATATTAGGACAAATAGGGTGTGCATGTGCCGCGCGCTATAATGGGTAACTTTTGCACACAAAAAAATCCCTAAACATGGGTCCCGCTTAAAATAAAAAGACCCTAAAAAATAGGTAGGAGTTTCGAGGCTTGTATTGAGCGGGACGCGTTATTTTTTCGGCGGCACAGATTGGGGCACGGTGCGTGTTGAGCCTTTGGGAAGGGTTAGGGTTAGGGTTAGGGTTAAATCAAGACCCCTTAAAAAAAAAAAGCCCCAATCTGTGCCGCAGAAGAAAATAACGCGAGCGGGACACCCTGTCCCAACCAAATCTGAGTACCCCCCCCCCCCCCCCCGGGCATTCAAGGAATGAATGAGTTAGCTACATATTACTACTCCTGGATGGAGTGTGGCAAAGATAGATTAATGTCTTTCCAAAGGACATTAGTGCCACGGCGGTATTCGAACCATGTAGACCTGTACCTGTTGATGGTTCAGTGACACAAAGACGCAACTCCATATTTTGCCAAAACGAGTAATTGATATTAAAATGTTCAGAAAAAGTGTGGGCTTTCCAGGAAACACAAAGACTTAACTCCGCCCAACAGACCCCATTGAAGTCAATGTCGACTTAATTCCTATTAAGGATCAAGTGCTCAGTGACACATAAACCACCTTTTCCCCAAAAGGCCAAAATGGAGTTACGTCTTTGTGTCACTGACCCCTCGATGTATACCGTGACAGTGTGACACCTCTGTAGTACCCGTCTTGTAGTATTTTGTTCATGTTTTTCTCACTTTGTTGACCTGAGCTCCACGCCCGCCAGGGTCAAGGGTTACCAGTATTTCATTCGCCAACTCTCAACCCTCAGGTAAGAGCACTTGTTATAATTAAACATGGTACCCGTCTGTTATTATGTCTAGAAAATTTGAGTGGCCGCAGACGGCAATTATCAAAATGTACGAGAGAATGGAAAAAGCTCGTGACCCTGGAAAAAGAGAAAAACAACAGCTGGAAAAATGAATAACAAAAGCAAAGTAAAAGCGAATACATACAAAACGAAAACAAAGAAAATATTTAATTAAAGAAGCACAGCTCGAGGGTAAAATGTGTTCATCCAACTTTTGGAGAACAGTTTGTTTTCAACTTTGATAATGTTTTAACCATTCATGATCGCATTTTACTTGAAATTGAGCAAAAATCGCCTAACCAGGTTGAAACGACAAGAAGTTTATCCTAAAATCAATTTTGGCAACTGTTCATAACCACTATAATGTTGAAGGTCAATCTTTCTTTAGCACATACACATGTCAAATGCTCAAGCAGTCCTTAAATAACAAAATTTAAAAAAATAAAAAAAACAAATAAGAACAAAACAAAAAACACAGATTAGTTGAGCAACCCCCCTCTCTCCTCCTCCTCCCTCTCTCTCTCTCTCTCTCTCTCTTTTCTAAAAAATAATAAAGAAAAAACATTTTTAAAAAATAAAAAAATAACAAGTAAAGAAGAAATGAAACGGAGTAAACCAGACATGACATCTCGATTCCCCTGACCCCTTATCAGTGGCGTACCTGGGTACTCCGTCAGGGGGGGGGGGGGGGACAAGCGACCGAAACAAACAAAAAAAGGCGATGCTAATTTTCACTTCTGGCGAGCGAGCGAGCAAAAAAAATCTTTAAGTAACGTTCGATATATAAACTGGTATTGTTGCAAGTTGGGGGTGGGAACATTCACTTGTTAGCGACGTTACTTTCATTTTTTTTGCAAACGAGTGTAGCGAGCAAGAAAAAAAAATCACTTCTTTTTTAATAATTGCCTACTTAAACTTGGTTCAATTGTCCCATGCAGGGCGGGGGAACAATATTGTGTTTAGGGTGATTTTATACCCATTTTAGCTAGCGAGCGAAAACACATCTTTCTCTCAATGAATTGCTATATAAAATTTGTTTCATTGTTGCAGGTAGGGGGCGGGCACAATCGTGTTTAAGGCAATGTCAATCCCATTTTGGCGGGCAGGCAACCCCCTACATTTCTCTTTTTAATGATATTGTAGCAGGTTAGTGGTGGGCACATAATTCCACGAGCTAGCGAGCGTAGCGAGCAAAAAAAAAATCACTTCTCTTTTATAGGGAAAATATGGTACATAAAACTTTGGTTCATTGTTCCATGTCAGGGACGTGATTATTAAAAGCGGTGTTATTTCTATTTTGGCGAGCGAGCGTAGCGAGCGAGCAAAATGTTTGTAATGATAATTGGTTCATAAATTTCAGATTTTTTTTGTTGCAGGGCAGGGCTTACACAATCATGTCTAAGGTGATGTTAATTCCGTTTTGGCGAGCACGAGCACACCAAAACTTCTTTGAATAATGTTAGGTACATAATTATTAACTGGTTGTTGCAGGTTGGGCGGGCACGTTAGCGGTGTCAATTCCATTTTGGCGAGCGAGCATAGCGAGCAAGCAAAAAAAAAAATTCTCTTTTAATAGAAATTAATAAATAAACTTGTTTTTATTGGTGCAGGTCAGGATGGACGCAATTGCGTTTAACGCGATTCAATTCCTTTTTGGCGAGAGGGCGAAAAAACTCTTCCATTTTTAATGATATTGTTGCAGGTCAAGGGTGGGCACAATTGTTTCCAAAGCAAAGTCTATTCATTTTATTCGCGAGCGAGTGTAGCGAGCGAGAAAAATGAATTGGTCTCTTTTAGTAACATTTGGTACATATATTGTGTGTTATTGTTGCCATGGTTGCAGGTCAGGGCCCATCGGGGCAGGCACAATTGTATTCTAGGCAATACTGATTCTTTTCTTATTTCAGGGGGACGAGCAAGTGAAAACATTTAAAAAAAAATAGGCTAGCAAGCAGTTCGCGCTAGCGAAGAGTTTCGAATTTGTTATATCACTTATATTTTCCTATTTTCATTTGTTTTAATTTTTCAGGGCCGTATGCGGAATATTTTTCTGGTGGGGGAGGGGGAAAGATGCGTTAAAAGTTTTCGAAGAATCTCAAAAGCAAAAGGAGTGAAGGGAGTTCGAGCGACCGAACTGGTCATGAGGGTACTTTTGCATTTTTAAAAGTAGAATTTAAGGATTTGGTATAGGCCTACACTACATTTTCAGGAAAAAACTGTACGTTTTCAAAATATCTGGGGTCAACTGCCCCCCCCCCCCCTGGTGCGTACGGCTATGGTGTTTTTTTCTTCTTCAAATTTCCCCATTTTTATTCCTTTCCTTTTCTTTTCCCTTTTTCTTCCTTTTCTCTTCTTCTTCCTTTTTTCTTTCCTTTTTTTCCTTTTGTCTCTTTCTTTCCTTTTTTTCTTCCCTTTTCCTTTTTTCTTTTTCTTTCCTTTCCTTTCTTTTCTTTTCTTTCCCCTTTTTCTTTTTTCCCCTGGAGCCCGTCAGGGGGCCCTCTACCCCCTTCCCCCCCCCCCCCCCTAGGTACGCCAGTGCCCCTTATCATTTGTTTATACACTTTTGGTTTCCTTTTTTTGTTCATTTCTCTTATTCATTCTGTCAGTATTTTTTGTTCAAGTAGCTTACCATATACGTTGTCAGAAGGCACTCCATAACACAGAACTGTTCACGGTATGTCCTTTCTTCATTTTTACATTACTCTCAAATCTTGTTTTACTTCTGTTGTAAATCGCTAGTATCATAACACTGTCAATGTAATGTTACGCCTTGATTAAAAGTTAAATTCTGTCTTCCTGTAGGTGTTATTAAGATAAAATAAAACAAATTCCGTCGAGTAAAATGTTTGCAGTGTCCCATTTGTTGAAAAATATGCTGGCTGAAAACTGATCTAGTCTTACGAGTCGCGTGCGTGTACGCATACATAGTGGGGGGGTTAAGCACTAAGTTTTTGTTTTTTGTTTGCTCAAGGAGGGGGAGGGGAGGGATGGATGTTGAGGAAAAGGGAGTGTCCCGACTCCCCCCCCCCCCCCCCCCCTGCTTATTCACCGGTTGGTTGATTTGCCGCTAAATATTTTTTTCACAAATTGGGTAAAAAAACACCTCCCCTTAAATTGAGGCTTAAAAAAAAAATCATTGATACACCCTTTCTTGGTATTATAGCATAGATCTAGAAACATCTTTCATTTATTTTGCTGACAGTCCAGTCGGTTGGTCACATTATTTTTTTTTAATTGTTGAAGGTAAAGACCAGTTATGGTCATGCGATTGCATTGTGAAAGAAACGTGGAATCGATCAGAAAAGGTTGATCATCTAGCATCTAGCATCTGCAAGGTTCTGGAATCATCAAAATGATAAGAAATTTGGCCCATTCTTCGTAAAGTTACAAGCACTATACACAGAAAGATGTTTATGGGACTACCCTATATCTCTCACAGACCATGAGAGAAACAAATTTACCAAATATATGAATTAGTAGGCGGTTTCCCGGCAAATTTTGTATCATCATGTATTAGTCAAAACATATTCTTTAACATGATTGGTAATGACTAAATGAGAGCTTCCTTTACTTTTAATTTTTTGAAATTGGGATGTTTCCAATACTGGTCTTTACCTTTAAATTATCAACTCGTAATCATGGACGTACTACTAGTACTATAGATCTATATCTCGTCGTCCAAATCAAATATTTGCTGTCTTTGGAAAGATCAAAGTAAAATACCTTCATTCTTCAAACTTTAGGCCCCAATTAGTCTACATCTATGTTACATATAAGATTGCCAAATTCCCTTTGTAATTTATTTTATTTATTTATTTGTTTATTTATTTATTTATTTATTTATTTATTTATATAGATTCTAGCCTTTAAACAAGGCCACATGCCTGATAGACGCCGAGCGACTAAAAAGAGACTAATCGCGAAAACCTGAATGAACGCCAGTGCGAATTGTCCAGACCTGTGGCCTTTATCAATCTGGTTTGGATTTCTTATGTTAACCATTGTTTCCGACTGGAACTCGCTTCAGAAAACGTAGAAAACGTATCCTAGCACGACGTCAGCATATAGTATCCATCACACACACACACACACACACACACACAGTAAACTCTACGTAGTGCGAACATGGACCTACATGCCTACAAGTCTCACCTCCCTGATGCCTACTATACGTACGTGCTAAGACCACTGACCACTGACCTCTACATGGAACGAATCACGAACGAAGCCAACTAGGAGATCGCCGTTCTGATTGGTCAATGAATCCAAAGTAGGCGTATTGGCCTACATTCTATGAATAATTCATGCGGAGCAGTGAAACCCACTTTCCAAAAGGCCTCATGACATTCGTCATTCGGTCGCGCGTTCACTCCGGGTATCTAGACTCATCTCAGCCGCTTAGCCAGAGTCAACGAGGCCTTGTCAAAAGGCTATATAGATTCTAGATCTAGATTTTCTAGACCTAGATCTATTATCATTATTTATTTATTTTTTATTTTATTTTATTTTTTTTTTTGGGGGGGGGGGGAAGGGGGATTGTTTTGTTTGTATGTTTTTTCGCATCATATAGTCTAGACATAAATTATGATGCTGAAAACTTTCCTAACATTAATGATTTTATTTTCCACCTCATTATTTTAGGTTTAAAGAGTACACAGACTATACCACCATGTTTGTCAGAGCAGGTCACAGATTCCTATGTACAGTATCACAAATGTGAGTTGACGTCATATTATTATTTTCTATCTTTTATTATATAATAATTGTTTCTTTTCTGTTATTGAAGTATTCCTATGTTTAGTATGTTTTTTCTTCTTTTTTTCACAGAAAATGTGAGAATATAAGAATACTGCATTAATCAAATCTCTATTCTCCTCTCTCTGCCTTTAAACCCACACATCCCCTAAACCCCGAACCGTCCCTCTCTCTCTCTCTCTCTCTCTCTCTCTCTCTCTGTCTCTTTTGATCACTGTCTATATATATATATATACATCATCCTTGTATCAACTTTCACCTTTTTCTTCCATCTCCATTTTTATTCCTCCTCTCTCTCTGTTTCTTACCCTCCTCTCTTTGTGTCTGTCTCTATCTACATTAACATCCTATTTTTTACTCTCACTGCCCCCCCCCCCCCCATTCCCCTTCCCCCTTCACTTCAATTATCCTTCTCTCCCTCTTTCCCTGCCTTTCTCAAAATCTCTTATTTCTTGTTACTCAAGGTTTCGTTTTTAATTGTATATGTCTATGTTATACCCTGTTTTGCATTTCAATAGTTTATTATCTTATTGTCTGATTTAGTTGTCAACTTACTTTTTGTTTGTACACAATTGACCTTTTGCTTACATGCTCCTAATTTGTTTTTCTTTTTTTAAAGGGGGGGGGGGGGGCAACAAATTAACAATGATACAAATAATCTTGTCGATTGTAATGTGATCATCAAAGCAAACAGCATTATTTTTTAACAGATTGTCTCTGTTTCCTTAAGGTTTTTGTTCCTATTCAACAAATATCAATTTGGAATTACTTTGTTTTGTGTCAGTTTTGTTTTTATTTGTTATATTGTTAATCCATCAATACGAGCATTTTGATTTTCAATAAATTAATTTGAATTTTACCGGTAATTTTAATTGAGTATTTCCCTTTACTTGTACTTACTATACACATGAGGTACCTTTATTCCACAAGCCTTGCTTTCAACCAAGGTCACCTCATCTTTCTATTGTAACGCCATATTCTGTCAACTTGTTATATTCATATTATATTTGTAATGTGTGTTATAAAAGAAAGATGAATACAAACTTGAATTTACTTGAATTTTCTTGAATTTACCACAAAACAGGAGAAGCACTTACTGTGTCTATCGGCATGCATGTAGACTCTGGAGGACTAGACCCATATCAACACACCAGACTTCCTCCCAGTATATCACCAGATTGCTTGCAAGAACAGGGCTTATAGGGCTAGGAGGACTGTGTGCTATTCCTGTTCATAACGCACAGGAGGCTGGTGTGAAAGGATTACCTGTGAGTATTGTCAATTGTACATCCTTGAAGGTCTCATTCAGACATGAATGAGTAAACCACTTAAACAACTTTAGAGGTAAAATTGTAATAGATCAGCACAGTGCGCTTTTATCTTTCTTTATCTTATGAATGTTGAATAAGTTTGGGAATTTTCACTGGATCATGTGTCATACAACCTCAAAGACAATTTAATTCTTAACTTATTGATTATCAAATTCTCATATTACCCATATGGCTAATACAGGAACCACTCAGTTTCAGTATGCAATGGGTTAAACTTCATTTAGGAAACAGTTGTTCTTTGAAGCAGTTAAAAACATGTGCATTTATGTACAACAATGTTAAGCTATACTACCATTTATATGAACATGTCATCTTTCCTGTACCCAGTAGTTCCGGCCTATAACCAGATGTGTTTATTCTCTGATTCTTTTGTAGAAAGTTAATCCTGATACTCTGACAAGTAATACTCTCATCATGAATGCTGCAGCCATGATGGTAGATTCAGCTTTAGCGCTTCTAACCAATTTTTTATATGAACATGTCATCTGTACCCAGTAATTCATGTATATACCAAGATGTGTTCATACCATCATTTATGATTTGCTTCTAGAAAGTTAATCCAGATACTCTGACCAGTAGCACTCTTATCATGAACGCTGCAGCTATGACGGTAGATTCAGCTTCAGCGCTTCTAACCCAAACCTTTGTAGCTATCATTGACAAATACAAGGACCTTGCACGGGTAAGAAAACAAGAGTACCGGTAGGCATTCAAGTATATACAACATCACATCATTATTCTATTTTGCAGGTAGCTTGCTTAAGATTTTTTTTTTCAGGTCACTTTTAAATCCCCACCGCACTAGGCCAGGAGGGATTAGACCTCCCTGTGTGGTCACTGACAGGTGGTTATCTCATCAAATAAGCTCTCAATTAACATTATGAAAAAAAAAGATCATGGGGGACCAATGGTCAACGATTAGGCATTGTTTGCTATATAGAGGGCGCAAGTAGCTGTAAGTAGTGCAGTGGGGCTGTAAGTACTGTATTTCAGTGAGCCAACTTTTAGCCAGTATTTATATTTATTAATAACTAAATCATGTTAAAAAGCCACATAAAAATTGTGAAAGTAGGCACATGGAATTGTGGTGGTAGATGTTAGAAGGACCATAATAAGTGGTGAAATAGGCAACAACAACAAAATGACCGACAAAGTGGTCTTTGCTGTTGCAATGATTACGATGTTGTGAAATTTTAATGAAATGGGCTTCTCCAAGGTTTCTCTTCATATTTGGAGGGATCTATCCTCCAGTAGGAATATTGACCTAATACAGTGAAACCTGTCTATAGCAGCCGCCCAAGAGAAACACAACAAGTGGTCTTTATAGACAGGTGGTCTTTGTAGACAGGTTCCTTTAGTACATTTTTCAGTGGGAAACCATTTTAAAGGGAAACAAAAAATGTGGTCTTTCTAGACAGGTGATCACTATTAAAAGCAGGTTTGACTGTACAATTATCACATATACTAAAATCTTACAGGTGGTCATGAATGTGTGAGATGAAGTAGCATGGACAAATATAACTTGCCTGGGCTAGTTTTTAGTAGAATCGTCATTTATCCCTCTGTTTCTACATTTTGTTGCAGGATATTGAACTACTGATGGGTAAAGTTGAGAAGCATAGACAATTTGAGAAGATGGGCTATCATTCAGACGACCTTTGGGAGGAGGTCATAGAGGCGAGGGTCAACATCGATGATAGGAGGCATGAGATACAGGTCAGTGTTAGCCCTTGATTTATTCCAAGCTTTAACCCATCTTTTGCCGTCACTGCCGATTGGCACGATCACTTGTTTGCCACACGTGCTGATAGACACAATACAATGGGCATCAATTATCAGTAGGTTTGCTTTGTGCAACACAATGACATTATATGAAAAGATGGACATGAGCATGTAACATGAAGCTACGATACTAGTAATAGGATTATTTGCACTGTTTTGAAATCTACTGTAGATCTATTTAAAGTTTGGCCGGGATGATTAGACCTCCATGCAAGGTCACTGACAGGTGGTTATCTCATCAAATCAGCTCCCAATCAACATAAGAAAAAGGGGATCATAATGGACCAATAGTCACCGTTTAGGCATTGTTTGCTATAAAGAGGGCGCAAGTAGCTATAATTAGTACAGCGGGGCTTTAAAGCATCTGCTCTTTGTACCTTGAAGATATGGCAAATACATTCAGTACTGAATGAATGCCATAAAATAACTACCAACAACAGCACCTTTAAAGCCCCACTGCACTACTTATAGCTACTTGCGCCCTCTATATAGCAAACAATTAATCGGTGCCTGTTAGTCCCCCATGATCCTTTTTTTCTTATGTTGATTGGGAGCTGATTTAATGAGATAACCTTCTGCCAGTGACCTTGTAGGGAAGTCTAATCCTCCTGGCTAAACTAGTACAGATGGGCTTAAAGTTATTACATTTCATTCTTTCTTTTCCTGCACAAGGCCCTTGAAGCCATTTTGAACAGCGCCCTCTTAACCCTTGAAGCAGCATCAGAGGCAGCGTTCCAGTCGGGCAACGAGGAGCTGGCCATGATGGGACGGGACAGATGCCAATATGTAAACACCCAGATCGCCTTGACGACGGCAGTCATCCTGAAGGCCGAGAAGGTACTGGCAAAGTTCCAAGCCGATGCCATCAAGGAGACCAAGACCGAGAAGAAGGAGGAAGGTGGGGATGAGGACAAAGGTACCGGAAAAGAGTCCACATAGGAATTTACCTAGTGGGTACTGGCAAGGCATTCTATAAAAGGGACGGATGTCTTGTAATAGTGAGTCTGAGATTCCTTGAGGCTACAAGCCGAGGACATAAAGGAGACCCAGACGGAGAAGCAGGAAGATTGGGATGAGGACAAAGGCTCCAGAGAAGAGTTCACGTAGGAACTTACCTAGTGGGTTCTTGCAAGGCATTCTATGAAAGTGACTGTCCTGTCATCAGAGCGATGAAGGAAGATGGGGATGAGTAATTCTGGAGGAGACGCCTTGTAGGCACCTCCTAACGATTACAAAGACTGGAAAAAATTCGCTTTCATTGGGATGATGAGATTGGTCCATTAGTGACAGTATCAAAAGAACATCAAAGATACCGAGACAGAGACAGAACTTGGAAAATGGGATGCTAGTTCTGCGATGGATTCTACTGAGCCACTTTCCAATGATTAACCCCTTGCCTACGGGAATCGAATAGTATATGTATGAAGTTTATTTGAATGGGAGAGTTAAGTAGTCGATTCAATGCTATGTGATACAACACTAAAGATGACAAAGCACATTCAATGCATTTCGGAGACAAGCCAGTGTGTGAATCATACATTTATTAAAGATAAAGACCAGTTATGGTCATGCGATTGCATTGTGAAAGAAACATTTGGGAATCGATCAGAAAAGGTTGATCATCTAGCATATAAGTATTGGTGTGTACTGCAAGTTTCTGGAACCATCAAGATGATAAGAAATTTGACCCAGTCTTCGTAAAGTTACAAGCACTGTACACAGAAAGATGTATATGGGACTACGCACACGTGTGCGACACATGCGTTTATCTCTCAAATACCAATAGATAAACTAACTTACCAAATATATCAATTAGTAGGCGGTGTCCCGGCAAATTTTTATCATCATGTATTAGTCAAAACATATTCTTTCACATGATTGGTAATGAGAGCTTCCATTTCATTTTTTGAAATTGGGGCGTTTCCAATACTGGTCTTTGCCTTTAAGTGTATCTTAAGAGGCCAATCATTCCAGGACAATTCTCTAGTAAGAATCTGGTTCATTCAGGCTACGATATGCGTAATCATGTGATTATAAAAGGATGTGTATGTGTGTGATAGTAGATGCTATATTCTTTCTACTTGAATCAGTATTTTTGTCTGAATTTATCTCTTAAAAAATATTTTGTGGCATTGTTTAAGTTAGTGTAATTCATACATTATACATGCACCCTAGACCTGCTTGTAACACTATCCCTCTACCAAAACATCACTTCAAACTCAATACAACCCTATGCCTTGACGAAATTTAGATATAGTTATTATTCCTGGGGGGTGTTTCACAAAGATCCTAAGTTGAACTTATCTCCAAGTTGGACTTAAAAAGTATGGACAGCCATTGGAGCCTTAAAATGAAATATATTCAAAAGCAAAATTGGAGGATTTCAGACTTTTCATCAATTCCACATCAAGAACATGAAATCTCCCATGATAATAGAAAATATGAATGATTTGAATCAACATTTTATGCCTTCTAAAAAAAAATTACAAACTATTTTCAAGGATGCTAATGGCTTCCCATAAATTTTAAGTCCAACTTAGAGATAAGTTCAACTTAGGATCTTTGTGAAACACCCCCCAGATGAGATAATGAAAACGTTGTATATGTATACCAAAGAATGAATAAAATGTGATAATTTTCTAGCTCGAGAGAATGCGATTTATTAACCCTTTGTTTACTGGAACCTGGTGGTCCCTGTATTAAGCCTATGGGACATTTAAAATTCATAGGAAATAAAGAGGAAGATCATAAAAGGAATAGAAGTAAAATCAAAGAGAGGGTGAGAGAGTGTTAATTAAAGAGAGAGAGAGAGAGAGAGAGAGGTGAACGTTTTGGTAAAATAAGAGATAAAGAGGATAGTCATATTGAATAGTTGGCATTCAACAGAGAAAGGGAGAGAGAGAGGAGGGGGAGAGAGAGAGAGACAGAGAGAGAGAGAGAGGGCTAGTGGGTGAGATATATTATATATGTATAAATAGAGAGAGAGAGAGGAGGGGAGAGAGAGAGAGAAAGTGCTAGTGGGTGAGATATATATGTATAAATAGAAAGAGAGAGAGAGAGAGAGAGAGAGAGAAAGGGCTAGTGGGTGAGATATATTATATATGTATAAATAGAGAGAGAGAGAGAGAGAGAGGATGGGGAGTATTTGTTCAATATGAAATAAAGAGGAAGATCATAAATTGAATAGAAACAAAATTCAATAGAGAAAGTGTGAGAGAGAGGGGGGGGGGGGAGAGAGAGAAAGGGCTAGTGGGTGAGATATATTATATATGTATAGATAGAGAGAGAGAGAGAGAGAGAGAGAGAGAGAGAGAGAGAGAGAGAGAGAGAGAGAGAATGGGGAGTATTTGTTCAATATGAAATAAAGAGGAAGATCATAAATTGAATAGAAACAAAATTCAATAGAGAAAGTGTGAGAGAAAGAGAGAGTAAATGTGAGTGAGTGAGAAAAAAGAGAAGGAGAATATAACAGAGGAGAGATGAGAATGCACATACATGCGCAAGAATAGATCTAAAGAAGCAACTTGAAGGTGAAGCAGAGAAGAGAAGTAGAGAGAAAGAGGAGAAGGCCTAAATTGAGGACACAAAGAAAAAAATGGTTTGGCACAGAGCGAGACAGAGAAAGAGAAATTATTTATTTTAAACAGAAAAGACAACAACATAATAGGTAATATTGAGACATCTATTCAAATGTATGAAAGGAGAACTGTATTGACAGAAAGAACAGTAACATTTAATAGAGAGATTTAATAATTGAGTATTCTGCTTTTGTATCTTCTCAAATTCATTAATCTCTCATAATATTATTTTGCCATTTTGTAGAAGCCCCATTTACTCTCTCTCTCTCTCTCTCTCTCTCTCTCTCTCTCTCTCTCTCTTCCATCGTTTACATCTTCTTCTTTTTCGTCTTTTCCCCACTTTCTTCATACGTTTTGTCTGAGAAACCTCTCTTCCTAGACTTATTTCTGTGTCTGTGTTTCTCAAGCTCTTACTAAAATCACTTGAACTCCCTTTACAATCTACACCTACCCCCCCTTTCATTTGGCTTCCTCAATCTATCTCACTTTTTCAATTGTTATTTCCCCATGTTTCTCTTCATACCTTTCTATCCCTCCCCTCCGCACTCTCTGCCTGAATTTATTCACCTCTTTATTTTCAATGTGCCCTTTTTGGTCAAAATCCTCACTCTCTCTCTCTCTCTCTCTCTCTCTCTCTCTCTGATCCCCTCCCGCTCTGAGTCTTTCGCTCTCCCTCCCGTCCCTCTATCGTTCCAGGTTTCACTGTATATCCAACTATGAAATATTCCCTCTCTCTTATGTTTAATCTCTTTACCTATCCCTCGGCTGGTTAATTGTTACAGTTTGCCAAATCTTTATAAATGAAGACAACAACTTTGAATAATCTTTCGGCTTCATTTTATTATAAAACATCGTTAGCATGCATTTATTCATGTTTAATATTATTATTATCATTCTCGTTGCTTCCTGAAAAGTAATATTGATTTTAGAAGAAAATAAATCTGCAAAATATGCACACATTTGAATACGAATAACTATAAATTTCAAGGGCTGAACTAGGATTTTTCAAAATAGAGAACAAAAAGAATAAGAATTATAATAAACAAATATTCAAACATACCCAGTTAGATGGTCAAAATAAAATTGATAAAACTCATATCACGCGTATCCACTCTTCTTGCTCTATGCTTTTGTTTTCTTATTTTCCATGTCCCGCTCCCCCAAGAACGATTATTACACATCATTAATTTAATCTAATGATTTATCCATACTTCTTATTAACATCATCATTATTCTCGTTGCTTGCTAATCATGTTAAAAAGAAGGAAAAAAATGCAAATTCTGAACAATTTCATCCATGTTAATTAATAAGAAGAATTAAACAATTCAAGGGCTGAACAAGGATTGTCAAAAGGCAAAGAATAAAAACATATAACATAAATTATCAATTCAAACAAAACAATCAAAAATAAAGGAGTAGGACAAAAAGAATGTGATGAAACCACATCCCATCACTTGAGACGTTCTATGGCTTCATTCTCTGGCATTCACCCCCCCCCCCCCCCAAGATGGTGGTGTCCCTGAATGTGTTGACCCATGCTACGCCACTGCACACCAGGGACCCGTTTCACAAAGCCTTTTGTCAATGACAAACGACAAAAATCAGATTTAAATCTGCTGATAACCAGTTCAGTTGCTTATAACAAAACTGTCATTTTCCACTGATGCCAGGTTTTTTTTTGGTGTGAAATGGGGCCCTCAACGCTCGATGTGGTTCAATGTTTTAGATTGGCAATAACCCGTTGAGAGTCGGAAAGATGTTTAAGTGTACTTTTTAAATTGTACGAGCTGACGCCCTTTTGGCTCTAAAGAGATATAAATCAGAATGTTTGATAATGCGCAGATTGTTACATTGGGAAATTTAAACAACAAACCTCTTGTTATTGAGTAGTGAATGTAATTAGAAAAACAATATCAACAAGAAAATCGATTTCATGCGCAGCCCCAATGTAAATTTGGCTTTTGTTTAAATAATGTTTTTTTAAAGGGAAATGTAATAAATTTGCAAAGTATAAGTACATGATTATACTGAGGGGTTAAATAACAAAATCTCTATAAACCCACGTTTAGAGAGGAAAAGTTTCATAAAAACTCAAGTAAAATAATAAAAATAATACAACTATATAAACTCAATTAAAAGAAAGCATGAAGAAAGCATGAAAACATGCAAAATTAGCTCAAGTTAATTTAAGTCTAGAAAACGGAAAATATCTTAAAACTAATTATTATCATTACTGATCATTTCCATGGCGCCCAACTTTCGAGCTCGATGTGTCCTTGATTTAAAGTGATGTTGTTCAAGGGGTTCCTGCAACCCTTGTACCAAACAGAATCACCAAGAAACTTGAAATCGCCTTCTTTCCTCCGATAAATATGGGGTAAAGTCCTGCACATTGCTCCTGGACGCAAGGGATACGTACTGACTACCTCGCCATGGTGTCGCCATTCATGGAGCTTCCTGTATAAGGCTTCGTCCTGATCAACGCGGTGAAGGTAATCTGCAAGTTCCTTGAGGCTCTCAAAATCAGCGAAATGGACAAAGGATCCAGGAGGCGCCACTCGCTCGTAATCTTCCTTTGGCGCTCCGAGAACCAGCGGCACGGCGCCGTATTTCAGCGATATCATCCAGAACTTCTCGGTGATGTAGTCTCTGCATTCGGAGTTCGGTAGAGCCAGAAAGAACTTGTAACTCGCAAAGAGCTTATTGCATTGCTCCGATCTCTTCGGCAGACATTTCTTGCGTCCACAGGCACCGTAATCATCCAGGGGCATTTCTTCGATGATCCTCTTGATGAAGGGCATCCTTGGCCAGAACACTTCGTCGCAGTTCGTCGCTACCCAGGACAGAAGGCCAGTTCTGTTCTGGAAGAACTCGTCGGACATGAACGCTGTGTCTTTCGGGGTAGCACTGGGTTTGTCAAACCGTCTGTAGTAACCGAATGGAATATGAATGTCAGCTTCCTTGTCGTAGGTCATTAAAACGTGGTACTTCATGCGAGCGATGTCAAACGGTTCTGCCCATCGACTGGCTCTTAAAGGAGACTCGGTACTGTAATAGATCCATGTCTGTTCTGGGTCAGGGTCTATATTCGCAATCATATCACGTAGTTTATGTCCTTTCCATATCGTAGGGACCATCCCAAATATTACAGCATCTTTCCCTTTCATCGATCGTAACTCATCCCCAAGAGTTAGTACAATATCACAGGTGTGTCCTTGGGAGATGCAGTCAATGTCGGACTCATAATTTTCTTTGGAGCTAGTCTGTAAAAGCCCTCTAAAGTGGTTCATTTCTGGGAATGGGATCATGTGTGTCATGCTCGAAAAAATGTGGACTCTCTTTATACATCTCTGTCTCTTCTTCGTATCTACCTCTGTATCCTTCTGCACTTCGTTTTGTTCATCCGTTGAAACCAGGGGCTCTTGTTTTATTGAAGCGCCCTCATCGGTTACCCTGTAGCTTAACATAGTGTCAACGGCAGCCAAATGGCTTTGACCTTGACTGGTGTTATCCTGGACATATTCAGTAGGCATCCCTCGTAGTAATACAGTACCTTCTTGTTGGTGTTCATATACGCAGTAGTGTCCATCCGTGGAAACATTCGTTTCTGTCAGAGATTCATATTCCATGGTCCCGTTCTCAATGTCTCTGGTTCCTGCAGCAGTAGGCCTTCTGATACCAGGAACTGGTAAATCTGCATGGCACAATATATCATGGATCGAGATGGTCAGCCCATTGCAGATGAACCTGTCTTCAAATGGTATGTTGATATCGCAAGGTGATACCTGTGTTACAGGTAGACCTACATGAACCAGGATTCCCGTTACGACAGCCACCACCAGCTTAGTAACCTTCAAAGTAAGAAAAAGGATTGATGTTTTAAGTATATTGCTCAAACTACTGGAAATGCAGGGCAACAACTGATTATGTTTTCAAATTGTTGTTAATGTTATCAGCTGCAGGCATTTCGTCGAAATAAAGTATAAAAACAAATTATGATAAATAAAAATGACCAATACTTACTATAAATTAAAAGTCAATTAACTGTCAATTAATTAGCGGGCATAAAACAACAAAACAACAAGTGCTGTAGGGTGATTCAATACGAGGGGAACTGTTGGCTTTGGCTTATTCCCCCCCCCCCCCCCGAAGAAAGAGAAATCTGCAAAAGGTTTGTCTCATTTATTCCACGTTGTCTAATATCCCAGTCAAAGAAGGATGACATTCATGGATAATTAAGAACAAGTTTGATTTTCATCTGTATTAAACAATACCATCATAAAAATGCAAGAGTCAAATACAAAACTTAAAACGTACTTGCTAGGTAAATTTACTTTATGGTTTTCACAAAGTATCGGGTAAATTTGACCAGACCATTTTGTAGATGAGAGGGGTTTTATTCACAAACATTACCCCCCCCCCCCCGACATTTTGTGAATAAAGGGGCATGTTTTCTCAAATCGGGTAACGCGACCAGCCGACCTGATGCGACGACCCGATGATTAGAAGTAAGCCTATTTCCTTGGGACTTATTGGCGAGCTATTTCATTAATCCGTTATTAATGAATGAACTGCAATACTTGGAATCAATTCTGCATATATTACTTGTTGCCATGTTTGTAAAGCCTCGGTGAAGCTTTCCGGCTGTCAAGAACAACATGTTGTTCAAAAAGTATGCACGCAATTTGAATGTTTTAGTAAACTAGTCTTTTCTGCATCAATTATTATCACACATTTTACATGGTCGTGCTTTACGATATTATAAATGTGAACATTTTATTAGGGCATTTTCGTCTTGCAATAAAGAATTTGTGCTATTAAAGTACCTCCATGCGAGTTACATGTATTTCATTAGGTAAAGCGCAAAGCAAGTACGTTATGTGTTATGAGGTAAGACATTAGCCACGAATTTTGCTCGGCATAGCAATATACAACATATGAATATAAGAGTCCATTAATTGCTACGCAAACGTTTGAAAACATGTTTAAAATATGCTCTTTGAAGATAAAAAAAACTTTCAGGAATCACATAAAATATATCCAAAATCAAACCAGCCCTCTTTTACTTTATAATCATTGAAAACCTTAATTTGTTACGAGATATAGCTTTTAGGTACATCAATAAATACATCTGCAATGAGAACGTTTTCTAAAGGCACTAAATAGTCCAAAGAAACACATCTTTCTAAAACATTGTATGAATACGAAATGATAACTTACCAAACATTTGCCCTGAAGATCCATCGTTATAGAGCACACGTCGTGCAGGCGCTAGAAGATATGGAAGTGTCATCAAGTTTTTGCTCGTCTAGGGCCGTGAATTGAACTACAAATTGCAACCTTTTTTGGATAGTGCCCTCCGTAGTGTGTAGGCGCATAGCCCTAAGTTTCTATTGGGTTCATGTAAGCCAATCGCTCTTGCAATCATGGTCACGCTGTGTACAAGTTCACCAAAGGATTCACACAATGCAACATCACTGCTATTCTTTCTATAGGAGGTTGCGATGAATTGCACAATGATCAAGCTATTAGAATTGCCACTCATCATGCGTAGATGAGTGGCAATTCTTATAGCTTGATCTAAATCTGTTGATTGCCTTTATATCATTCAGTACAACAAAACACGTCACGGTTCGTGCTATGTCAGGCATGCAATTCATCGTAACCTCCTATAGAAAGAATAGCAGTGATGTTGTATTGTCTGAAACCTTTGGTGAACTTGTACGGCGTTACCGTGGTTGCAGGAACGAGGGCTTTCATGAACCCAATAGAAAGGTCTATGCGCCTGAACACTGCGAAAGTCACTTTCCACATGGAAATTAACATCAGTTAAAAATGAATATATATAATCACAAAGCTTTTCGAGAAATATACCCAAGGGCAGTTTCTATTAATTGAAAACCATTATGTGTACCGCATTCACGTTCGATTAAACCATTGTGATGAATTTGTAACTGATGTTAATTTCTATAATTCAAACATCCTTTCAAAATCGTAATGCCAGTCATCATTAATGACTTGTCATCCAAACACTGTTAAGCTCCGACACTTTGTTTAAGTCCATACAATTATTTTGTCTTTTTAAGTATTTAAAGGCAACTTATAAGTTATAGCGGCATACTTTCGTATCATTGAAAATAGAGCAATAACATACGCTTTATATTGATTTGTTTTGTGTTACTTTTCTAAATCTTGGCATTATAATAATTATATTGGGCACCATACTGAAACATACGGAAGTTGAACCATACTTTTCAATTAGTAGGGGAAGTTGGAAAACCGATGAAATAGAACTTTTGTATTAACGTGAAACACTTAATCCAAGTTCTTAAAAGAAAAGAAATCCAACAATCCTTATCTTATTCAGTATCGACAGCCAGTTTAAAAAGTATTAAAATTACTCCAATTTAATTACATAGCAAAGAAAATACTCTCTCCAAAGTTTCCTCCTTGGGAGTCACACTATGACTATGACAGACAAAGAAAGCGGACAAAATAAACAGTTCCTCAGGTAGACAAAGGAACTTCCCTTCACTGCTATTATGTAAAAAGGTGAATATGCATGTGACACCTGTTCTACACGTTTTTAAATGAAAGCAGTGAAGGGATGTTCCTTTGTCTACCTGAGGAACTGTATATTTTGTCCGCTTTCTTTGTCAGTCATATTCATAGTATCACCATGTAGCTTCCTGGTTGCACGAAACCGTCATAAGTACAAGTTCACCGACATCCCATTGAATCACGGGTTAAATTTAATACCCGCAATTCAATGGGAAGTATAGGTGAACTTGTAGTTATGGCGGTTTCGTGAAACGCCGCCCTGTTTGAGTAAAGGTCGGGTGACATCCAAATATATGTTTGGCAGATGATGTCACAAGATGTATGAGATCTGGAGCCTTTTTTAAAGGGTGGAGCTTATCAGGTCTGAGAAAATTATTTTAAAAAAATATATAGAAGTGTATGAAATATATCTAGATGTTAGAGTAACAAAATATATTTTGTAGGCCTATATGCAGCCCTGCACATCAAAACAAATCAATTTATATTTGGAGTAGTTCATATACATTGACCTGCACAATTGTGATGGACATGGTGTTGAATATTCACTGAAGATTGTCTAAGCCTAGCCATGGAAGCAAAACAGCACCCAACTATTGTTACTCCGCATCTCGAACAGGTGATTTCTTGTCCCTCTTTTGAATAATTAGCGGAGTTCTGTCTGCAATTACGTATGCATGCCAATTGGTGCTTAACAAATTAAAGAAAGTGCTCAACTGTCTGAAACAGCTGAACCAAACATCTGGTCACAGCAACAGGATTAAATATCCATTGATTTGAATGCATAACAAAATAGTCTAATATTAGGGAATCGTTGTTATGGCTGAGCTTCACAGTTGACTGCCCTAATTGCAAATAACATACAGGGCCCCGTTGCACAAAACTTACCATGATGGTGAGGTTTTCAGATTGGACAGCCTTATACCCAACAACAACAACACATTTGCCACCAATGGTAACTACCCAGGAGACCTCGATTTTTATTGGCCGTTGAGCCCTGTTACCATTTATTTATTTATTTATTTCTAATATTTTGACAGGGTAGCCCATTCACCAACAAGTAGTGGTCTTCCATGGGGCCCTGAATGAACATATTTACATCGTTTATAACATTTATACAGAACAGTTACAAAAATAATACTAGTTTGCAAAATAAATATAATCATTAACCTAGTAAACAGTAATGTCAATAGGAAAATATTAATTAAGTCGCAATTATGTGAATAAGTCATGTAAATATTACAGAACATGCACGTAGTGTATGTACGGCTGAGCCATTCACAAATTACAACTTTGTTTAAACAATCTCTTAAATGAATTGACAGAGGAAGCCGTTCTCAATGAATTATCTAGCTTATTCCATTCAAATATGGAAGAAACAATTGGGCTACACTTATAACAATCAGTGTGAAATCTAGGCACACGTAAACATCCACTGTATATTTGCCTTGTATGATGCTCATGTACATCATTAGGATTGATTAAGCCTACCTGAAGGTAAGAAGGTGCTAAGTTATGAACGCATTTATATATCATCATAACTCGACTTAACTCAAACCGCTTGTCTAGTGTCATCCATTTAAGACTTGTGAACAAATCAGCCGACGGTGTGTCATATGTCTTGTTCAATATTATTCTTGCGGCCCTCTTTTGAATTTTTTGCAGCTTAGTTGTATGAGAATGAAATCGGTTCGACCATACAACAGAGCAGTAATCTAATCGTGGCAACACTAGACTGTTATAAAGTAACTTTAAGGATTTTTGAGGCAAAAAACTTTTTGCTCTCTTTATCATGCTAATGTTTTTCTGGGTAAGTTTACTTACGTTTTCGATTTGTTTAGACCATTTCAATTCTTCATCTATCAAAAGTCCTAAGCATTTGGTGAATTGAACTCTTTTGATCAAATTGCCGTTTAATGAAATGGTAAAAGATTCAATTTTCTTGAGATTAGCAGGAGAGCCTATTAACATGACACAAGTTTTTTCAGTGTTAAGAACAAGACGATTTTCCTTAATCCATGCCATGACTCTGTTTAACGCAACAGTTAATTTTTCTTCCACAACAGTTGCATCATTTGCACTGACGGTAAGTGTCGTATCGTCAGCATACATATCTATGATACCTTCAGGAGTACATTCAGGTAGACTATTAACATATATTGAAAATAAAAGGGGACCAAGAATTGAACCTTGTGGCACACCTAATTTGATGGGTGATGGATGCGACTTGGCTGCTTTGAATTGGGTCACTTGTTGTCGATCCCCTAAATATGATTTGAACCAATAAATAGTCCTATTACTACAACCTATACAAGCTAGTTTATGTAGAAGTAGCTCATGGTCAACAGTATCAAAAGCCTTACGAAGATCTATGAAGGCAACTCCAGACATTTTTTTGTTATCAATATTCAACGACCATTGATTTACAAGTTTTGCAAGGGCAGTAGCTGTTGAATGTTTAGGTCTAAAGCCAGACTGATTAGGGTGTAATAATTGATTCACGTCCAAGAATTCACTGAGTTGTTGGTGGACGGCCCTTTCTATAATTTTACTCACGATAGGTAATATTGAAATGGGGCGGTAATTATTCAAAGAAGAATTATCTCCAGATTTGAATATTGGTACAACCCGAGCCTTTTTCCATTCACGTGGAACAACTCCTGTAGACAGGGATTTGTTAATGATATCACAAAGAGACTCTGCGATAACATTCTTCGTCATCTTTAAAAGTTTACAGCTGATGTGATCTTCACCAGTTGCTTTATCTATACTCAGATTATCAATCTGTTTCAATACAAAATCCTCAGTAATCAAATTCAAATTAAATTGCGAATGAGTTGGACCAATATTATTGTCCTCGTCTACTCTCAGTTGAGACTTATTCCTTCGCAGGTCCTTTGTAATCTTAGTAGCATTAGAAATGAAAAAGTCATTAAAAGCTTCAGCAATATTTGCATTGTCTGACACATTAGCACCATCAACATTTATGCTATTGGGAGATATAGGTAATGACTTAGGCACCAGGTTTCTCAAACATCTCCACATTTGCTTACTATTGTTATGATTTTGCGAGATCTGGTCTGCATTATATTCTCTTTTTCTTTTCCTCATGAGATGAATAACTGTATTCTTTAGATATTTGTAGGTGTCCCAAAGATCATCACTTTTGTTAGCTTTAGCAGCTTTGAGAACTTTATCACGTTCCGTCATAAGCTTAACAATCTCGTCAGATATCCATGGACATGCCTTTTTTCTTATCCGCTTTTTACATGCTGGTATGTGCTTGTTGATTATATTATTGAATAGAGTCAACCACATATCCCACGCAACATCGACATTATCTATATCTTTTATGACCTGCCAAGGAGTACTTCTCAATTCATTGTAAAATTTCTCCTCGTCAAGATTTTTAAACGAGCGAAATTCTGCGTATTCATATTTGTTATGGATCTTTGCACTAAAATCGCGAACCGTATACACCAAATAATGATCACTTATGCTAGTTTCAAATATTCCCCATTCATTGTAAAGTTCCTTGTCTGATACAAATATCAAATCAATTAAAGTAGAAGAGGTATTTGTAACTCTTGTGGCAGTATCAATTAGCTGACTCAGCCCGTACATATTTGTATAAAACATTAACTTTTCAGCATTCAGATCAAGTTGGTGTGGCATACAATCACAATTGAAATCACCTAAAATAATACAGCTCATATCTTCCGAGAGAGCAGAGTCCAAATTTTCGTCTAATTCTTCAAAGAAATCAACGTGAGAATTTGGAGGTCTGTAAAACTCTCCAACCAGGATGGGAGACTTATTTGGATAATGCAATTCAAACCAAAGGCATTCTAAAGTAGATGAAATCAAATCATCCCTTCTTTTATAATTGAACCTCTTGGATATATATACAGCCACACCACCACCATGTCTCGTACGGTCTCTACGTAATAAAATATAATCATCTATATACAATTCAGAATCATCAATCATGGAGTCGCAAAATGTTTCATTTAAACCAATAACATCAAATGATGCATTTCTCAGAAGTAATCTAAGTTCGTCAATCTTAGCAACTAAGCTATGAATATTCAAATGGGCACATTTTAAGCCCCTGTTTCTAAACGGAGGTACTGAACCACCTTCCAACTGTTTAATGTTACTCTTATTCAGTTCATGAGATTGATCCTGAAGATTATGATGTAGTATGCCAGTATCAGAGACAGAGTTTCCGGCCCCCCCCCCTTGAGAAAAAAATCATGTAAAATCACGTGATTTTTACCTTTTTTGGGGGTTGGGCCCCCCCCCCCCCTGGCGCTCAAGGGGGGGGGGGGGGGGTGCAAATTGAATTTTTTTTTGAGGATCAAAAAAAAAAAAATGTGCTCACTACCCCCCCCCCCCCCCCCCCCACTGAGCGACTTTTCGGCCGGCGCGATTTTCAAATTTTCGGGAGCAAAAAAAAAAAAAGTTGGGCCTCCTCCCCTAAGAAATCCTGGATCCGCGCCTGTTGCCATGACAAGACGTAGATGCTCGTCCCACCCCTGTTGAGCTTTTGTCAGTGGAAACATTGGAAGAGGTAAGAGGACACTTTTTTTTTTTTTTTTTGTCTCAAAATTTGAAAAATTGACATTTTGCTCCGTTGGGGGGGGGGGGGTAAGGTCACCTTTCTTAGGTCAGCCATGGGGGTGATTTTTTTTTATTTTTTTTTAAATAATTAAAAAAAACAAAAACAAAACAAACAAAGGGGGGCGGGGGGGGGGGGTTTAGGGATTTTTTAGGGGGGTTTACACACATAAAAATACCAAAGGGGGGGGGGGTTTAACCCCTCAAACACCCCCCCCCCCCCCTGCGTACGCGCCTGATGGTAGTTACCCCCGTAGTTACAAATGGTAAGTTGTAAGCAACGGGGCCCTGGTCAGTGGGTACCTCAAAGGTGTACTGCTCTGTCACCACAATTTTGAACGAACTTGCGACTAGCATGGAAGAAGGGTTAACAAGGAAACTTTTAAGAGACTGTTTTCCTTGCCAAGAAATCCAATAGGAGTAAATTCAAAATACTTTCAACCGGCTTACGAGATTCCTTCGACTCTCAGATGATTTTTTTTTTTTTTTTTTTTTTTTTGGGGGGGGGGGGTTCATTTTCCTTTAAAGGTGTTACAACGTTTTGGTTTGGGGTCATTATTTGGTTCAAATGAACATATTGAAAGCATATGCGATCCTACAATATTGAGTGATCGTTGTCGCGGTTGAAATCGAGTCTTAAGTGGTGAAATTGTAAATAATAAACTGTTTTCGTTGTATATAGCTCCCTCTCAAGGTCAAGATATTAATTTAGCTATAAAACAATATTTCTTGACTAAAATTGACCGATTGGCTATTCCCGTTGGAAAATGATATATCCCAATTACATATTCTGAGATGTTCATGGTCGTAGGCCAGGCGCTATTTGAAAATTATCGAAATTTACCGGGAGCACCGGTAAATTTTGACATTCAATTTTTCTCGGAAGCAGAAGTGTTTTAGGGGCTAATTTCTGTAGTGCTTATAATACATCCACAGGGGCATCCAAATATGTCAAAATTGTAAATATTCTTCATCCAGCCAATTTTCAAAATTTCCCAAAACTTTGTATTACCTTTAATGACAGCAAACGTGACGCAGAAAGTTTCAGAGGAAAACAAAAATTACCTTTCACAATATGTAAACAAGCTCTTCATGCACGGTTTAAAACAAAAAAAATCACTTGCAATGATTTTTTCTTCTTCTTAATTTTCATGGCAGAAGACTATTTAAATCTTCAATCTCTCGTTAGGTCTAACTTAATTCGATCTTGAAAACACGAGTATCAACGCTTTCTTTGGTTAAAGTTTTAATGAAAATAGAAAAGATACACTGATAGATTTTTGACATTTTAAAGCGCAAGCTGATAAGAATACTATGCCTATAATATCACCGATTCCAATATCGCATTTTTGTTTTTTGATTTCGTTTCATAGTTGTCTTTATTAACCCGCCAACATCCGTCTATGGCTAATCGCCCATCCATACATTAAACACACACACACACATGCACACACGCAGGGGGTGGGATGTTTTGGGGGTTAAACCCCCACCCCCCCCCCCCCCACACACACACACTGGTCTAAATATCTTTGAGTTCATTTTAAATTTCTGTATTAAATGATTTATGGAAATGTTAATTACCGGTACTGTCACAAAGACTTTTGTTTTCACTAAATCTAGATTGTTTTGAGGTGAGCTTTTTAATTAAACCTCAATTTGTTGTTGTTCGATCGTATGAAAACGAAATGTGCTTGAACATATTTTGCATGGGGTCAATATGCCCTCCTCCTTTTTCCCCTCCATCCTCTACTTTTCTAACCTTCTCTTCCCTTAAAGGTAAGACCAGTATTGGAAACGCCCCAATTTCAAAAAATGAAATGGAAGCTCACATTACCAATCATGTGAAAGAATATGTTTTGACTAATACATGATGATAACAAATTTGCCGGGAAACCGCCTACTTATTCATATATTTGGTAAATTTGTTTCTCTCATGGTCTGTGAGAGATATAGGGTAGTCCCATATACATCTTTCTGTGTATAGTGCTTGTAACTTTACGAAGAATGGGCCAAATTTCTTATCATTTTGATGATTCCAGAACCTTGCAGATGCTAGATGCTAGATGATCAACCTTTTCTGATCGATTCCACAACGTTTCTTTCACAATGCAATCGCATGACCATAACTGGTCTTTACCTTTAACATTCTCTTGTTGCTCCCGTTTTTTCTCTTCCTAGCTCTCGATCATCTTTCTTTTCCTTTGAGACTAAGACGGTACACAAGACGCAGACAAGAGTTGTTCCTTTGAAACCAATATTTATTTGTGAAACTAAGTATTACCAAAAATAAGCCATTTACCTCACATTGTATTAAATCATTCTGTCCCTTCCATTCCCATATATTTTGCAACATTTGGAATGCCTTTTAATACCAAGATAACACAATTTTTGGTGAATTGTCAACCTACAAAACACACATACTTAAAGCTATATAATATAATTTTACGTTAATCATGATTTTCAATTACATATTTCTTCGTGCAAAAGTTACCTTTTGATGAATATTAACACTACCAAACACAGAGATGCATATTCATGACTATATTGAATATTCATGACTACATATGAAATACATGATCTTAGGTGATAATCTATAGTGTCTTTCTACAAAACCAACAACGTGCTCTTCGTATAATGCATGCAAATATGCGTGAAACATAATGCTCTTTTTTAACCAATCCCACTTCAAACACAGCGACAAATATGAGATGTTCATTCATTTCCACAACTAATTTAATTCAATTTTTGTTTGGTACTAAAAAAAGAGGTATGCAAACTATCTTTTGTATTCCATCCTCAAAAAAAATACATGGAGAAAAAGAGATAAATAAATGAATATTCAAAACCAACTTCTTTCTATGATATGGAATTTTCCAAAAGTGAAGCTACATAATATGAAATCCATAATAGCACAGGACAAACACTGGTTATATACACCACATAATCGTTAAAATAGGCACAGGAATGGACTCTGTATAAACAGTATTATTTGAAAAGATAACAGTGAGTGTATATTACTAATACCTGTTTAAATGCAGTGCTTAAGTGCAGGAAAAATGGGAACACTATTCATGTAGGTAAAAAAAACAGATGCATTACTGATTCACAAATAAGGTGCAGCGTTTAGGTGAAGAAACAAGACAAACAATTATTGACCTATTGACTCCTGGATCCGGGTGGCTCCTATATAAAGCCTATAGGAATTCAACGATTCAGTTGTCAACAGGTTAATATAGGCCTATGAAAGTAGAAAGACAGTATTATGAACGTTTATTCTTGGTTTGAAAGCTCTGGTTCGAGAGGCAATATCTGGACGCAAATCTGTGTAATATTTAAAAAAAAATTGAATCAAGAAATCATCCGAACTCATGTACAAATCAGATCAACTACACATGATAAATGTTGTCTAAGCTGAAATGCCCACTGAACTCATACGTTACAGAACCACAAATATTTTTTAATATTGACACAATACATTTTTTGGAATGGCTTTATGTGAACTTGTACGTAAAATTTCTAGTTAGCAAAGACTACATTGTCTCATAATATCACTTTGAGCCTCTGGACGTGACAAATGATAACATTCTTTGGAATGGCTCTATGATTTATATAAGATTCCCTTGTTAGTAAAGACTTTTATCTTTTTTTCTCTCTTTCTTATCATATCCCTTTGGTCGTAATCAAAAGCACAATCATATCTTGATTCAAAAGAAAAAAAGGGAAAAAAAAGAAGAATTTTTTTGTTTAAAAGGTGAAGGAAATGATGATAATGATGCCAAACTATGGGAAACATGGCATAGGTAAGAATTAAGATTGGAAAATCAAGGTAACATTTTAAAAAAAATCTGGTATGAAAGTATTTTGGAATAGAAAACTGGAATGATGATGCATTATCAGAGGAAATTTAAACCTCACAAATAACATTAAATGCTAGAGTTAAATCATGATCATAAATGGAACATTTTTCGTTCAATGAAATAGGCTCGGCACAATGTTCATTCAGTGAAAACTGAGGTGTAGTACTACACCAATTTGTCACAAATTACCATGTGCAATTGTATCTTATAAAATTATCATGCACTAAATATTCATATTATTCTGTTAAGCAACACCTGGTAAGAGGTAATAAATGTATAACATGGCACTATACGTCACCCTTTCTTCATCTAAGAAAAAACAACTTGTACATGCAAATTGTTAAAGAGACACATCAAATGTATAATACATATTCATATATATAAATTGTGGTCATAATGTGAGCAAATGCAATCAAACACGGTATCTAAGATTCTAAAAACAGATTTGTACATGTTACCTTATCGCTACAACCCTGCAGGCACGAAAGAACAAAAAATAGAAAGAAATATACAACACAATCATTTGAAATGATAATACAGATTTACAACTAAAAGAAGAAAGAAGCGAAAAGTATACTATTTTTTTAATAAGTATTTAAACGATGGAGAATTGGATAGTTGTGTGTACAGTGTGAGAATTTATTTAAACACACTTTTTTAGCATTTAGATAAGACATCATAAGTCACTTTTGGGACGAAACACAGAAAACGGTTTTTGATATAAAGGAATGTTTGATTACAACTTACACAAGAACACCTTCATATGAAAGATTTGGGTTAAGCCGAGCATATACACATCATATGCACATGGAGAATGGGATAGTTGTGTGTACAACGTGAGATAATATTTAATAACACTTTTTGAGCATTAAGATAAGACATCATAAGTCATTTCGTGATGGATCACAGAAAAGGCTTCTAATACAAAGGAATGTTTGATTACAACACCTGGACCCGTTGCACAAAACTTACCATTGATGGTAACTTTGCCATCAATGGTAACTACAATGGAAACCTTGATTTTGATTGGCTGTTGAGCCGTTACCATGGTTACTTCAATTGATGGCAATATTACCATCAATGGTAAGTTTTATGCAACGTGGCCCGGAACACCTTCATATGAAAGATTTGGGTTTAGCTATACATGTTCATATATGCACATCTCTTTACTCAATACATCATGGAAATCCACTCATATATCTTCATACGGGTACTTGCGATTTATGGAAGAACGGACATGGCACGGGATGCCTTGCTTGTTTGATTTGTTTCTATAAAAAAATCCTGATGATATACATGTATACACTTATATTTCTTTGGATGATCGTTTCATTTGCATGTTATGTATTAATACTGGCCTTAAAAAAAAAGGTACCGGTACATAGTATTTTGGTGAATAAACGACACATTCAAAGATTTTTTAAAAATTGAATGGAAATAAATCTTGATTCACAAGTCTTTCGATTAAAACCGACTAGTTTATGGGATTTGATAAATATTGTTCTATTTTAAGCCCTGTTTGTTCATACCTTATGATTTGTTGAGGCTTTTGTTTCCACTTTGTTTTTGTTCCTATGCTATTTGTTGCTAGATTATAACATGTTTGAACTCTTACAGACAGGTGAAAATTGAAGCATATTACAAGAACCGTATTTTGTGAATCTATTTTTTTTTCCTACAAAGGTTCATGAACACTTCTTACTTTAGTATATAAACATGTACCAATTGATTTGTAAAATATACTGATGAATTATGTATTCCTATGTTTAGTTCAAATATAAATGAGAGCTGAGATTGTGTAGTGCAATAATAGCATTAACCGGCACCAATGATTGATCTAATCCAAATTAAAAAATGTAAATCAAGTATTAATCTAAAATTACAATGCTAACATACTTGCATTTTATATGAACCGCTCATTTTCTACCCTCAAAAGCAAGGAATATACAAATATCATTGAATTCTGCATAGGTTCTATGTTCTATTTTTCCTCTTAACTATTTTTTCGCTATTGGAAGAAGCCAAGTGACTGCCACAATGTTTAGAGGATATGATATCTATTACACTGCGTGTGTGTGGCAAACGTCTAATGTGGCAGACAACTGTTCTTTCCATGATTGGATCAAAGCTGGTTAAGTGTTAAAAAGGGCATTTATCATAACTCATACTTCACTACGAATCGATATATATTTAAAGTCGATAATTCATTGGTCTCGCTGTCAGTCTCTTTAAACATAGCCTCATATGAACGTCAGCACAAGGATCTTAAATATAGTGAATAATAATACCGTAGTCACATTCGTATAGCTCTCAATATAAAGCGATTTACATTGTAATTATTATATATTATAATTGCTCTGCTCCCTGGGGTGTATTCCCAATAGGTGCCATTTTACAAGCGCACACATGCCAATCAAACCACATTTATGTTCTTATCCTACTGGGTACCCATTTAACACCTGGGTGGAGAGTGGCAAATGCAGATCAATGCCTGGCCAAAGGACATTAGTGCCGTGGCAGGACTTGAACCCTGTACCTTGTGATCCACAGTCCAGTGATTTATCCAATGGACTATATCTACCTCTCTTGCGTTAAGGCACAAGTTAGAACCTTCAGTATACTGGACGGTGAGCCACAATGGACATTTCTTTCGTTAGGTACTCGTTCTTTTTTTCATGATCAATGAAATAAAACGAGAAAAAAATACAACCACGGTATGATATCGAAAGAGATTATCCATCTGTAAATCAACATAAATCTCCAAAGACTATACTTATACATGTATATGTAGTTGCAGTAGTCATTAAACAAAATATATCTTCAAAAAATTGGAAACAATATATGACATGGGTCGAAAAACAGGATATCTTTTTCTTTTCGCCTACAAATAATCAAAAATTAAGACAACACGGTATATTTTACATTGCTAACAACATCAAAAATCACCAAAAGCAATGTTTACACAAAGTACAGACCTAAATACTTCTTTATGAAAATCATCCAGAAATATACTCACAAAAAATGAAATTTACAAAAAATCATACTGTCATTCACATCATCAGCTTACTACTATACAATGAAAAATGACATTTTATATTGGCGCGAGATATGTGCAAGGTCGGGGTTTCGGTCGGGGTTAGGATCAGGGTCGTGACCTTTCAAGAGTTCTGAGCTAATAAGACCTGGTCAAGCGCCATGATGCAGGCGAAGATGGTCATGACCATCTTGGGGTTGACCTCGACGATGTCCTCTGGGAGGGCATAGACCATGGCGCCACTCTTGCGAGCGATGGTGATGGCGTACTGAGCATTCTTCAGCTTCGTTTCCTGTGTTGACAAAAACAAACATGAAAATGAGTAGATGGGAGTAGGTAAAACAACAGAAAATACATGAAACTGATTACATGGGGATATTAAAGCAAAACAACATAAAATATGTAAAAACAAGCGGATGGGACCGAGTAAAAGGACATGAACTATGTGTAACTCTTTATTCATTAGCAGTCCATTGTTAAAGATAATACAAAATTTTGGGAAATTTTGAAAATTGGGTGGTTAGTGATTCTTTACAATTTTGATACAATTGGATGCCCCTGTGGATGTATTATAAGCACTAGATAATTCAACCCCTAAAACACTTCTGCTTTTGAGAAAAATTGAATATAAAAATTTACCGGTGCTCCTGGTAAATTTGGATAAATTTCAAATAGCACATACGGCCGTACAATGGTAGCTGCGACCATGAAAATCTCAGAATATGTAGTTATGATATATGATTTTCAAACAGGAATAGATAAACGATCGATTTTAGTCAACAAATATTGTTTTATAGCTTAATTAATATCTTGTCCTTGAGAGGGAGCTACACAACATAAAGAGTTTATTATTTACAATTTCATAACTTTAGACTCGATTCCAACCGCGACAACGATCACTGAATATTGTAGGATCGCATATGCTTCCAATATGTTTATTTGAACCAAATTCATGACCCCATACCAAAACTTTGTATTTAAATACCTTTAACATTGATGACACGATTTAAAAACACATAAGACAGGATTAGCCTTGAGTTTTATCACCAACAGGCTTTATATAATCATCTGTTTTTCCCCATATGTTAAAGTAATCATCTAAAATTTGAATCACACAAGGTCTCTCCAAGGGGCGATGTGGTATTTCTTGATTGGCCAAAGGATTTGCAGTCCACAGACTTGTGCATCCATTAATGGTATTTTCACAAAGCCTGGTGTCAGAATATTATGACCTTCTGCACATGGAAACTGACAACCCACTTCCTTTAAAGATGAAGTTGAGTTCTGGTCATGCGATTGCATTGTGAAAGAAACGGTGTGGAACCGACCCGAAATGGTTGATCATCTAGCATATAAGAATTTGTGTGTATTGCAAGGTTCTGGAATCATCAAAATGATAAGAAATTTGGCCAAGTCTTGGTAAAGTTACAAACACTGTACACCGAAAGATGTATATGGGACTACACTAACACGTGGCGTAAAAAGCCGGCCCCCCGATTTTTACGATGTTACATGCATATTTAGAATATGAAGGCATTTTAAGAGCCATGCTTTTCAGGGAACATGTCTTATCTGATGTTCTTCCACACTTGCATAATAAGAATGAGTAATGCTCACAAATTATTTTTCACCTCTTCCCAGAACTCAACCTTCTCTTTAACCCTTCAGTGCTGCTGCATGGCCTTCCATACAGTCGGCACACACATTAATAACTATTTCTTATATGGCGCTTTTCAGGAAGGCCCTATCAAAGTGCTTTACAGATATATATATTACTACCCCGGTCATCGGATTCAGGCTTACCCGCACACAATATATGCACATTCTCCACTCCCTGGGGAGCATTCCAGCCAGGCGTCATTTTTACAAGCGCACACTAGCTAATCTAAGCACAGTAGCTTTCGCATCCTACCGGGTGTGAGCTTTGTCAATAAATGTATCAGGACAGGTGAGTGTTTCACCAAGACTATAATCGAATCTCAGTTAGACTTAACTATGACAGGCCGTTCATGCCATTGTTTACTCTCACCATTTACTGGCATTGATCTCTCAATGGAAGTACAAATGATGGTCACAAGTATACAGAACTCACATCTTTGGATAATTCATTATTTTTTGAAGGAAAAAATATTATCTGAAGATCATAATGGTGGGAGCAAACGGTGGCATGAACGGCCTGCCATAGCTACATGTAAGTCCAACTTAAAGTTAAGGTCTTAGTCTTTGTGAAACGCTCCCTAGCACATGCATTACTGCAGCCTGCTTGGCACCTCTCCTTAATTCTCACCTCTGAAGTGCTGGGGTCCTCTCTGGGGTCAATGTAGAGGTCAAAGTTCACACAGTTAGGCTTGATGGCATCCATGAGGTCAAGGATCACCTTGGAGTCAGAGATGGATGGATCTTTAAAATGTGAGATCTTGGACTTCTTGCCCGCCTCTTCAAGCTGAAGAAAAAGAAAAGAAAAAAAGCCCATAGCATGGATATTAAAGATATGTGTAAAGGCACATTGTAGTAGAAGAAGTATTAATAGTGTTAGTAGTATAGTAATGGTCGTTGTCGAATTATTAGTAGTAATAGCAGGATCAGTTGTAGTAGTAGTAGTAGAAGCAGTTACAGTAGTAGTAGTTGTAGTAGTAGTAGTAGTAGCAGCAGTACCAGTAGCAGAAGTAGTAGCAGTAGTAGTAATAGTAGTAGTAGTAGTAGTAGTAGTAGTAGTAGTAGAAGTAGTAGTAGTAGTAGTAGTATTATAGTAAATGGTTGTAGTAGTAGTAGTAGTATTAGTTGTATAGTAATGGTTGTATTAGAAGTAGTAGTAGTATTAGTAGTATAATAATAGTCGTAGTAGAAGTAGTAGTAGTGTAAGTAGTATAAATGTTCGTAGTAGTAGAAGTAGTAGTAGTATTAGTAGTATAAATGGTTGTAGTAGTAGTAGTAGTATTAGTTGTATAGTAATGGTCGTAGTAGAAGTAGTAGTAGTATTAGTAGTATAAATGTTCGTAGTAGTAGAAGTAGTAGTAGTATTAGTAGTATAAATGGTTGTAGTAGTAGTAGTAGTAGTAGTAGTAGCAGTAGAAGTAGCAGAAGTAGTAGTAGTAGTATAATGGTAGTAGTAGTAGTTTGTTTGTTCGTTCGTGTCTCCTTAGATCAAGATTAATGTAACTTAATTAAATTAAATTAAGTTCTTTAGGAGTAGTAGTAGTAGTAGTACCTTGTTATTGGCCCATTCCACAATTTGAGGGTCCGTCAGAGGTTTGTCTGAGTCATTGATCTTCTGTAGGATGCCCAAGGTGTAAGCTCTGAGCAGCTGCCAGACAATAGCTGCACATAAGAAAAAGAAAAAAACAAAATCAAACAATGCTACTATACAACACAACATGCATCCTATGCAAGTCATCACTCAGGCCTCAACAAAGAAGATGTTTTATTGCCCTTTGCGATCGCCCTAAAATCTTGAAATGTACGGTCAGCAAGTTTTTATTTTATTTTTTTAAGGTTTTTTTATAGGAAAAAAATATTAAAGCATTCAAAACTGAGAAATATCGCCCAAAGAGGGAGAAAAAAAAAAGAATAGAAAAAAATGGGTTTTTTTCTAGGGCCTAATGCCTAAGCAGTAATAATCACTGGTATTTTAATTTTTTGTTGCACAAATTTTATTTTCGCTTTTCACTCATTGATCACAAATTTCAAAAACAGCCAAGAAATGATGCATTTCGAAATCACTAAAGTAAGCCATGTTGCCTGTCCCACACATGGCGTCCATACACTACAGCACGAGCTGTCATCGGGTCATGCAGCGCAGTTTGAGGCAACACCGAAAGTTATAGAACACCTTCATAGATTATTTTCAATCGCTTCTCTTGATATTGTTCTTATAATACTATGATTGTGATACTCAGTAATGAGTTCATAATCCATGGAAGTAGAGTGATGATTATTGAAAATATATGTTATAATATACAGTATATAATTGATGGTGGTTGTGGATTTATACAAATTAAAAGACTTGCGAAAAATTGTCTTTGAGCCCTTTATTAGCGAAAATATCATTGGCTTCTCTAGTATATCAATCAAGATGGCGACTCCCATGGAGGAATGGCTATCAAGCAAGTCGCATCCTACAAAGACATGGTTATCATATAGGAGTAATGTCAAGATTTGGTTAAATGGCTGAAAATGAATACGAGCATTTGCTGTTTGGTAGATTTCAACTAGGATCATTAGTTATTTGGTGGATTTCAACTAGGATCATTAGCTATGGCAGGCCATTCATGCCACTGGTTGATTTCACTATTATTCTCTTAATTATGATCTTTTGACAATATTTTTTCCTTCAATAATGAACTATCAAAAAATGTCAATTCTGTAGACTTGTGACCATGATTTATACATCCCGTGAGAGATCATTGCCAGTAAATGGTGAAAGCAAACAATGGCATGAACGGCCTGCCATTGTTAAGTCCAACTTAAAGTTGATCTAAGTCTTCATGAAGCACTCCCCAGTGCCCTGTTTCACCAAACTGGTTATCAATAAAAAATGCTATATTTCTATGAAAAATTTGCTCTCAACCAATCAAATGCCACGATTTCAGTAGCTTATAACAGTTATTGTAACCTGATAATGATCTTAGTCTTTGTGAAAGACCCCCCTGATCTTAATTTCCATTTCAAGTTACCTAGCGTTAGGGTCTGGTTCCCGTCTCGGATGTCCTGACCTCCGATTCCAACAAGGGAGAATTTCATCTCTCGTCCGAGATCGACGGCGTAGTTGCAGTTCTCGATCTTCTTCATGTTGCCGCCCATCTTCTTCAGCGTGGCACCCTGGTTGACCTTATCCCAGTTGACAATTCCAGGATTCACGTTGTTAATAAGCTACAAGCAATCATAATCAAAATCATTATAATCATTATTACAACGTGTTCGAAAAGTTGAGCCACTCCTACTACCCATCCTCTCCAATCGGCGCTATAGTTCTCCTTAGAACTATAAGCTAAGAAAGATAACCAACAGTCTTTTTAAAGACTACCAACAGTCCTTTTCAGGACTACACTCACTCAAGAAAGAAAGATTACTGAGAGTCCTTTTCGGGTCTCCCCAATCCTTCCCCTCTCTCACATGGTGCAACCGTAAGCCTACTGTATATTATTACAATCATTGTTATAATAATGTTATCAATATCCTTTTCCTTATTATTATTTTGATTATTATTTACATTACTGTTATTCCTATCATTACCATATTTTATATAATACATATTTATGTTAAGTGACTCACCTGTAACAGTACGAGACCGTTGGACAGATCAGAGTAAAGATGGTGCACATAAGGTGATACGCTAAGGCTGTTCATCCAGTTACGGTAAGCTAAAGATAAGGAGAAAAAAATAAAATAATCCTTAACAAATAAATTACAATCGACCCTTCCGCAAATAAGATGTTTGAAAGTAGATGGCGACCTTCCTTCCCAAACTCTGCAGGCCGGTCAGCACATGCACTGATACGATACTGGATTCAGGTTTCATGAAGTCCCCCAAATTAGTAAACTCATGCAAGAAAAGTCAATTTTTATAAAAAGTTGATTCAATTCAATTCAATTCAATTCAATTTTGTTGGTCCAAGTTAATAAATGAAATGTTACATGGGATACTTTTACAAGCAATATATATATAACAAGAATAAAAACAGTACCTAATGTGAATATATAAGTCATAAATAAACATAGACGTTGACATGTTAGATATTCAAGTAAAATTACTCATAGCATGAGCACTAAGAAAGATTAAAAGGGGAAAGAGGGTAATACTGTATAAGCTGATATTTTTCGCGGATGACAGGCTAAGAGACATTTCGCGAATAGCACACAGCAGAATTAATGAATGGGCACGAAGTATTCACAAACTTTTTTACGCCAACAGATACACACACAGACTCGTTCACGTATTAGTACACAAACAAGTTTAGGCAGCTCATCGCACCACACACAGCCGAGTACAGTACCGATTACGGGCCTGTGTCATGCAATCTGTGCAATATACGCTCGAGGAGAAAAGGAACACGCCGGGGGGGGGGGGGGGGGGGGGGGGGGGGGAGTGACAGCATTACATTATGAGCATAAGGCATAATACTAGTACTAGTATAGTACAGTAGCTAGCGATCAAGAGAACGCAAGCACACAATTTTATGCTGATATTTTTTGCGCACCAGTAAGATGAGGTGCCAATATATTTTTGCGTGTTGATAAATTTGCGATAATATGTCATTCGCAAAAATAAAACCCTTACGAAAATAACAGCTTATACAGTAGATGGTAAGAAGCAGCATGTTTGGGTTGAGTGAACTCTTCCATTATCAGGGGTGATAGTGAGCACTAAAAAAAAAATAGGTTTTTTGTTTTCCCCTCAACTACACCCCCTTGAGAAAAAAAAAGAAGAGAGGATTCGCGGGGAAAAAATGGCATTTAACAACATCCCCCCTTTCGAGTATGAAAATGGGGAAAAAATAGGGCAAAATAGGGAAGAATAGAGAAAATAAGAGGGATCGGGAAAATCAGGATAAAATAGGGAAGAAAAAAAAATGATTTTTTTTTTTTTTTTTTTTTTTTTTTTTTTTTTTTTAAATTGGGAAGAAAAAAAAAATCGGGAAAAAATCGGGAAAAATAAAAAAAAATCGGGAAACCGATTTAAATCAGGTTTTTATCAGGCCTGATTATGTAACTTACTCTTCTCCTCCCTTGTTTCTTCGACGTCCTCAAACTCCATGTCTTCTGGGGGGTCTAGGGCTGGATGATGGTTGAACAGGTTTGCTACGAACGCCATGTTCAGCTTGGAATTACCTTTCACAATTTCCTGCGATGGAAGGGGGAACAAACCAATTTTGATTAAAAAACAATGATTTTGAATCTCTAACGTGATGCAAATTCAAATTTCCTTTTCAAATTCCTGGCATCATGTGCAGGAATTTTGCCCTTTTTAACTTTCAATCTGGAATATTGGTTTGGGGCTCTGAATCCGCAGAGCGATACCACAAAATGAGGAATGATAGCTCAGCTGGTAGAGCAGTGGTCTTGTAATCCCGCGACCCGGGTTTGAAACCAAGGCGATGCGCTAGTGCACTTTGGAAAGTCATTAATCCTCATTATCAGGGCTTCTGGATTGGACCAAAAGCTGTTGGTCATCTGGGGGGTGTTTCACAAAGATCCTAAGTTGAACTTATCTCTAAGTTGGACTTAAAAAATATGGAAAGCCATTAGCATCTTTGAAAATATTTTGTAAAAGTTATTTTGAAAGGCATTCATTGTTTATTGAAATCATTCATATTTTCTATCATCAAGGAGATTTCATGTTCTGGATGTGGAATTAATAAAAAGTCTAAAATACTTGAATTTTTGCTTTTGAATATATTTCATTAAAAGACACCAATGGCTGTCCATAATTTTTAAGTCCAACTTAGAGTTAAGTTCTACTTAGGATCTTTGTGAAACACCCCCCTGGTTGTTTACTAACATGCATTTATGCTTTCTTCGCAGTCAGGTAAAATAACCAACACTACACAAATTGTTAGATGATACTTGCCTTGGGAGTGACGAATGCCTTGCAGCCCAACGTATCCGCATTCTGCAGGACTGTACCGGCTCGCTTCTCAAGGTCCTTTGGTAAGTAGAAAGAGAACAAGATACACATTTATGTTGATGAATTGTATGGTAATTAGAAGAAAAAGCAGAAGGAGAAGGAGAAGGAAATGAAGGAGAAATAGGTGAACAAGAAGAAGGAGAGATAGGTGAACAAGAAGAAGAAGAACATGAAGAAGAAGTAAAAGTAGAAGAAGAAGAAGAAGAAGAAGAAGAAGAAGGAGGAGGAGGAGGAAAAGAAGAAGAAGAAGAAGAAGAAGAAGAAGAAGAAGAAGAAGAAGAAGAAGAAGAAAAAGGAGAAGAAGAAAGGAAGAAGAAAGGAAGAAGAAGAAGAAGAAGAAGAAGAAGAAGAAGAAGAAGAAGAAGAAGAAAGGAAAGAAGAAGAAGAAGAAGAAGAAGAAGAAGAAGAAGAAAAAGGAGGAGAAGAAGGAGAAGAAGAAGAAGAAGAAGAAGAAGAAGAAGGAGGAGGAGAAGAAGAAGAAGAAGAAGAAGAAGAAAAAGGAGAAGAAGAAAGGAAGAAGAAGAAAAAGGAGAAAAAAGAAAAAGAAGAAAAAGAAGAAAAAGGACAGGAACAAGAAGGAGAAGAACAAGAAGAAGAAGAAGAAAAAGAAAAAGGAGGAGAAGAAAGGAAGAAGAAGAAGAAGGAGAAGAACAAGAAGAAGAATGATTTACTCTACTGCACTTAATACAGAGTACCATTACTTCCCCGCTTTAGCTGAGCCACCATTAGGCGCCAAAACATTCAAAGAATTTCTTTCTACCGGGTATACCAATTGAGATAGAGAGTGGCAAGTTTAGAAGATTTTTGTTGTTGGTTGTTTGTACACCAAATAATGAGGTATACAAGGAAGCAAACAGAGAGAATGATCTCAAATGAGAATATATTGAGCAGATAAAAAAAAGTTAACAATAAAGACCAGTTCTGGTCATGCGATTGCATTGTGAAAGAAACATTGTGGAATCGATCAAAAAAAGGTTGATCATCTAGCATATAAGTATTGGTGTGTACTGCAAGGTTCTGGGATCATCAAAATGATAAGAAATTTGGCCCAGTCTTTGTAAAGTTACAAGCACTGTACACAGAAAGATGTATATGGGACTACGCACACATGCGCGACACATGTGTTTATCTCTCACGTAACAATAGATAAACTAATTTACCAAATATATCAATTAGTAGGCGGTTTCCCGTCAAATTTTTTATCATCATATATTCTTTCACATGATTGGTAATAGGAGCTTCCACTTCATTTTTTGAAATTGGGGCATTTCCAATACTGGCCTTTACCTTTAAAGTGTGCAGAATGCACGTCTGACAAAAAACCTGTGGTATTGCTAGTTCACTGTGAAAAGCAATATTGACATCTTCTAACATCTTTGAGACTCCAGCTAAATCTTCAAAAGTTAGCTTAGATAATAGTGTGAAGAGGGTCTTACTTTCCAAGGACGACTTCAACGAGTTCTCCCTTCTTATCTGCAGGTGCGATCTGCTTGATAAGAATGCTGTAGACTTCAGAGTCGTGGATGTCCTCTGAGAAGTTCTTGATGCGACGTGGTGATCCTGAAGGAAATGTAATCAAGGAGATGGTAGTGTTTGAATGAAGGGTTTTGTGCCGACGACAGCTAATTGTATATCAATTTCAATTCAAATTCATTGATCATCCACAAAAGAACATGGTATAAAAATCATTTTCAGACTATTTCTTCAATTGATATATAACATCAATTATTAAACATACATGTACATGTACTATCAAATTATACAAAATCAGGAATAAGTACAACACACAAGTACATGAGTACAAACATGAGTACAACATGGTATAGGCTTTGGCATAGAAACATAATAACACAAATTAAAACTGTAGACATATCAGAAATCACTACTGGTGTTGTCACTAAACAAGTAGGCAGATTAGCAAAGTATTGTGCAGTACATCCATATATCTTTAATTGTTGATTCCACAACAACAATTACCTTCTGAACCTGTCACTTTACAATGTCATGGCACATATGAGAAATGACCCCTTAGTATATATCTTAACATGTATCAATCACCTAGTGTGCAGCTAGTATGTTTCAAATATGAGTTTGTAAGTGTTTGACGATTATTAGGTATTCCTCACTACTGGAGAAGCCTGATCAGACTTTGATTCCAAGTTCAGCCCCCTCCACCCCCCTCCACCCCCCCCCCCAATCCACCTCTGCCTTCATTCTAAAGGAACTACAATTTCTTACCTCCTTGTTCTAGATGGTAGTTGACCCATCGGATCAGAAGCTCCTCTGGGGTGAGTTTCTGGAGATCCTCCAGGGTCTCTCCGTCATGGAGGAGGTTCATCAGCCCAGGGACGTTGTGCAGATCAATGTTGGCAAAGAGTCCAATCTGTCATTAATCAAGCATTAAAGGGATAGTTGAGTTTTGGTGCAGAGGGCGCTACACAAATAATTTTGTTGTGAGATGATGAAAAACTGGGTGTCAAATTTGAAAGAACATAAATATAAACGACAAAATCATCTTTGTTTGATCACAATCAGTTCAGAGACGGCTGAAATATCCATAAATATAACGATTTGTAATATTTGTGGTGCCCCACAAATATTTGGTATTTGGTAATTTGAACCAGCCATTGAAATAATATGCACAATATAATATGCACAATATAATACAATATAATATGCCCATGTATTGTTATTATTAATTTATAATTAATCAATTAACTGTCCCCATTTTTTTTCAAATATGGAGCTGAATTAGTATGATCGTATTGGCTAAATTTCTAAACATTTTGGGGATCTAAGATTACCTTCATAGCAATTTAAGGTCCTAAAAGAGCACTAGAAATGTCATAAATAAGATAAAGAGCAATAACCATGCACTTTGAAGGCATTCATAGTCTGGAACAAGAACTCATCTATCCCTTTTAAGGCATCGTTTAACAATGTTAATCTGATATACACGGCCCTACATGTTATCATTGTCTGTGATATGGTTTTACCATACTCTTTTTCCCCAATAGGTTGTTTGGCAAACGCAAAATTTGGTTTCAACTTCCAATCATAATTATCTTGATAATCAGACAGGCGATCTGCTTCTAAAAGTCATGGGGTTCCTGACTGACATAAAGGTTTATAATTATCATGGCAGCATGAGCTAAATCCAGAATTTTGTTTCAGAATCTGAGACAAAGTTACCCCAAATCCTTTAACAAAAACTACAGGTACAGTGTATGACACTGCAGATGTTCTTTTGCGCCATACTTTCAGCCTACCGGTATCTCTCGGCCTGTTTAAAATAATATACATGTAGCAAAGAACATCCATTATTAAATTGATGTTATTTTGTTTTTCTATCGATCAGAAAATTGAAAATTCCATTTGTGTTGCAGTTTCTTTAATTATAAACCACATATTTCATTTTCATTTTCCACTTTCAAAAGTTAACAGTAATTCTAAAAATATATGTAAGATGCACGCACTTGTTAACCGATTCTAAACATAAATTCATATTAATGGCCACTCCTTGAAACTGGATATTTCCTTGATATAATAGCTTTCATATTAAAGAGAGGGGGAGCGAGAAAATATAAACCTAAACATAAATTCATATTAATGGCCACTCCTTGAAACTGGATATATCCTTGATATAATAGCTTTCATATTAAAGAGAGAGGGAGCAACAAAATATAAACCTCAACACAAGGAAGGAAAGGACAAACTAGTATACTGAAATACATTGTCATATATACGTACATTCAACTATATACACATAGCTTGTAAAGTTCAGGGGAAACAAAATGGAAATGTAAAACTATTCTCAAATGGCAATGCAGGATAAAAATAAACATGTCCTTTTACTTTAAGTCAAAGTTTCTTTTTTTACCATAGGAATTACAGGGACAAAAGAAAACTCAAGGAGGATAGGTTATAAGTGTCAATAAACCAGGAAATAATGTTTATCAAATCACTTAAAGATCGCATAACAAAAGAATAGATTTGGCTTGAGGGATATATTGAATTAAGGTTTTATAAAGCTACAGAGTTTACAGTAACAAAATATACACGTACATGTACCTACATGTATACGATTACCATACATGCCAACATTTGAAAATCAGAAATCTGTACAAATTATGCTATTTTCAAAAAAAAGAGGAACAATCCTAACTCTCCTAGTCTCCTATTTAATACTACAGACAAATTTGTACAGGAAGAGGAACCTCTGCATTAAAATGATAATTATCTTCTCCCAAAAAGAGGAATGTTCCTCTTTAATCTGAACAGTTGGCATGTATGGATTACATGCATAATGTATGCATTTAGGGGTAGATTTTAATTACATGTATGACCAAATACATGTAGCTAAGTGGCACTTTGAGAGCCTGACAAATTTCCAAGATAAAGAATTAGAAATCAGTTGCCACTCTTTCTTAACACCATGGACCTAGGTTGATCTCCCATAGCTTAATGAAAACAATTTCCAGAGAAGAAGCAGAAAATATATTTAGCCACAAACAATATGTTTCTTTCTATTGATGATTGATGAATATGGGTGGGTCTTTAAGAAAGTTAACAGTAATCAGAATCATCTCTCGTATTCTAATAGAAAAAAGCAATTGAAAACCGTGTTACATCTTCCGTAAATAATTTATTCCCTCATTAAACCCCCCAGAGCAATTAATTAATGAGATTGTATGTGGTTTGAAAACAATTAGTTACTCCATATGATTATATAAAAAGGAAAATATCATTAGATTATGGTAGTAATCGCAAGGGCTTCCAGTACATGTGTATGTATTTATAAATCAATAGTCAGCTTCCTATTAGGGAAGCACATGTTCAAATGGTTGTTAAAGGGAAAGTCCACCCTGAAATTAAGTTAGTTTTAATAGGAGTAGAAAAATGAGAGAAACAAGTCAGTGAAAGTTTGAGCACATTCCGATTAAAAATAAGGAAGTTAGGATTTTTGAAGTTGTGATCAATCAAACACAAATTGGCAACTCTATGACGTATCATGCGAGCTCAACTTCCATTTGCTCAGTACTAAAAAAATCTAAAATTTTCATTTTCCCTCAAGAAAAATTTCAACCATACATGCACCCTAAATATAATAATTGCAAATATGTTTCTATACTCCCCCTGCAAGGAACAAATATATATTCCGTCATCAATAACGAAGAAAACATGATTTTATGGAATATTATGCACAAAGCAAATGAAGGAGAGCTCGTATGATAAGTCACAGAGTTGCCAATTTGTATTTGATTGATCACAACTTCAATAATTCATAACTTTCTTATTTTCACCTGATTTTCTTATTATTCTGCCTCTATCGAAACAAACTTATTTTTGGGGTGGACTTTCCCTTTAAAGATAAACTTGAGTACCGGTGATGCGATTGCATTGTGAAAGAAAAGGTGTGGAATGGATCAGAAAAGTTGATCATATAGCATGTAAGTAATGGTGTGTAATGCAAGGTTCTGGAGTCATCAAAATCATCATAAATTTGGCAGAGTCTTGGTAAAGTAACAATCACTTTAATACACAGAAAGATGTATATGGGACAACACATATGGTGTCGGGGCTAGTACTACCCTGATTTTCTTATCTTTCTATGCTCATTACTCAGCCAGTATAAATTTTCTTCCAAAATTGTTTGGCACATGACATTATTTGTAATCTTGAACTTTCAGTGTAAGTTTCGTTAGATTCTGTGAGAATTCGTTTTCTTTTTTTTACCAGAACTCAAGTTTATCTTTAATCTACCAAATTTCCAAATCATTACAAGCAGGGATTAATTTGTGAAGGTAATATTACATGTACCATGAAAGTTAAATTAAATTAAGGTGGAGCCTAATATTAAAAATGCTATTCAGAGAATGCTTCAATATCATCAACAAGACATTGAGAATCAAATTATTTCCTTTAAAGGTATTACAAAGTTTTGGGAAATTTTGAAAATGGGTGGATAGTGAATCTTTACAATTTTGATATATTTGGATGCCCCTGTGGATGTATTAAAAGCACTAGAAACTTTAGCCCCTAAAACACTTCTGCTTTCGTGAAAAATTGAATATAAAGATTTACCGGTGCTCCCAGTAAATTTTGATAAATTTTAAAAAGCTCCTACGGCCGTACAATGGTAGCTGCGACCATGAAAATCTCAGAATATGTAGTTGTGGTATATAATTTCCGAACGGGAATATCAAATCGGTCGATTTTAGTCAATAAACATTGTTTTATAGCTTAATTAATATCTTGACCTTGAGAGGGAGCTATTCAACATAAAGTGTTTATTATTTACAATTTTATAACTTTAGAGTCGATTTCGACCGCGACAACAATCACTGCATATTGTAGGATCGCATATGCTTCCCATATGTTCATTTGAACCAAATTCATGACCCCCATACCAAAACTTTGTATTACCTTTAAAACGTGTTCCTGATATTTTTCGAGTGAGTTTTTCACTTTAATATCTCACACATTCAAACTGTATTGAAAGCAATAAATAATTTGCTCAGTCTTTTTTATCTTGAGGTTCCGTGTTATTGTATTCTCGAAAATAGACAAGGTAAATATTTGATCTGGCTTTCGATACAGTATAACAAATACACTGACGTACAAACTGCCAACACACTTAGAAAAACAATAGTAATTTAAAACCTGTAGTGTTCAGTCATTATTTCTCTTGCCATTTGAGTTTTGCACACAAACTATGTGTGCACCATCTTCACTCGCCTGGGAGCATTACTACCAATTACAGTAACCATGAAGGCATATAAAACCACATTATCCTAATAGGAATGGTTAAAATACTTTCAGTTGGCCACATTAGAAGACATCTGGGGGCGTTTCACAAAGATCCCAAGTTGAACTTATCTCCAAGTTGGACTTAGAATTTATGGAAAGCCGTTAGCATCTTCAAATTTTGTTGTAAAAGTTATTTTAAAGGCATTAAATGTTGATTCAAATCATTCATATTTTCTACTATCATGGGAGATTTCATGTTCTTGATGTGGAATTTATGAAAAGTCTAAAATACTTGAATTTTTGCTTTTGAATATATATTTGATTATAAGGCTGCGAATAGCTCTCCATAATATTTAAGTCCAACTTAGAGTTAAGTTCGACTTGGGATCTTTGTGAAACACCCCCCTGGTCTCTTAAAGGAAATCTCACCCCAAGAAATAACTTTACTTATTCTGAGAGAATTATTATATTCTTGCCCAATAACCTACAAGATTCCCCGCCAAAGTGTATGAGAGAGGCATAAAGCAAGACTAATGTACAATTTCTCAGAAAGCAAATTGCATAAACAAGTTGGTGCTGTTCTGGGGTGAAGGTCTCTCATAGATGAAATAGATTTGTCAACTGCTATAGAATCATTTACGGTTGTTCCTAGGTTCTATAGTTTTTTATAAAGTTAAGGAAAAATGTTGCAATCAACCTCCAAGCTGGGAGAAGGTGTTGTGATATATGCGTGTAATTAATAATAATGAATAGGAAATAATAGGAATTTCTGTAGCACCGTCTATCTAGAAATTCTATTCAGTGGGGCATAAATTATTACCCCGGCTTTAGCCTAGCTGCCATTACAGCCCTCCAGCCTTTCAAGGAATTACCGGGTATTTCATGCCAGGTACCCATTTACCTCACCTGGGTGGAGTGTGGCAAATGAAGATTAATGCCTTGCCAGAAGACATTAGTGCCGTATCAGGGATCGAACCACGTCCTTTGAATTTCAAGTGAAGTGCTTAAACCACTCAACTACGACACTTCTACTTCTACGTACACTTCATGTACACTGTAGATATAAAGAGTGGAAGAGTTCCTTGAGACCTACCCGAATGATCTGCCACACCAGACCTAGTACCAGATGCTTGGTCCCCTGTTGCAGGTCCAAGGGGTCAATGTTGACAACGCTGCAGCCGATGGACCTGGCAGAGTTAAGGGCCAGGGTGAGGTTCTCTAGCTGGGTGAATTTGTTGAGCTTCCCGGTAGAGATGGCCCTCTCGTCAATTGTGTTTGGACTTGACTTGTTGACCATTTTGCTGTTTAAAAAAAAAGAGAGTTTTTAAATGATTTGAAAGCACTTTCTTTAAAGCCCCCTCCACACTAGTTTGGCCAGGAGGGATTAGACCTCCCTGCAAGGTCACCGACAGGTGGTTATATAATCAAATCAGCTCTCAATTAACATAAGAAAAAGGGGGCCATGGGGGAGCAATGACCACCAATTAGGCATTGTTTGCTATATAGAGGGCGCAAGTAGCTATAAGTGGTGCAGTGGGGCTTCAATTGTATTCAGATATGACTTGTTGATAATTTGCTGCAAAAACAAAGAAGAGAATTTTCATAAAAGGTGACAAGAGATATACCATTTAATAATCAACTGCCTGCAGACTTTATAACTTATTAGATATTGTGCCGGAAAAAGAAATGAAATCAAAAGATTTGTTGTGATTCAATACCCGTAACGTGAGACCCTCCTAACCAAACGGTAAAAGCTGCCACCAGAAAATTATTATCATTATTATCCCAGTCGTCGGATTCAGGCTTACCCGCACACAATGTATGCACATTCTCCACTCCCTGGGGAGCATTCCAGCCGGGCGTTATTTTTACAAGTGCACACTTGCTAATCCATTAAAGCGCATTAGCTTTCGCATCCTACCGGGTACCCATTTAACACCTGGGTGGAGAGTGGCAAATGTAGATCAATGTCTTGCCAAAATACATTAGTGCCGCGGTGGGACTTGAACCGCGGACCTTGCGATCCACAGTCGGGTGACATACATGTATCCACTCGTCCACGACACCTCTAAGTTTTCTGGTACATTGATCCCACCGCTGCCACCAGGGAGTGGCACGGGAAGGAAGAGACCATGGAGGTGGGGAGGGCAATGGGAAGGTTGAGGAAGGGGAAGGTGGAGGGGAAGGGCCATGGGAAGGTGGAGGGGAGGGGAAGGTGGAGAGAAGGGGAAGGGAAGGTGGAGGGGAAGGGGGAGAGAAGGGGAAGGTGGAGAGAAGGGGAAGGGAAGGTGGAGGGGAAGGTGGAGGGGAGGGGAAGGGGAAGGGAAGGTGGAGGGGAGGGGAAGGTGGAGAGAAGGGGAAGGGAAGGTGGAGAGAAGGGGAAGGGAAGGTGGAGGGGAAGGGGAAGGTGGAGAGAAGGGGAAGGGAGGGTGGAGGGAAGGGGAAGGTGGAGAGAAGAGGAAGGGAAGGTGGAGGGAAATGGGAGATGAAGGGGTGGGGATGGGCAAGGGGAAGGGCCAGGGGAAGGTGGAGGGGAGGGGAAGGAGGGGAGGGGAAGGTGTGGAGGGGAAGGTGTGGAGGGGAGGGGTACGGAAGGGAGGGCAATGGGAAGGTTGAGGAAGGGGAAGGTGGACGGCAAGGGGAACTTGAAGGGGGAGGGGATGGGGAACGGAAGGGGTATTGCAATGACAAGGGCCTGGGGGATGAGGAAAGGGTATAACTTACCACAGTAAGATGCCATCAGCAACAGCATTAAACAGTCCATCCTCGCCTTGGATGGGTAGTCTCGGCCCAAGGATTGGATCATTTTGAAATTTACTATCGTCATTGATGAAAGCTTTATGCAAAGGGCAATAAAGATAGAAACTTTCAAAAATACACATTCATTGGAGAAAAAGCCAATTAAACAATTGCATACATTGTACTTAAATGTAAGTCATAAATATTAGAATTACATTAGCTCATACTTTTTTATTTATAAATGTTTGGAGAAAACTTGAATGAAGACCTGATCTGAAAAATATTTTCAAACGGGGTGAGCAAAACCGATTTTGTACATTTGCTGATAAAAACTGGTTTATAAATGCTTTGACAAAATTGAATTAATTAACACTTCATTTGAAGAAAAAAAAAGAGAAAGTACATGTACTGTATGAACATACCGGTAACCTACTGTATATTGTACCTGCAAACTTTTGTAAATTTGCTTATAAATACTGTTTATACTCTAAGAAAATATAATTGAGACTTTATTTCAAGTGAAAGGGTATGAACACAACTGATATTGCAGGAGTGAAATTTTGTAAAAAATTTTAACGAATACCGTTTTGGGCCATTCCATGAGAAGAAGGACATGACATCAGAAAAAGAAATGTACCTCTTATGATAATTCTTTGATTTATCACTAACCTTATGCCATGGATGTTCATAAAACATTAGGGCCTTTCAAATTCAATACAATTTTTTTTTCATTTTTGTTGATTTCCTAGGATCTCAAACTATCATCAAAATCGTACATGTGGGACTGTAGCTGAAAAAAAAAATTTTTATTGCAGATTACACAGGATTCTTGTAATATTTTTTCCTGAAAATTTCGCTAAATGGAAAAAGATGAATATATTTCAATATTCTAAGGGGTCCTGTGGTATTTAATCTATTACATAGGGGTGAAAATGGCCTCCGGACAAAATGTAACGCGAGTTACCGTAATGTGAGTTACCGACATATTTGCTTCCTGCATTTTACTAGTCCATTGTTTCTTATCTTTAATATTGTGATCTTATACTAGTAAGTCACAACCTACTATCAAATTAAAGTAGGAAAGATTTTGTCAAGATTGTCTAGTATGAGGAGAAAAGAGGGTCTCGTAGAATTGACCATGTCCTTTTTTGTAACGAGAGTTACCGAAATTCAATAATCCAAGAATCTAAAAATGTTTGTTCTTCAATTTTCTTTTTTGTTTCATTCAGTTGTTCTATATCTACCCTGTCCATGTTTGAAAAAAGTATCTTGTAGATCCTAGCAGTTCTAAAGATATAGGCACATTATCGTGTCAATGTACCCATTAAGTGTAACGCGAGTTACCATGGAATGGCCCTTTTATACTTCAACAAAATAGAATAAAGACTTTATTTGAAGAAAACAAAAATGGTATGGACACAACATATATTAAATGTACCTGTGAAAGCAGCAGTCTCCTCTACTGAGTAGGAGTGAGTTGTTCCCGTTGCGCTTACATCAGACGTTCCTTTTTCTGATTGGATTCCAACTCGGCTCTTGACCGCGGTCAGGAAGCCGGCGGAAGCCTTGCCCTTCTTGATGTCATGGTATAACTGGTAATAATGATAATAATAATGATATAAAGACGAATAAGAATTAAAGAAAAGGTGAGTTCTGGTCATACGATTGCATTGTGAAAGAAAACGTGTGGAATGGATCAGAAAAGGTTGACCAAGTAACATGTACATGTAAGTATTGGTGTGTACTGCAAAGTTCTGGAGTCATCAAAATCATAATAAATTTGACCCAGCCTTGGTAAAGTAACAAGCACTGTACACAGAAAGATGTATATGGGACTACACAAATGGTGTCGGGGGCTACTAACCTTGATTTCTTAATCTTTCTATGCTCATTAGTCAGCCAGTAACCATTTTCTACCAAAATTGTTTGGCAAATGACATTTATTTGTAATCTTGAACATTCAGTGTACATGTAGGTTTTGTTTGATTCTGTGAGAATTCTTTTTTTTTTTTTTTTACCAGAACTCACCTTTATCTTTAAAGAATAAGAAGAATAAGAAGAATAAAAATATGAATATGAATAAGACAGGCTTTTAAAGATCTTTCAACACTTACAGTCTGGAATGGTACATGTACATGTATATAGAGCCAATTCATTGCTTTGTGATGATTTACTTGTACATGTACATTCACCTTTAAATGTAATCAATTTGTAATAGGGAGAATTAAGGAATCAATCTGATGAGTTTTTCCCAAATTGTTATCATTAATAATGGTCTGTTTTCACTCAAACTTTCAGATAATCTCTAATTGTACATCTAGCATTCAAGTCACTATCTTAGCGCCATTTTCTCTTATCTGAACAATGTTACTTAGTCCCTTTAAAGAAGGATTTAATCTCTTTTAGATCATGAAATGCTCTTGACTGTTTTTTTGCAATCTTCCATTACCAAAAATAACCTTTAAGGTCTGTAAAGTTTAAAGCCTGTCTGTACTAGTTTGGCCAAGGGGGATTAGACCACCCTGCAAAGTCACTGACAGGTGGTTATCTCATCAACTCAGCTCTCAACTAACATAAGAAAAAGAGGATCATGGGGGACCGATAACCAAGATTACATGTAGTCATTGTTTTTTATATAGAGGGAGCAAGTAGCTACAAGTAGTACAGTGGGCCTTTAAAGCTTATCAACACTAGTGTGGCTAGGAGGGATTAGACCACACAGCGAGGTCACTGACAGGTGGCTATCTCATTAACTCAGCTCTCAACTAACATGAGAAAAAGAGGATCATGGGGGACCATGGGGGACCAATGGCCACCGATTACATACATTGTGTATGTAGTCATTGTTTTCTATATAGAGGAAGCAAGTAGCTACAAGTAGGACAGTGGGGCTTTAAAATTGTAAAATCTTTAAAGTTTAAAGGAAATGAAAATCGCACAGTTTACCTACCTTTATAAACTCGTCGTACGTGAGGGCGCCATTCTTGTCGGTATCGTATTCAGCAATGTATTGTCGAATCTTAAACCCTGGGACCTTCTCGTTGCACTGCTCAAGAATCTCCTGGAGCTCGTTGGCCGTCAAAAAACCGTCTCGGTTCAAGTCCATCTGTGAACAAATAACACACAGATGTCAATCTACATGATCACAGTGTACATACTAAATGGAGAAAAAATACATGTGTTATACAAATACTAGCAAAATAATGTACTCTGAAAGAAAGCAGAACAAAAGAGAAGCAGATTTGGGGAAGCTTGAAAGAAATCGTACGCATTCATTTGACCATTCGTTCGTTCATTCCTTCATTTGTTCATTCATTCATTTATTCATTATTCATTCATTTATTTATAATTTATTCATTCATTCATTCATTCATTTATTCATTATTCATTCATTTATTTATAATTTATTCATTCATTCATTCATTCATTAGTTATTCAATCATTCCTTCATTCATTCAATCATTTCTTCATTCATTTATTCATTATTTATTCACTCACTCCTTCATTCCTTCTTTCATTTATTCAATTATTCATTTATTCATTATTTATTCAATCATTCATTCATGTATTCGTTATGTATTCAATCATTCCTTGATTCATTCAATCATTCAATCAATCCTTCATTCATTCAATCATTTAATAATCCATTCATTGATTTTCATTCAATCATTTGTTCATTATCATTCATACACTCGTTAACCTTTTAATATAATTTCATTCTTTTAATCATTGCTACTGCACATGTGTGTCCTACACTGTACATGTGCAGTAATAATTGTATCCAAGTTAAAATGTAGGCCGCCTTTCTGATGACGCACACACCTGCTACTTTTGCCACCTGAGTCATGAAGGGTTAACACTTGTTAGGCACGTTGTCGTTGGATACACGTGTGTGTCATCTCACTCGCTAGTGTGGTGGATAGTTCTCTGTCCTATTCAAGACAGTTGCAGGTTTGAATTAACTCTAAATGATATTATTTGTGACAATACACTGTATACATGTATGGATTGGATACTAGTCATAAATCTTTCTTCTTCTTCTTGAATTTTTAGTTTCTATTTATTAATATGACTCTGTACAAGTACATGTAGTTGGTATTTTTGTCTTCTCTCTCTCTCTCTCTCTCTCTCTCTCTCTTTCAGGGCCATTCTTCCCAAGCATTTGTTTTTACAGTGTATATTGTTCCTTTCAGTAATTTTGAATTATTGTCTGTATCTTGTTTTAAGGTAAAGACCAGTTCTGGTCATGCGATTGTATTGTGAAAGTAAACATCAGAAAAGGTTGATCATCTATTAAAGTATTGGAGTCTATCGCAAGGTTCTGAAATCGTCAAAATGATAAGAAATTTGGCCCAGTCTTGGTAAAGTTACAAGCACTGTACAAAGAAAGATGGACTACGCGACACGTGCGCGATATCTATCCGGTCCGGATAGATAGATAGATAATTTACCAAATATATCAATTAGTAGGCGGTTTCCCGGCAAAATTTGTATCATCATGTACATGTACATGTATTAGTCAAAACATATTCTTTCACATGATTGGTAATATTAATAACAACTTCCATTTCATTTTTTTGAGAGGGGGGCGTTTCCAAAATTGTTCTATACCTTTTAAGTGGGAAGTGCATGGTAACTGTTCCTAATGTTTAGCTGTGTCTGTGGTGTAGACTAGCTGAATACACATAGTTTTGTTTACCTCCAATGATAGGGCCCAATGGTTATTGACTTACTTCCTGGTGTGAGAGATAACAGAAGGAATACCTGGCCTCATCAAATTCACTGCATCATTATCTGACTAATCACCAGTCAACTACTCAACATGTATGTTAGTTGGTATTAAAGTAGGGATGCTTTCGGATTGAATGCATACATGTACTTCTCTCTTCTTCTTCAAGGACCTCCTCCTTTTTCTTTGGCTTCTTCTTTTCTTTTTACATCTTTTTCTTCTTTCTTGTTCTCCACATTTATCTTCTTCTCCTTTCCTGCTTTATATATCTTGTTTTCATCATCATCTTCTTCTTCTTCTTCTTCATTTTCTTTTTCTTTTTATTCCGTCTTCTTCTCCTCCAGCTCCTCTTTCTTTCTTTTCTTCTTCTTCTTCTTCTTCTTCTTCTTCTCTTCTTCTTCTTCTTCTTCTTCTTCTTCTTCTTCTTCTTCTTCTTCTTCTTCTTCTTCTTCTTCTTCTTCTTCTTCTTCTTCTTCTTCTTCTTCTTCTTCTTCTTCTTCTTCTTCTTTCTTCTTCTTCTTCTTCTTCTTCTTCTTCTTCTTCTTCTTCTTCTTCTTCTTAGGTTGCTCTCACAGGGAGTGAAATTTCCTGATTTCCCCCTGATTTTTCTCTAATTCCCTGCTTTTTCCATGACTGGAAAAAGCAGAGGTTCAGAATTTCAAGATCAATTGTAAACCTACATGTCATAAAACATCTTCAAACCTTTAACATGACACAAACTATTGAGACTGACAACTTTATTTTTAAGCCTTTGAAATTCCCTGATGTTTCCCTGGCTGGAGTGCTTTTTATCAAATTTGCTGACAACTTGTTTTTGACTGGAAAAAAGCAGCAACTAATAAATGTCCACATATTCCTGATTTCTATAGCTCCATGTACAATGTACAGTGCACAGTACATGTATGTGCACTGTATGAACCCTGTCTAATCAAAAGCGAAATGTCATGACAAAACATCATTGTTTGTTTATTTGCTTGTCTTGTATTATTCTGATTTTATGTATGTCTGTGTGATTTGTTTGCCCTTTTCCTTTGTACAGTACATGTACTCTCTTTAAAAAAAAGAGTGAATTTTCACTCTATTTTCACTTTCTTGGGAGTGACGTCCGGGATCACTTGTTTAGGAGTGAAAATCGATTGATTTTAGAGTGCTCTCTATTAAAGAAGAAAAGAGTGAATGTTCACTCTATTTTCACTACATTTTCACTCTCCAGAGGAGTGCAACCGTGATCACTCAATTTTTTTAGAGAATAATTCTCTCGTTCTGTCTTTCTATTTCTTTTCTTTTCTTTTATGATTTTCTTCATCCTTTATCGTCTCTTCTCTTATGAAATATGCTGTGTTATATCCCATAATATTCCAAATTTAAATTAGAACTTCCTTTCTCGCAATATTCCACCTCTTTGGATAATTTTTTTCTCTCACAGACTTGAAACCCTGCTGAAGGTTGTTTGTTACATTGACAAAGGATACGAAAGAGGAATTTGTATCTCATGCCAAAAAGGCCTCTCTTTTTGTCATTTACAATAACAAGCTACAATTTTTCACTTCCTTCATCTAAAATGTTGTATTTGAGTTCCTCTTTGATGCCTCCACAGCTACTTCTAATCAAATTTATTCCGAGATCTGGCAATAGTAGAAACTGTCTCCAAGTTTGTTGCAAAATTCACCTTGCACTAATGTAGTACAGGGCGAATATATAAGTGGGTCATATAGACAGGAAAAGGAAGTATCTGAAAATTGCTGAAGATCAAGGTACAGGTGTACAAACAACTTAAAGGGATAGTTGAGTTCTGTTGCAGAGGGCGCTACACAAAATCATTTTTTTGTGAGATAATGAAAAACTGAGTGTCAAATTTGAAAGAACATAATATTTAAATGACAAAATCATCTTTGTTTGATCAAGATCGGTTCAGAGACGGCTGAAATATAACGATTTCTAATACTTGTGTACCACCACAATTATTATTTTGAAAAATTTGAAAAAAACGTTGAAAAAAACACGAAATAACGCCTTTTACGTCGAATTTTAGTCAACGCCGTTGTTGGCTTTTTTGTTGGCATTTTCGTGTTGCTTATATTACCCGCAATTAGCCGGCTCATGTATTGTTATTTTTAATTAAATAATTGATTAACGGTCACTGTGTTTTTTTTTAAAGTGGAGCTGAATTGGTATGGTCGTATTGGCTTAATTTCACACATTTTGGGGTCCAAAATGACCTACAGTACATAGCAATTTTAGGTTCTCAAAGGGCACTATAAATGTCATAGATAAGAATAAGAGCAGTAACCATGCACTTTGAAGGAATTTGCGGTCTGAAAACAGAACTCAACTATCCCTTTAAAGGTATACCGGTAGACCAGTTTTGGAAATGCCCCCTTGAAAAAATGAAACAGAAGCTCTTAGATTACCGATCATGTGAAAGAATATATATGTTTTGATTAATATGTGTGTAAATGTACAAAAAGGTACAGTACATTGTACATGCCCATATCGTTTTCAGATTCATGACTAGAGCTCTTTCGGAGCTTTCATGTATTGTACATGGATAGATTATTTGTAAATCGCTATCTTCTCCTTGAAGGCCTATCTTGATAAATGTAGAGAGATACAGAGAGGAGGAGGGGAGAGTAAGGAGAGGGAGGGAGAGAGAGAGGGAGGGAGGGAGGGAGGGAGGGAGGGAGAGAGAGAGAGGGAGGGAGGGAGGGAGGGAGGGAGGGAGAGAGAGAGGAAGAGGGTGGGAGGGAGGGAGGGAGGGAGGGAGAGAGGGAGGGAGGGAGGGAGAGAGAGAGGGAGAGAGGGAGGGAGGGAGGGAGGGAGGGAGGAAGGGAGGGAGGGAGGGAGGGAGGGAGGGAGGGAGGAAGAGGGTGGGAGGGGAGGAGGGAGGGATGGAGGGAGGGAGGGAGGAAGAGGGTCGGAGGGAGGGAGGGAGGGAGGGAGGGGAGGAGGGAGGGAGGGAGAGAGGGAGGGAGGGAGGGATGAAGGAGAGGAAGAGGTTGGGAGGGAGGAAGAGGGTGGGAGGGAGGGAGGGAGGGAAGAGGTTGGGAGGGAGGAAGAGGGTGGGAGGGAGGAAAAGAGGGATGGAGAGAGGGAGGGGAGGAAGAGGGTGGGAGGGAGGGGAGGAAGAGGGTGGGAGGGAGGGGAGGAAGAGGGTGGGAGGGAGGGGAGGAAGAGGGTGGGAGGGAGGGGGGAGTGATGAGAGAGACAGTGAGAGGGTGGAAGGGATGGAGGACAAAGGGAGAGAAAGAGAGAGAGAGACAGTGAGGGAGGGGTGGGGAGGGACTGAGAGAGAGAGAGAGAGAGGAGAGGGGGAGAAAGATATGGGATGATAGAATCTTCTAGTTTAGTTTAATGTCATTGTCTGTTCAGTGTCATCCCTTGAGGCTTTACTCATAGCCATGACTCACCCTTCAAGACAATTGCCCTACATGTATACAGGTCAGTCTATGCATCACAAAGATACTGTGCCATCAACTGAGATATCATTATCATACTGTAGCTGTGTACAGTGTATACAGTGTACATGGAGTTGTTTCTGTCTGGTCGCCGATGAGTTCCTATGGAGAGAAGGGATCATGATCAACTCGTACCACCCCCCCCCCCCCCCTCCAATCCTACCAAATTTGCATAGCACTACAATGTAGAAATGTGATCTGCCATACTCTTCGTCAGTTTGATAGTTTCTCTTTTTGGTGTGTGTACATGTATGAGTGGGGGGGGGGGGCTGGGGGTATTGCCTTTCAGAGACTGTCCATACGTGTGCCACCCCTCCCCCCCCCCCCCTCCTCCCAAACCCTAAATATGTTAAAAAGTCTTAATAGCTACCTAAAATTTATAGTCATACTACAGAGACAGAGAACTGCTCCCGAAGAATAAAGAGAACTTGTCAATTTGTAATTCGATCACAAATATAAAATTTCAATCGCAGGTCCTCTTATCAATCGTAAGTTTGCAATCTCTGTACATTGTGCATACTGTACGTGTAGTTGCAATTGATATCAACTCCAAAGAATTTGCGATTAAAGATAAACTTGAGTTGTGGTATTAAATGCAATTGCATTGTGAAAGAAAAGGTGTGGAATGGATCAGAAAAGTTGATCATATAGCATATACATAAGTAATGGTGTGTAATGCAAGGTTCTGGAGTCATCAAAATCATCATAAATTTGGCAGAGTCTTGGTAAAGTAACAATCACTTACACAGAAAGATGTATAAGGGACAACACACATGGTGTCGGGGCTAGTACTACCCTGATTTCCTTATCTTTCTATGCTCATTACTCAGCCAGTATACATTTTCTTCCAAAATTGTTTGGCACATGACATTTATTTGTAATCTTGAACATTCAGTGTAAGTTTCGTTAGATTCTGTGAGAATTCATTTTTTTTTTTACCAGAACTCAAGTTTATCTTTAAGGAAAAATGTTGCAATCCACCTCCAAGCTGAGGTGATAGGGCCCTGATTATCTCTTTTTCTTTCCTACATGTACATAGTACATGTACATGTACCTATACATGTATAGCCAGTTGAATTTCATAGACTGCCCCTTCAATACAAGGATTTAAAGACTGTCAATACTACTGGGCCAGAAGGGATTAGACCACACAGCGAGGTCACTGACAGGTGGCTTTCTCATTAACTCAGCTCTCAACTACATAAGAAAAGGAGGATCATGGGGGACCAATGTTCAGGCACCGATTGTTTTCTATATAGAGGGAGCAAGTAGCTACAAGTAGCACAGTGGGGCTTTAAGAAAGACTTTAAAGCTCTGGGAAAGGTTTTATTCTAAAAATAAGACCAGATGACACACCTACACAAAGAAACCGAGAGCGAAAGGTAAATGAGAACTACAGAAACAGCTCTGGCAAAACACATTTCTTTCTTTTTGACAGAAAGATCCAGTTTCATTGCATCATCAGACAACCTGGCAAATCAATCGTCTAGGCGTCTAGCTATAAAATCGAGTGGAGTCCAGACTTGTTTCATGTTGTCTAAATCTAGAGCCTGAATGAAAAAGAATTAACAGTCTGGAATATGCTTCAACCTTGCCTCATTAACTACATGTACATGTATCAAGGCAAATCAGTTGATGAAGATTTAATGAATGGGATATTGATTTTCTTTTCTACATGCATGTACTGTACACTAGGTTCATTGTACATATACATGTACATGTACACGTACATTACATTGTAATCAGATCTGTATATTCTTTTGATTTGTTTTCTTCTTTCTGACTTCCTAGATGTACGTGTAAACTACATTCATTAAAAAATACTAGCATACTAGAGACCATTTATTTATTCATGCTATAAATTATATACATGTACTGTACAAGTGGTATGATCTGACAAGCTGGTTTATATTGAAATGTTATCCTTCTATCATTTTCTCCTTCTATCATTTTCTCCTTCTATCATTTTCTCCTTCTATCATTTTCTCCTTTATCTTTCCTTACAATGTACATGTACATGTATGTCTCTCTCTCTGTTTTATTCTTCTATCATTTTCTCTCCCCTTTCTTTTTTTATTCTTTTCTGCTTCTATTCCTCTATCAGCATCTCTCTTATCTTTCGTCTTAAGCATGTTATTCATATTTTATCTTATCATTTTCTCTTTCTATTTCACTTGTGTTATTTTTTGTTTTTCCCCTTTCTATCATTTTCATGTTCAGGATTTTGGGTGGGGATTTAATGGTCAGGAAGTAATCCAGATTTAATTTGCTTCCAAGCTCCAGCACTGGCAGAAGTGAAAATGAAAACAGTAGGCCTACAAAGTTTCTTCAAACATAATCTAGGCTCTGCTCAAGGCTTTGTGGATTGTTGTGGTTACATTGTAAGAGTCTGTTCTTGCAGACTAGTCACACTAACAGGTAGCCACTAGCCAGCCAGATATAGTGATATGAGTCATTCACAGCTGGTTATTTGATAAAGGTCATCCGCTTTTCTTAAAGGTCAAACACAATATACCCTTCTGTGCTTGAACAACTGTATGGTGTCTGATCTGCACCTACATGTAGAGCATTTCAGACTACAGGAAATGCATAAGAAACTTGTAAAAAACATACAAGAATTATCACAGGTGAAAGGAGCATACAGACTAGTAGTAGAAGATAACTTTAATATTTAAAGAAACGTTGTTCAAAAAGAATGTGAATATAAAGAACCATTATTTAAAGCTTTAAAGCTTATCTGCCATAGTTTACAGGAGGGATTAGAGCGCCCTGCAAGGTCACTGGACAGGTGGTTATCTCATCAACTCAGCTCTCAGTTAACATAAGAAAAAGAGGATCATGGGGGACCAATGGTCACCGATTAGGCATTGTTTGTTGTAAGAGGGCGCAAGTAGCTACAAGTAGTGCAGTGGGCCTTTAATAAGGAGCCTACACTACCTGTACATGTACAGACAAACAACATAGTTTAAAAGAAATGTTGTAAACACACTGGTTTTGACGGGATCAGTTGACATGACAGCCTGCCAATCATGACTGCCCAGTTATGTTAAGCCCCGCCCACTCATATGATTTTTCCTACGATATGATGTCGTACTCGAACATGATGCTGATTCTTTATCAAGTTTTTCGTTCAAAACGATGCCCAAACAGGCATTTTGTTATACTGGCATTTAGAATTGTAATTACTTGTAATCCTCATCAGCCCCTGTCTATCCTCAATCGGGTCTAATAAACATACATGCACAAGTACAACAAATAGACTAAATAGTGTACAGTTTACAAGTAGACCTCTGCATATGCAGTACAACTTTCACTGCAGATGGAAGTGTGGAAGAAACGAAAACAAAAGAGAGAGAAAAATAAAAAAGAGAGAGGGAAACAAACAAAAAGAGAGAAAAAAAAGGAAAGAAAGAGAGAGTAAAGAGTGAGAGAGAGAAGGAGAGGGATTGAGAGTGTGTGTGAGAGAGAGAGAGAGAGAGAGAGTAAAAGAGAGAATCAACAAAAGAACTAACCTCATTGAAGTATTCCCTGATTTCTGCCTCGTCTGTCAACGCCATATTGGTCTGTGTATTCCTCTGAATATTCTACAAAGAAGTGTGCTGCAGGAACGTATTTTCCTCTTCTCTCGATGTTGTAAGATTAGATCTTACAGCCGTTCCTGTTTTCTCTACGTCTTTCAGAGGCTGTAATGGATGATAAAAATGAGAGATTGTGAAGAAACTGATTTTAATTGATATAATAGCTACATGTACATGTACATGTACATGTATGCACAAGAAGACTGGGCACAGAGGCTAATGTGATGGTCACATTACCCCAAAATAGCCTGCTCGGTCGCCGAGAGGCGAGTTTTTAACCAATTCTGCCCGGCTTCTGCCCGGCGGCTGCCCGGCCACCGAGCGGCGGCCGCCCAGGCACCGCTCATTTTTAGGGCATCGCTTGGTCGCCGCTGAAGTTTAAGCGCGGACGCCGCGGAGTTAAAATTTGGGTGGCGCCTGCTCACTTTTCACTCGCCGTCCAAAATACGCTCGATACCTGGGCGGTCGCCGCCCGGGCACCGACCTAATCGCTGGGCGATGCCTAAATTCCAGCAGCGACTGAGCATACTACTGATCAGTCGGTCGCTGCTCTAATTTGTGACCATAGCTTAAAGGTACAGTAGTATTGGGCAGATATGGAAGATGGTTTGGAAAGAGAAGGAATGACAAATGAAAAGGAAAAGAAAAATTGGATTCCAAAAGACATAATGGCTTGACAATGATGTGAAAGAACAAAAAGGAGTTGGATAAAATATTGGGAGAGTATAGGGGAGGGTACATGTGAATAGATAGCAGCTGTGTATTAAAGAGAAAGATGTGAGAGAAGACAAGAGAGATAGTGGGAGAGAGGGAGAGAAAACACACAGGTAGCACAGGACCAAAGAAACATTGAAGGAGAGAGTGAAAAACAAGAAAGAGTAGATCTACAAGAGATCTTGAGAAGTGAATTTAGGCCGAATATTTCATGGAGTTGATAAGGAAGTAAATTAATTTATTCAATGCTTAAAAACTTTTGAGTTTCACATTGGACATACTGTACATGTATGTGTTAAAGTTCAGTGTATAAAGCCAACATCCTGAATAGAAGTATTTTCCAGGGCTGTATCCTGATTTCAAAGTACTTGATTGACCTTGCGTACAATTCCTGGTACTGTAACTGTACACTGTACATGTACTATGTGCATCATGGACATTCAAAAGTTCAGTGCATACAAATTATATGCTTCAACAAGTATCGCATTCAACTAATCAGGCCCTAAATCATAATGAAAGCAAAAGTGTGTCACTCATGCATGCAAGTCATGCACTACAGATTAAAGAAGAGACTCCACAGGAAATATCACTTTCACAAAACCATTTATGGATTGCATTCATTTGTTAATGAAACTGAAATTAAAGGTAAAGACCAGTATTGGAAACGCCCCAATTTCAAAAAATGAAATGGAAGCTCTCATTACCAATCATGTGAAAGAATATGTTTTGACTAATACATGATAATACAAAATTTGCTGGGAAACCGCCTACTAATTCATATATTAAGTAAATTTGTTTCTCTCATGGTCTGTGAGAGATATAGGGTAGTCCCATATACATCTTTCTGTGTATAGTGCTTGTAACTTTACGAAGAATGGGCCAAATTTCTTATCATTTTGATGATTCCAGAACCTTGCAGATGCTAGATGCTAGATGCTAGATGATCAACCTTTTCTGATAGATTCCACAACGTTTCTTTCACAATGCAATCGCATGACCATAACTGGTCTTTACCTTTAATCGGCTGATGTACACATAAATGTACTCCAGTGAACAAAGGAAAATTCAACATACCGGTAGAGAGCAAACTAATTTAGAAGAAAGCAGACAAATCAGAAAAGCATACAAGTGATAGTTTGAATGAAAGCACAAAGTCATGCACTTCTAATTAATTCATTTGTTCATTTTTAAGGGAAATCCAACCTTGAGACCAAAATAATCTAGAAGAAAGCAGAAAAATCAGTCAGCATACGGGTGAAAGTTTGAATGAAAATTATGAAATCGGACAAAAATCTAGAAAGTCATGCATCTTTGTAAGTTACAATCACTACATGTACATGTACTGTGCATGTACTGTAGGTATGGGCTCGTCAAATTGGATGAATCGCTAGTTTTTCTGGGCTGTAGTGGCAGAAAACTTTCCCATTTGTTCCAACAAACAAAATTACAAAAGTTTCACTTTTTCAAAAAATTGTATGAATTTAATAGGAGGGTTTATTTGCTCTCGAAGGCACACTGTACATGTAATGATGTACAGTACTGTATGTAAATGCATGTACATGTAGGATGCTATCCCTAATAAATTAATATGAGTAGTGGCCCAAGGGAGAAGGCACTTGAGTCTTGAGAGGAAAGCAGAAATTAGAGATATTTTTGTACATGACAAACAAGCAATTTTGCACAAAACAATTTAGGCACCAATAGACCCAGTAGGCGCGTCTTCATCATCTCGAGATTGCCAAATAGCCCGCTATTTCTGATTTGGGAAATAATCACGAAGTAACAAATCGCGTCTTCACTATCTCTAAATTCGACCTCATAACTTAAAACTCGACCTTGAGAAATTATCTCAAGATATTTTGCTCAGCGTTAGCGCGTATTGCGATTCTTCGGTCTTGTGAAGACGCACGGGACAAATAGCTGGATATTTTGCAAACTATCCCAAGATATCTTGGGATGACAATCCTGACCAAATATCCTTCTAATTGCTACTTCGGTCTGATGAAGACGTAAATTAGCTGGATAGTTTGCGATCGGGATAGTTCAAATAGCTGGATATTTGGCAATCTCGACATAGTGCGAACCGGAAATCGTTGTGCATGATGGGATCGGGATATTTGACTCCGGACTTCGGTCTAATGAAGACGGTCGTAAACTATCCCGCTAGTTCGGAAATAGTGGGATATTTTGCAAACTAGACCGAGATATCTTGGGATATTATCCCGACCAACTATCCAGCTAATTTGCTACTTCGGTCTAATGAAGACGCAAATAGCTGGATAGTTTGCGATCGGGATAGTTCAAATAGCTGGATATTTGGCAATCTCGAGATAGTGAAGACGGGCCTACTGTGCCACAATACATTTATCATGGGATGGACATATCAAAGGCTGCCTTTACGATCGTTTTACTGTTTCTTGTGCAAGATACCAGCGTTATGGGTTGTCATGGAGCTTACAAAATACCAAGAGTCTCAAGACTGGACATGAGCCACTGTGATGCATTACTGAATACGGTACTGTACATGTATGTAAACATGTAGCAACCCTTTCGTCATTTGGTGCCTTCTGTTGTGTGCACAGTTGCAAGTGTGGCAAAGGAATGACTGTGCATAGAGGCAAAGAAAGCAACTGAAGAGTTAAAGATGAAGTTGAGTTCTGGTCATGCGATTGCATTGTGAAAGAAACGGTGTGGAACTGACCAGAAAAGGTTGATCATCTAGCATGTAAGAGTTTGTGTGTATTGCAAGGTTCTGGAATCATCAAAATGATAAGAAATGTGACCAAGTTTTGGTAAAGTTACAAACACTTGCACAGAAAGATGTATATGGGACTACACGAACACGTGGCGTAAAAAGCCGGCCCCCCCCCCCCCCGATATTTACGATGTTACATGCATATTTAGAATATGAAGGCATTTGGAGAGCCATGCTTTTCAGGGAACATATGTCTTAACTGATGTTCTTCCACACTTGCATTATAATAAGAATGAGTAATGCTCACAATTTATTTTTCACCTCTTCCCAGAACTCAACCTTCTCTTTAATGGAAATACATGTACATGTACAGGTTGTACATGTATGTAAACTGTGGGGCAGGGTCTACATGCATTTCTGGATAGCCAAGGTAGGCCAACAGAATAAAAGGGAGCTGATGTGATGATGATGATGAAGAAGAAGAAGGAGAAGGAGAAGAGGGTAAAAAGAACAAGAAGAAGATGAAGAAAAGGAAGATGAAGAAAAGGAAGATGAAGAAAAGGAAGAGGAAACGGAAGAAGGAGAAGAGGAAGAAGTAGAACTAGAAGAAATAAAAAAGAAGAACAGGAAGAAAAAGAAAAGGAAGAAAAAGAAGAAGAAGAAGAAGAAGAAGAAGAAGAAGAAGAAGAAGAAGAAGAAAAAGAAGAAGAAGAAGAAGAAGAAGAAGAAGAAAAGGAAGAAAAATAAAAAGAAGAAGAAGAAGAAAAGGAAGAAAAAGAAGAAGAATTGTGAGCACCTAACATCAACATGCAACATGGCCAATTAAAATAAAATGCTCTGAAACACTTTCTGTCACACATTGATCTTGAATCTACATTTGTACAGTCTGTAGTCTGTATTCACTAAAAACAAAAAAAATGAGTGAAGAAAATGGTCTCAAACATGAATTTCCTTTTCTCCTGATTCCTGTAACTGTGCATGTGTCAAGTACGCAACTTCTCAAGACTGAAGTTTGACTTTGTTTCAACTTTTATCTCGATCTAGAATATAGATCTAGATACAAATAACAAGAGCTTGATAGAACTCACTTCTTAAATTAAACAGACAATAGAAACTTCGAAATTTATATGTTTCCTGGCCTGGTCATAACTAAACCAGCTCCAGATCTAGAATTCTAGAATAGATCCTTCAATTCCGTGGCCGAATTAAGTTCATGGCGGGGCATCTGCAGCTCGCAGTGCAACGTACGGTGCTACATAGAGCGGCCTGCGCTGGGCGTAGGCTGCTTGTAAAGCCTGGCCATGGTCCAAGGAACAATTCAAGGCATGGACATTTTCTTTGCCTGAAATTGAAAATGCAAAGACCGGAGGTACATTCGAAATCAAGCAAAGCAACGATATAATTACCTGCTATGGTGATGATAAGACTTCTCTCGTCCACGATTGTGAGCTGAATAAATCCTGATAAAAACCAAAGGAGGTGAAACATCAGTTTTCCTTTCACTTTGCGATCATTTCAGAAGTAGGAAATGATTCTAACTGACGATCTGATAACACACGTACACACGGCCGGAAGTAGGTGCAACAATGAGAAAAACAACCTGTAGATGTTGGTTCCGCATATATTAGATCGGAGTGTAGGAGTCACGTTTGCATTACATTGCCAATTTAATCCTTAACAAAATTATTAAAATATAGTCATTTTAATTATTCGTTTTTGATTTATTTTTTATTTTAAATAATCATAAAGTATTATTTAATGAAGGAATATATATTTTAATTCAATAAAAAGGTATTTTTATTAATCTATAATGTATTTAAATATCTATCTATCTTTGTTGCAAATTGTTAGCAATTGATTTTGTATACTCTAACTTCAGTCCGTAAGGCTACAATCACACACAACGCGTCGTGTAGATCTAGAGTTGAGTGGTGTAAAATAAGCGGAAGTTTGAGTAAAGATTGAAGTGAGTCTACTCTAGTGAGATGACTATATAGATAATTGCCAGCTTATAGGGCTTCGTTTAATAGTAGTTCACCAAATAAGGAAACGGCAGGAATTAGCTACACTGCGTATCCGGAAGCCGATGGGATGAAAATTCCAGAGATTAATCGGTTTTCAAAGAGGTAATTACCATTAAAAAAACATAAATGTTTTGTTCAAACTTCAAGTATATGCTATTCCTAGTTCAATTACAGAATGAGTTGAGGATTGTTTTGTGTTCGGCCGAGGGAACCCAGGGTGGGGGTGGGGGGGGGGAGCTATTTGCCCTGGTCCCTCCTCATAGATTTGTTTAATTGAGGTAAAGTTGTGACACGCAAAGAGTAAAAAATCTTAATGATCATAAGATAATGGTAACAATTAATGATAATACATGTAATCATGGTAATATAAATTTTAATTGTCATTTTTATTATTTTCATGATGCTGCTGCTGCTGATAATGATGATACTAACATTGATGATAATGAGACTAGAGGCTTATTTCCCTATTGATATTGTCTTTTTCTTCCTCTTCCTCCTACTTCTTCTTCTTCTTCTTCTTCTTCTTCTTCTTCTTTTCTTCTTCTTCTTCTTTTTCTTCTTCTTCTTCTTCTTCTTTCTTCTTCTTCTTCTTCTTCTTCTTCTTCTTCCTTTCTTCTTCTCCTTCTTCTTCTTCTTCTTCTTCTTCTTCTTCTTCTTCTTCTTCTTCTTCTTCTTCTTCTTCTTCTTCTTCTTCTTCTTTCTTCTTCTCCTTCTTCTTCTTCTTCTTCTTCTTCTCCTCCTCTTCCTCCTCCTCCTCCTCCTCCTCCTCCTCCTCCTCCTCCCCCTCCTTCTCCGCCTTCAGACACACACTTCTTCTTCTTCTTCTTCTTCTTCTTCTTCTTCTTCTTTCTTCTTCTTCTTCTTCTTTTTCTTCTTCTTCTTCTTCTTCTTCTTCTTCTTCTTCTTCTTCCTTTCTTCTTCTTCTTCTTCTTCTTCTTTCTTCTTCTTCTTCTTCTTCTTCTTCTTCTTCTTCTTCTTCTTCTTCCTTTCTTCTTCTCCTTCTTCTTCTTCTTCTTCTTCTTCTTCTTCTTCCTTTCTTCTTCTCCTTCTTCTTCTTCTTCTTCTTCTTCTTCTTCTTCTTCTTCTCCTCCTCTTCCTCCTCCTCCTCCTCCTCCTCCTCCTCCTCCTCCTCCTCCTCCTCCTCCTCCTCCTCCCCCTCCTTCTCCCCCTTCAGACACACACACTTTGCCCGGCAACCTAAGAAACAAAAGGCCCGCGTCAAAAACAAACAACGTACGATTGTTCCGCACCACAATGTTGACACAAGGGCGAGTTAGTTGTCAAGATATCTCTGTCATGAGCCTGTGCTACTTGACTTAAACAAATATGTTTTAGACGTGAAGATAAAAGGCAGTGTTAAGATTATCAGATATCCGAGCTTCCAATAAAGACAAACGTTTTGATAAGTTTTTGCCAATCTATACGATGTGTGCCCTTGCAACAGGAAAAAAGTCTCAACTAGGTAATTGTCAAGATATCGTCGTTAGCCTCCGTTACTGATAAAACAAATATATTTCAGATGTTTAAATCAGATTGCAGCGTTTCATTTTCCTTGTACACAGTTTAACCAAATATCCTCCTTGCATTTCCTTGCAATTCTACAGTATATATGCCCTTTCTGGAGCCTGTGGAAACACTTCAAGATATTCAAGAAGAAAAGAAGGCCCGATCCTGGGGGCCGGGGGGGGGGGGCAGGTGAGTGCCTAATGCGATAATACAACACAATGTGTTGTATTAAAATCCAATGAAAATCACAAACAATTCAAGCATATCATATACATTTATCAGTTACATTGCCTTTGACTATAATTGATAAATATTTCCAATTTGAATTCTTCTTGTCTCACTTTACTTTCTTCTTTTTTCCCTCTTTCTCTTCTTGTTTATTAACAGATTTAGTTTTGCGTATTCTCTATCTTTTATATTTTCATATTGTATTGTGTGATTTTATTTCGCAAAATTTTATTTTATTTTCCTCAATACTTACAGTATGACTTTTGTAATGACCAGCATTGTTTTATTAACTGTACAATTTATGTTCTATTGACCGCCGAGTCTGAAATAAAGGTTTGTAATTGAAATTATGTCAGTAAACCTTTTATATTCTCTTTTTGTTTTGTATGATTTTATTTAGCTCAATTTGTTTATATTTTCCTCAATACTTATCACATAGAGTATGTTAACCAATATTGTTTGTTTTTTTGTACGTTATGGACCGTTGAATAAAGGCTTGAAATTGAAATAATATCGGTGTATCATAAATATGGTCAGCAATGCAAAGTGAATCATTGAATGAATGGTGGATGAATGAATAAGTGAGTGAATCAATCAATACTAATGTATCATTGTGACATAGTGATTTAACAATACATCCAGTATGCTCATATTTACTTCCTTCAACGCTATAGGCCTACATAACAAATTTTATTAGTGTACTGCTTGGATTTTCATAGAGAAATAATAAAGACTGTGATTATATACGTTGTTAAAATGACATTATTCTTTGCGCCTCGTTGTCATGGTTATGTAATCATGAGATGCTCGTTGACATCACTGTTGCTATGGCAACCGACATCTTTCCGAATTTGAATGATACATGGCCTTGTGGAGAGGAGTATTTGGGAATACAAAGGTAAAAACTCATGTTTCCCATAGTGGCACTATCCGACTATTGTATAATATTAATATTATAGAGGGCAACGTCATAATACTTAATGAAACTCAGAATGGTTTTAATGTCTTCATTCTATTATAATTCGCTATCAGTACATTGCTGCCTTTGATCACCTATTTTATTGGTGAAATCTAGATTAGACCAAGATAAAGAAACAGAGGGTTTACAAACAGGGAAAGACGTAGAACGATTGCCAAACGTAATAGGGAACGCTGAAGTGGACACGCTAAATAGCTGAAAGGAAGAGAGAGAGAGATATATATATATATATATATATATATATATATATATATATATATATATATATATATATATATATATATAAACGAGAGAGAGAGAGAGAGGGGGAGAGAGGGAGAGGGAGGTGGACAAAGAAAGGGAGAGCTAAAAAATAATTCACACTTCGCACTGACAACCCCCCCCCCCCCTCTCCCTCGGCCCCCTTACACACTTATTTAGTCTTTCATAATCGAGCTCACATTAGAGTCAAAATGCCGATATATGACATTATAACAATAAAGTTGGACTGCAATAACACATAAGGTCATGACATGCAATACAACAAACTATAACTTATGAGCACAATAAATTATAGTTTACTGAACTAGACACTAATTATAGTACCCTTCAACTCCAAAAGTAGTGTTTATTACTGTATTGAGGATGATTATTGATAAATATTATTAATAGTTGTAAAGCTTAGTAGTAGTTTATTATCATTATTATTATTATTATTATTCTTGTTATTAATACTATTATTAATATTAGTATTATGTGTTATCATAATCATCATTATTATTATTACTACTAGTATTGTCCTTATTAGTGTTATTATTATTATTATTACCATGACGACGACTATTATTATCATCCTCATCATCACCACCATCATTGAAGTTATTATCATCGGAGAAAAACTCAAATCAAAGACATGAACATCATCGTTATCTTCTTATAAATTTTTTTTGTCTCTCTCTCTCTCTCTCTTGTTTAACGTCAGCCCTGATCGTTATGAATATAATAATATTCAGTAACAAATCCCTCGTATCATGATCATGATGATAAGCACGTCGAGTATATGCAAATATTGTTATCGGTATATTGCGTTGAGAATCAACAACACTGCAACATACTGCTTTATGGCTCATTACGCGAATAAAATACTGTGCCAACAATAGATCTCATTAAACCTTGAATATACGACATTGGATTATTAATGGTGTTTTTGATGATCGTATAGCTGAAATGGGCTAGTATCATGCGACTACTCTATAGACATATTTACATGCAGGCTCTCATGACTGAGGACCCAGAGTCCTCTGTCTTAGGGCAGTGGGGGGGGGGGGGGGGGCAATGATGTTCAAGACGTACTAACACAATGGAAATGAATATAACCCAGGGAATGCGAATGCGATTAATAACACTATGACCATAATCATCTCTATCACCACCATTCACGACTACTATCTCCACCAGCACCACCGACTTCAACAGCATCAACATTATCACCACCACCACCACCACCACCATCACCACCACCACCACCACCAGTATCATCATCACATTTACAATCACCACCACCAGTATCATCATCACCATTATCATCATCATCGGTATCATAATCATCATCATCAACAACAACATCGTCATCATCATCACCATCATCTTCATCATCATCACGACCAGTATCATCATCATCTTCATCATCATCACCATCATCTTCATCATCATCACGACCAGTATCATCATCATCTTCATCATCATCACCAGCATCGTCACCCGACTACATGTTTTGCGGATCGAGTCCCGCCGCGGTACTAGTGACCTTTGGCAAGATATTAATCTGCACTTGCCACTCTCTACCCAGGTGGTGTAAATGGATACCTGGTAGGAAGTAATTCCTCGAGTCCCAGAGCTCCTTATCAGGGCCGCTCGGCTAACACCGGGTAAAACATACATGCGTACAAGCATAAATACAATTGATGTTTATATGGCGCAACACCAAATCAAAATGTTATATTGCTCAATGTGCTTTACAAAGTATTGCTAACGACAAACAAAAAACTAAGGAAAAGAAATGTATAGAAATAATTATTATGTTACGGGTGCGTCTCTAAGTTCTTCTTAATAGTGCTAAGAAACATTAATGTTACTTTCATTATTATTACTATAACATGCTGGGCTCATTTTGTTTTTCATATAAGGTGAAGATTACGCTCTTGTCTAAGTTGTTCCAGGATGCAACCCTGCGAAATGGAAATATATATATATATATATATATATATATAGCGCTTAATGTTCATATTTTTCTCTAAAGCGCTGTTCTATTACTAATAACCGAGTTTTTATTTCTGTAGATTTCTTTGTTATTGTAAATACTATTCTTTTAATTGTGTTGGTTTTAGTTGTAGTTTTTGAAGAGAAGGGGAAAGTTGGATGACCCTCGATCAGCATGAAACAGGAAGCAACGCTGCGTGCATAAGTAGGTCAATATCTTATCAGATCGTATAATATATTCTTTTTTCTTTCTCTCTCTCATATACCTCAGTCATGGTCATGGGGAGACTAAACAATCAATGTTGGTGCACGGGAAATATCAGATTGAGGAAATAAAATGATAAAAGGACCATAATGTATATATATATATTATGTATCGGTCAGAATGTTATCGGATCGTGATAATTTGTGTAAACCTCAGTCACACCGCTAAACCGACTCCACACCGATCACAAACCGACCCCATCTCTTATTGTGTTAAACGAATGAGGAAATATATGAATAATGAAATATATGAAAGAGTTGTTTTGTTTAGCAATTGATGTTGATTGAGAATTATACATTTGTATCGAATTTTGATAATTCTGAACGTGACGTAAAGTATGATGTAAATTTCATGATTTTGATTATAATGTACTACATCTAGTATTGAGGAAAAAGAACACCTTATACAAAAAAATTACAAAAATCTCGTTCGATGTCGCGCCCTCCATGGTTATGTATATTTTCTGTCCGGTCTGGTATCGGTCTCGTTGGTGTCACTGACCCCATGTTCATGCATGGTGAGACTAGATAACGGATGTGGGCGCACAGGAAATATCAGAGGGAGGAAACGCAAATTATACGAAATAAGGCCATATCAAATGGGGTTAGGGCTGGGGGGGGGGGTGGATGCATTCCTAATCGCATTTCTATATTGGATTTATTTGGGCTAGTATGTATGAAGTCTCAGGGTTCGAGTCCCGCCGCAGCACTAATGTCCTTTGGCAAGACGTTAATCTACATTTGCCACTCTCCACCCAGGTGTTAAATGGGTACCCGGTAGGATGCGAAAGTTAATGTGGTTGGATGAGCAACTGTGCGCTTGTAAATTGGCGAGTGGCTGGAATGCTCCCTAGGGAGTGGAGAATTCGCATACATTGTGTGCGGGTAAGCCTGAATCCGATGACCGGACTTAGTAATATATCTGTCAAGCGATTAGACACATCGTTATATCGATTTATTGGGCGCTATACAAAATTATAAAAGCGGAGTATCATTATTATATACGTATCTGTTCTTTCATAATTTAAGTATCAATAAAGCGATGTTCGTACCAAACAAACAAAATATTCATTTATTATTCGATCCTTGTTGGATTGTCAAAAGCCAGGATAAATTTCCCTTCTGAGACAAAAGGGAAAAATTGTCAACTTGACTTATGCTAATAAATAATATATATCTGTAAAGCGCTTTAATATAAGAACGAACTATTATTATTATTATTATTTTAACCACTGTAGGTAATAAATAATATATATCTGTAAAGCGCTTTAATATAAGAACGAACTATTATTATTATTATTATTTCAACCACTGTAGGTCTACAACGTTTTTACCTACCTGTTTAAAACAAAAAGAATTAAGCTTTAGAATGCATACTTAATCGTCAGTCGTTAAAGCTAGTTGGGGAAAAGAGGAAGCAGTATATAGCCTTATCAAATTGATCCCTCAACAGTAGTGCAAATAATAGGTGTAGACCTATCATAATTCTATACGAGATAATGTGGCTTACTTAGTCGACCGCGAGAGGAAATTGGAGGGCAAAAAGATCACGAACTTTGGTGAAAGATAAGCGGGTATTTCAACCTGTTCGATCCATTCTATCCTAGCCGCTAATCCATAAAGCGGAATTGACTCCATAAAGGGAACATAGAGGGAGGAAGTTGTTGCGGAGAAGGAGAGTAATTATGGTGTCCTTAAAGAGAAAATGAGACAGTGATACATGAACTTCAAAGTATTCTTATCCTGAGGCAAATTCTGTTTAATAACAAAACAATTTGGAAAACAGGGGCGGGGCGAAATTGCAAAGTTTACCGAACTAGGCTCATTTTAATCGCCCTTGTCCTATTGTTTTAAGAGGAGGGGAGGGTGAAGGGGCGGCAGTCCACGCATGCTACATCATAATATAGGAATTATCCACGCTATATGCTCCGATTAGTTTCATTTTGAAAATGAATTATAGACCCTTTTATCCTGTCTTTTATTTGTAGGCCTACAATTTGAAAAAAAATCGAAGAAAAGCGAAGAAAATAAAGATAACAACCAACGCACAATGGATAATGAAATACAGCATCGACGTTAAAATTTGCATGTAGCATATAGTACTTCCAAAAGTAGCAATCTATCTATATAATAGCGGCCCTGGAGGGTGTGGGGCGGGGGGGGGGGCTTTCGGGATTCATGCCCTCCCACCCCCACGAAGTTCTCGATTGTAAAATGATACAACAACGACACATGTAGAAGGCAAAAACCTCCAGCCTCCCTCTCCGAAAAAAAATGTTCTATTACAACCACTCCTGGGCCTGTTCTTTTTCTAATGCCTACAACGATACAACCAGATAATGTCAATATGATAAGAACCGTATAACCTCAACGTCCTATCATTTTGCAAATAATTATTCTTTTGTGTTGGCCCTGAACTATCAATATTTCCGTTCTAATTCCAATTCTAATCTCCCAGTGCAAGACTCTATTTATCATGGGATATATATATATATATATATATCAAAAGCTTCAAGATTATTAAAGATAAACTTGAGTACTGGTAATGCGATTGCATTGTGAAAGAAAAGGTGTGGAATGGATCAGAAAAGTTGATCATATAGCATGCAAGTAATGGTGTGTAATGCAAGGTTCTGGAGTCATCAAAATCATCATAAATTTGGCAGTGTCTTGGTAAAGTAACAATCACTTACACAGATAGATGTATATGGGACAACACACATGGTGTCGGGGCTAGTACTACCCTGATTTCCTTATCTTTCTATGCTCATTACTCAGCCAGTATACATTTTCTTCCAAAATTGTTCGGCACATGACATTTATTTGTAATCTTGAACATTCAGTGTAAGTTTCGTTAGATTCTGTGAGAATTCATTTTCTTTTTTTACCAGAACTCAAGTTTAGCTTTAAACTACTGTTTCCAGTGCAAGATTATTCCATACCGGTATTAAACGGTTTGTCTTGCAGCCATTAAAGTTTGGAAATGGTTAAGATTACAAATCCATTATATTGCATTAAAGGTACTATGTCCCATTTGCAGGCCAAAAAATGAAAAAGTTAAATTCCAACTGCATTTGAAAGATAATACTAATTTAGAACTTCCCTAAAAAAAGGTGGGGCTTGAAAATGCCTTCAAGTGGGAAAATAACGACTGTTAGTTGTCAAATCGACTTTAGGGCTATAGAGCCCAAAGGTAATAGTCTTGATTTTCAGACAATTGTACCGAATGGTCATACGTTTTAGGCTGCGCAAAGATTCAATCAGTTTAATCTTGGCCATCACAAGAAGTGGGTTATTGATGTAGACAAATGCTCATGTACCCTTTACAACTCTTTTCATGTATGTTATTACCAAAGTAGAAAAAAAGCCAGTCAGTCACTCAATAGTGTCTGACAGTGAAGTCTAGCAAGTAAACGGGTTTTCTTGCATAATTTGAATATGAGGACACTATAACGTTTAAATTTCACAGATAGGACATACATGACATATTCATAATTCCTGCAAAGTTCTACAGCATTTGAGGTTGACTGCAAAAGGGACATAGCACCTTTAAAGCAATCCTTTCCTCAGTTGATGCATGTAATTTCGTGCAAAGTTGCACGCTTGGCAAACGAGCGATGGCCGTGCACAGAGGCACAGAAAGCAAACAAAGTGTTACAAGTGACCTCTATAGCTTGTCTTATAACGCCTCTGCACAAATTAGCCGAAGGTGTGGCGCCCATCACATTTTATTAGATCAAGAGTAGATCAAGGAATTATTCAAGGATGGGATGGGGGTGGGGGGGGGGGGGGGGGGGGGTGGTGGTAGGCCTATACTGGACATTTTCTTTCAACTTACAAAGCTAGGTACACCCACAATTTCAGCAGGGTCTGGTGTTAAAGATACTCATGCAGTTAACAAGCAAATTATTCATATACCCTTACCAAGTTTTGTACATTTTGTAAGTATGTGAAAAAAATGTTTTGTCCCGATTTATGTTTCTGGTGAATGTAATATATCAAAGCATATAAAATATACAAGTATTCAACCTGTCCGACTTTCTCTCTTGATTTACGGGGGAAAAAAGAAGAAAAAACACCTTAAATTTACAAGGGGTATGTATGATTACAGTTATACCAAAGAGATACCAGCTATTCCTAATTTTGTTTTGAATACTGCAAGGCCGGGAGAGGGGGTGTCGGCGAACACCCCCCCTCCCTCTCCCTCTCTCTCTCCCTCTCTATCTCTGTCTGTCTGTCTCTGTCTGTCTCTGTCTCTCTCTCTGTCTCTCTGTCTCCCTCTCTCCCTCCCTCTCTCTCTCTCTATCTCTGTCTGTCTGTCTCTCTGTCTGTCTGTCTCTCTGTCTCTCCCCCTCTCTCTCTCTCTCTCTCTCTCCTCTCTCTCTCTCTCTCTCTCTCTTTTACTCTGTCTGCCTCTCTCTCTCTCTCTCTCCCTCTGTCTCTCTGTCTCTCTGTCTCTCTCCCTCTCTCTCTCTTGCCCACTGACCTGTATCCCTCTCAACGAATAGACGCTCAAAAAAAACTATCACGATCGGTAAAAAGATGAACTGCCGTGCATGGTCACATATACTCCTAATGCTTGAAGTTAACCTACAAAATTGTATATACTCCGCTGCTGGCATTTATCATGCATTTGTCATGTTTGTATGGCTCTTGTGGGGGGACCGCCTTCTACAAAATATTTTGTTTGAACATTACTTGAAATCCCTTTATGCACACATGCGCAAACCATAATACAACCAATATTTATTTAGTGTGTTATGATATTCGATCTCGAGTTCTATTGTTCGCTTTATTTACTTTGTATTCATGCAGCTCAATTTATTAATGCATGTCCCATTCCCAGCCAACGTCAAAATCTGTAGAACTTTGTAGGAGTTAAGAATATGTCATGTATGTCCTATCTGTGAAATTAAAATGTTAGCAGTGTCCTAGTGTGCAAACTATGCGAGGAAAGATAAACTTCAGCTGTCAGACACTTTTGAGTGACTGACTGACAACTTTTTTTTCTAGGAACATACACAAAATGAGCTGTAACAGGTACATGAGCATTAATTTTGTCTACATCAATAACCCACTACTTGTAATGGCCAAAATCAAAATGATTGAATCTTTGTGCAGCACAAAACATACGATCATTCGGTTCAAGGGTCTGAACAATTTTGTGATCTGCAAATGGGATAGTGCCATATGTCTTCTTGTTTTGTTTTCGTCCGGAGGTTGGGGGGGGGGGGGGGGGTGATTGCAAAAATATCAAGGCAGGGAATATTGACAAAAATGATAACACAGATATTTTAGATGTAGATCCAAGTTTTATTGTCCAAATTACTGAGGTAAAGGCCTCCCCGACTTTTGCAGAAACATTAATTCATTAGACAAAGGTCTGCCATAAAAACTCACTTACTCCAAATGTTTAACAGATAAAATGAATTCAGGAACATTATCTCTTTTTGCTTGTCTAATTGTCTTTTTCTTCTCAAGCACAAAAGGACATTCCTATTTAATATGATATGTGCTATACAAAATTGGTTTATTATTATTATTATCAATATTGTTATTATTATCATTTATGGCAGCGTAATTTTGAAATAGAACTACACATAACTTACAAAACAAAATAATATTATAATAGGGCTATACAGGGCGTATCAATAAAGTTTACCCACATTTGGTACCTTCTAATAGAAAAGTCACAACCAATATGACTTTGGAATTGCTTTCATGATAAAGAGTAACTTTTTTTGTCCAATGCATAACCTATTCATGATAATTTCTGCCACGGGTGAATGAGCACCAGGGTCTTTAAAAAGTGAAGTCAAAATCGCCTTGTTCCGAGTTTGGGCTTTTTGTAGGGACCAATGTAGGTTGATCAGGCCATATACATGTGCTTCTTTAGTCTTAAATCCTTTTAAAAGTTAAATTGTGCTCCGTGCTTCAGTTCTTCATTGTTTAAAATAATGCAATATAACTAGGCTTTTACAGGACCTTGTTTCGAATCAAACGACAAGATAACCTTTAATTATTTGAAACAGCCTATAACTTCTTGTCTGATGATATCTAAGTTTTCTCTGCTCATTGGTTCACTGCGCCATTTCACACGGGTAAGGAGCATATTATAAGGTGTTTATCACGAATAGCGACGGAAAACTCAAAGGTTGCAAGAAAGAACTTTTAACAGACTTTCATAAAAAGGTTAAAGGACAAGTCCACTAGAAAAATAACTTACTTTCAATAAAAGCAGAAATATCAGACAAACCGATCAAAAAGGTTTGAGCTAAATCGGATAACTAATAAGAAAGTTATGAATTTTTGAAAAAGTATGTAAAACTATGGAACAATGAGAATCACAACACAAATTGCCAAGATGGTTATCAGTTTGTGACGTCATGTCCTCACACAGTTTAATCACATTGATTTCCCTTTTTATCCCTCAAAACTTGATTTCCCCATGCCTTTGCCCAGGTTATATGACTTGTATTATATTGTATGCATGACATTTCCCAGAAACTTTTATGAATTTTGAAGAATTGATACTATTTTCTGAATATTGTTTATTCATAATTATTGATTTTTATATAAATAGTTTATCAAAATTCAATTTTTCATGATTTAACTGGACAAAAGTAACTCTTTATTTGTGCATCCACACAAAAACACATGACTAACAATCTAACTTGGATGCTAGTGTGAAGAAATAAGATTCTTAGGGTGAAAATAGGAAATTTATATTATCAATATAAAGAAATAATTAGTGGATAGTGAGGACCATACGTCACAGACTCATGAGTAAGTTGCCAATTTGTGTAGTGATTTTCAAAGTATTTCATGTCATTAAACATTCATAACTTTCTTATTAGTTATCCGATTTTGCTCAGACTTTTTTTGATTGGTTTGTCTGATTTTTTTGGTTCTATTGAAAGTAAGTTATTTTTGGAGTGGACTTGGGCTTTTAACATCCCTGATAAACTGTATCCATTTTGTATCACTCAATGAGAAGTTTACCTTAAACAAGGGATGCGGATGTAGGCAAAATTGTAATCATAACGAAGAAAATATCATATATTTTGCTTGTATTAAGCATCTATTTGAGTTTGGGTTGATGTTAAGACTTTCTGTTTCCAACTTCCTCATAGTCAATGTAAATAAACGAGCAACTGTTTTGGAATGAGATAACACACACATAATGGCTTTTGACCCACATTCATTGCTTCAGCCCAAATTCAGTATATATACAAGAGGATTTTGACAATACTTATTTTTTGAATAGCCTGCTGTTCTGCCATCCCTGGCAGCACACTTATGAAAATGGTATAATTAGACAGGGTATTAGTTCTTCTGTACAATAACATTATGATTTAAAGTCACACAGGTTATATCTTTTTAATTAAAATGTACCAAAGTTGAGTAAACTTGTATCTGATAATTCAGGTGTTCATGGAATCTACCAGGAAATAAAAGGAATACGGGGAATGGACAGGATATTTGATATATAATTTGAAGACACCACCGTATATGGACTGATATCTTTAATCGAAACTAGGTCTGATAGTGATTATAATATTGACAAAAGCTTTCTTTTTCCCTTCAGGTGACGCAGTTTTACTTTGTACTCGTAAAACTGTCCTATTTACGAACGACGAATAATTTTCAGCGGAATTCACACGTTCAATTTCCATTTCTAACTTCCTTCTATTTGTACGCAGTAGTAAAGCCGCACAGTCCATATTTGGGCATTATAACAACGGAGGGAATATCCCAGACTATCCAGAAATTATTGTTACTTTGTTTGGTGGAACTTACAGTTCCCTTATTTATCCCTCGATCAGCATTGATTGCATTGGACTGGAAAAAATAGAATAAAAAGAAGTCAGTTCTTATTATTACGTTTATTAGCGGACTCGGACTCCAAAGCGGTAGGGAAATTTCGTGGCTAGAAGTATGACAGTAATAGTATTGTTTTAATACCTCCAAATCTAATTTTGTTTAAGTGAGTTGAGTGTGTGTGTGGATAGGGCAGGGTGCGTGATATAAGTGAATGCAATGCAACTAAACGAAATATAAAGGCCCGCCTTGCCGAACAACTCATATTTAATTTGTATTGGGGGATTCGTATTATGGTGTGGGGGGGGGGGGGGTTCATGTTAATGTTTAATTTCTACAAATCACGGGTTAGCTTAACCTATATAGGCCTTTCGATCAGCTCATGATGTTCTCTTTTTTTCTTCTTTCTTCTTTTTTTTAATGTGGGATTCGCGTATTTCGGGGGGGGGGGGGGGCGGGCAGGATTGGGGTTTCTTTTAACAACGGGTCACCTGAACCTATCGTTGCTCCTTGAGCAAGTCAGATATATGTATATAGTAGGGGGATTCGTATTTCGTTAGGGGGGGGGGGGGGTCCCATTCCTTTATAATTTCCACAAATGCACACATAGCTTAATGGTCTGCATGTTCATGACGAAACGATTGATGGAGCTGTTTCTTTTCTTCACAATATCTCATTCATTCACATATATGCAGGCCTGGTGTTACTTTCATGTTTTTCACTATATGGTTTCACCCCCTCATAATTTGGTTTCTTTTCTCCGTTTCTTCCTTTCTCTCTCTCTCTCTCTGTCAAATATTTACTCACCTTTGACCTCCAATCTTTAAAGTAATATTTGCCTTCACTTTTCATATCTCACACTCTCCCTCTCTATCTCGCCTCCTATGTTATTACTTTTTAATCTTTCTCTCTCTGACGAATACTTTCTCATTTTTGATCGCACATCTCGAATGTGATATTTGTGTTCACTTTTCATATCTCCCACCCTCTCTCTCCCGCAGGGGCGGATCCAGCCGGCGGCAAGGGAAGGGGCCAAATATTGGGCCTAATTCGTAAGAAAATATTTAGTGGTGAATCAATGAGCCAGCCGGAGAATATAAAGCGGGGGAGGGGGGGGGGGGCGGGTAGTGAGCTCCTTTAAAACAAATACTCAACACCCCCCCCCCCCTTGAGCCAGGGGGAGGGGCCCTTTTGTTGAGGTTATATTTACCCGTTTTTACGCCAGGTGAGGGCCCCCCCCTCTCCCGCCTCATCTCTGATATTAAATTGTAATATATATATATATCTCTCTCTTCCTGTCACATACTTCTTCGCCTTTGCCCTCCTATCTCGATGTAATATTTGTCTTCACAACCTCTCTCTCTCCCTCTCTCTCTCTCTCTCCCTCCCTCTCTCTCTCTCTCTCTCTCTCTCTCTCTCTCTCTCTCTCTCCCCCCCTCTCTCTCTCTCTCTCTCCCTCTCTCTCTCTCCCCCCTCCCTCCCCTCTCTCTCTCTCTCTCTCTCTCCCCCTCTCTCTCTCTCCCCTCCCTCTCTCTCTCTCTCGCTCTCCCTCTCTCCTGCCCCTCTCTGTTATTAAGTTTAAATTTTCCCTCTCAATCTGCTTTTCTATTTCAGTTTTATTATGAGTGGGCCTACAGTGAACTACATCATGGAAAACAAAAATCAAAAGAGAACAGGCAAGATACAAAGAAGGTTTCAATAATAATAATACAATGCATTTATTTGCACCATCTATCCAGTAAAACTATCCCGAGGCGCATTTTAAAATTGAGAAAGTGAGCAAGAAGTAAAAAATCAACAAGACTATAGGAAAGTACAGCTACAGGCAGATTTCCATAAATACCTTGATATAAAAGGAGTAGTTGGCTGTAATATGAGTCTCTTTAAACCCTGGTTTAGCGTAAATTATGCAGAAAAGAGCAAGTTCCAGTTATTCTGTAATTAAGTGTTCCTTACGCCATGTATAGTAGAGTTCTAAACATAAACCGACATCAAATGTACCGAGTCATTCATACCCTCAGCAAGTTTTGTAATGTTTTACGTATGCGAAAAATTGTCTTGTCCCTATTTATGTTTTTTTTAGAATGTGACTTTAAGCTTACATATAAATTCAACAAAGGCCCTAATTCAATCCATTCACTTTTCATTGAGTTACAAAAAACAAAAACATCAATTTACAAGGGAATGAATAATTTAGTTGTTAACTGTCTGTTTTCACTGAAATGTTCTGATCAGACCAAATGAGTAGTACTGTAGCGGTGTCTTTATTTTATTTGGCAAAGACAAATTCAAGAAAAAGATGAACTAAATAACTATGAAGAATAAACAGGTCTTACTTTTGAGTCAATTAGACTCAACATAAATGAATGACACTAAACAGCAAGATAAAACAAAATTTCAATGAATTGCAAGTGCAAGAGGAAAAAAATAAATAATGAATGTAGCATTACATTTTTGAATGTCTAAACAGAATATATTTAAAAACTAGATGGACCTTCGACTGAGCGCAGTCTAAAATGATGCCTTCCCATGGAGTAGTTTTACAAACCAAAACAGAAGCAATTTTTAAAATTCAAGTTTGATTGTAATCCACTAAAAGATTCTCAGAATAATGTGATAACAAGCTATTTTTCATATACATGTTTGAAGGGGTTTGACCCTTCGATCTTTGACCTCATGAACCTAAAATCTAATCACTTCATTGGCTCTGCAAGATACATGTTTTGAGTTAGTAATCCATCCGTTGATTTTATTGATAATACGTTCACAAGCTATTTTCGCATACATAATGAGCCCCATATTCTTAGACATTTCACCTCGTGACCCAAAAATCTTATCAGTTCATTGGCTCTGCAAGATGCATACATGACCCAAGTTTGGCTGGAATCCATCAATGGATTCTTGAGATAACATGATCACTAGCTTTTTTTGCCTACATATTGAGCCCTGTTACCTTTGACATTTGACCTTGTGACCCCAAAATCTAATCAGTTCATCGGTTCTGCAAGATGCATACATGACCCAAGTTTGGCGGAGATCCATCAATGGGTTCTTTAGATAACACGATCACAAGCTAATTTTGCATACATAATCAGCTATGTGACCTTTGACCTTGGATCTCGTGACCTGAAAATCTAATCAGTTCATTGGCTCTGCAAGATACGTACATACATGACTCAAGTTTGGCAGGAATCCATCAATTGGTTCTTGATATAACGCGATCACGAGAACGGGACGGATGGACGGACAACCCGAAAACATAATGCCTCTGGCTACTTTGTAGCGGAGGCATAAAAATCACCTTACCATGTACGGTACATAACAAGAACATAACATCACATGAGCCTGTAGAGGGTGCTGTGTAACTGAATACAATGCAATTCAAACAATGTCTGAAACTACTAATACAATTGACGTAGGCTAGATATTAATAATAATTGATATTATTTAATAACAACAATAATAAAAATATATGAGATTTGTAAGGCATCAAAATTCACTTGAAATCAAATGCTTAAAGGGCAATCCAACCCACGTAATAAGTTGATGTGTATGAAAGCAGAAAATGCCAGGAACAGAATGGCAAAGTTTGAAATGAATGTTTGAAATATGAGTCTTTGCGAATCTCAAATTGGTAGTTTGGTCAGTGGATTGTGACGTAGCACGTGGATAACTCTCCCATTTGCTGTGTACAAAAATATCACTTATTTCTGTTTTTCTCGTAAGTTCCTTCTCCCTTGGGCAGTAATCAAAATATATTATAGATAGCATATCATTATGTCCTCTAAAAAGAGTAGACCCTCCTGAGTCATTATTTAAAAAAATAAATATAATTTAGTCATTTTATATGTTGGAACAAATGGGAAAGTAGTCTGGCACGACATCCCATTGACATTACTGCTTTAGCCAATTTGAAGTGCCCATACGTATAGTGATTACAACTTTCAAAAATTCATAACTTTCTTATAATAAGTCAGATTTAATTGAAACTTTCATCCGTTTGCTTTCTCATTAGAGTAGTTGTCTATTTGGGGCTGAATTTCCCTTGAAGGGACATGTGTGAAACAAAAAAAAGAAAGAGGTCGCATAGAGCATCTGCATTATAAACGAAGTAACAGAAGTAAGATAGACAAAACCGACAGAACAATTAAATTTATGCCAAATTAAACAGCTATATTTGAAGATTAGCTGTACTGGTAAACACTTCCAACTGATCTGCTATCATGGATCTCCCGAGAAGGAGCGTTCCACATTGAAGGCACTGCATGAGCAAAGGTTCTCCCCCCCCCCCCCCCCCCCCACTGTTGACTTTACTATGCTGCTGTAGAATTTTCTGTTAGTTTCTCTTGGAAATTGCATGGCTTCAGGTCGACAGGCTCAATGATGCTCTTAGAAGAATTCATGGAGGGTCTTGACATTAAGCAACCCCTCCTATTCTTCGAGACACCAACAAGCTAGAAAGCTTAAAGTCAGGGCCTCACAACCCATTTTTTCAAGCAGATGTGTAGTCCATGACTATTGGAGGAGCAGGCACCTTTGAATGTTTGAAATAGATCAATGGCGCCATACAAGTGCTGTGGATCATCATCATATTTTAGTTCTACCAAGTGAATTTCCGTGTCCCAATTTTACATGTGTCCATAACCAGATAAGTACCAATTTTTGGCAAGGGGTGCCGCATCCGAGCCGCAAAGGAATACCATGCAGTGACGTGGTTTGTGATGGATTCTGTTTACCCTAACAATTTTCATGACTTTCCATGATTAGGGGAAGTTTTCTCCACTCTCCATGACTTTCTATGGGGACCATGTTACAGTATTTTAGTACAATTTCCTCCTTTACTCTATTCACTACGACGATGAAGAAAGCTCTGTCAGTTTTTCCTGGAGTTCGTTCGGTTTGAAGACACCATGCTCGGTGACGATCCCGGTGATGAGGTCAGCGGGGGTCACGTCAAACGCAGGATTCCAGCCTCTGATACCTGAAGAAGAAAAAAACAAACATTCAATGATGTACAGTGCAACCTAGGGGATGTTTCACAAAACTTGTCATCAGTGACAAATTACAGTTTTTGTTATAAGCTACTGAAATTCTTGCTTCTGATTGGTTATCAGCAGATTTGTCACTGATTTTTGTCATTAAAAAAAAGCTTTGTGGAATGGGTCTCGGGTTACATTGAAACCTGCTTTAGCGACCACCTGTTTATAAGGACCACCTGTTTATGAGGACTACCTGTCTATAAAGACCAGAATTTTTGTTTCCTTTGACACTCGTTTTTTGATAGAAATCTGTAGTTAGAGATGAAGTTGAGTTCTGGTCATGCGATTGCATTGTGAAAGAAACAGTGTGGAATCGACCAGAAAAGGTTGATCATCTAGCATATAAGAATTTGTGTGTATTGCAAGGTTCTGGAATCATCAAAATGATACGAAATTTGGCCAAGTCTTGGTAAAGTTACAAACACTGTACACAGAAAGATGTATATGGGACTACAGGAACACATGGCGTAAAAATCCTACCCGGATTTTTACTATGTTACCTGACATATTTAGAATATGAAGGCATTTGAAGAGCCATGCTTTTCAGGGAACATGTCTTATCTGATGTTCTTCCACACTTGCATAATAAGAATGATTAACGCTCACAAATTATTTTTCACCTCTTCCCAGAACTCAACCTTCTCTTTAAAAGGAACCTGAACAGAAACACCTGCATTTACAGTAAAAACCTGGTTACATTGAACCTGCTACGTTTTATGCTGCACAAAGATTCAATAAATTTAATTTTGGCCATTACAAGAAGTGGGTTATTGATGCAAACAAATGCTCATGTACCATTACAGCTCATTTTATGTATGTTATTACCAAAGAAGAAAAAAGCCAGTCAGTCACTCAAAGTGTCTGACAGTGAAGTCTAGCAAGTAAACAGGTTTCCTTGCATAATTTGAATATTAGGACACTGCTAACTTTTAAATTCACAGATAGGACATACATGACATATTCATAATTCCAGCAAAGTTCTACAGAATTTGATGTTGGCTGCAAAAGGGACATAGTATCTTTAAGATACAGAAATCTGAAGCGCACAATTCATTTTGCACAATGTTTTGGGGTTTTTCCCCGGTGATTTACCACCTTTTATCTTTTTGAATGGGCCCTAAGGATATATGCTGGATACTGACCTGGGGGTGTTTCAACTATATCCAAACATATATCAAACTTAACTCTAAAATGGTCTTAAAAATTATGGAGAGCCATTAGTAGCCTCAAAATAAAAAATATTCAAAAGCGAAAATTCAAGTATCTCAGACTTTTTATAAATTCCATATCAAGAACATGTAATCTCCTTGATAATAGAAATTATGAATGATTTGAATCAACATTTTATGCCTTTTAACATAAGTTTTCCAAATATTTCATAGATACTAACGGCTTTCCATAATAGACCAGTTCACGGTTAGCACATTACTGCAATGACCCCGAATATCCACAGATCTTAAAAACATGAACAGGTCCCATTTTGTACATTTTGAAATAATCACTCCTACAGCGATGGAGGTGCTATATAAATAGCCTTTGTTTCCCCTTTTCAAAGAGTTCTTCCACCTGTGTATCATGGAGTGCAATGAATGTGCATGAATGAATAATGTTACATAACTTTCATGAGCACGTATCCAGTATTTTGTCTTCGTGTATTTCAAAATTTGTTCTGCAATGACCTTTATGCTCATGCTCAGACTGCAACCGTGAACTGGCTTGTTGTTAAATCCAACTTAGAGATAAGTTCAACTTAGGATCTTTGTGAAACACCTACCTGGAGCTGCAATCTGCATGCCGTTGATCTTGGTGAGCTCTGATTCGTCCCGCTCTTCAATAACGATCTCATCACCAGAGGTCAAACTAAGGTCACACGAGGTCACGGGGGCAGCGACGTAGAACGGAACGTTGTGATGACGGGCTGCTAGGGCAAGCTGGTAGGTACCGATCTTGTTTGCAGTGTCACCGTTAGCAACCACTCGGTCTGCTCCTACGACAACAGCTGTCAGGAATAAGAGAAATTCTGTGTCTTTATTTGCTGACTGACTGGGGTAAAATATTCCTGCAAAGCACTACATAAATGCAAAGATGTATATGGTGTTTGTACCGCTTGACGGTCACGACCCTAAGTTGACCAGATGCAGAGAGGCGCCCGAGCGGTTGTGACCAATGACTTAAAGCCTGTCTGTACTAGTTTGGACAGGTAGATTAGACCTCCCTGTAAGGTCACTGACAGGTGGTTATCTCATCAAATCAGCTCTCAATTAACATAGGAAAAAGAGAATCATGGGGGACCAACGGGCACCGATTAGGCATTGTTTGCTATATAGAGGGTGCAAGTAGCTACAAGTAGTACAGTGGGGCTTTAAAGGAAGAATCTGGGAGTTTCCAAACACAAGCTTCCTCTTATGCTCTATCACTTTGCATCAAGTAACAGTGTTAACTCACCCATAACACCTTTTTTTTAATGATCCGACCACTTCGTAATTTCTAGAAGTGTATTTTCCATTTTATTGGTTCATCTATACTTGCAAGAAACTTTTGTATTCTTTGCCTTTGTATGTTTTTATGAAAGTGGTGAATAAATTCAATTCAATAAGTACCAATGTGAACTCACCTGTAACACCCTATTTGAGCAGAATGAAGCCATGCTGTATGTAATGAGGGAAGCTGGTATGCGTTCATACACAAGCTCGTAAGCAGTCAAAGAGGTGTTTGACTTGATGTGACAAATGACTTAAGGAATAATCTGGGGTGTTTTCATACGCAGGATTAGGCTATAAGTAACAGTGTGAACTCACCCGTAACACCCTTTTTGAGCATACAGAATGAAGCCATGCTGTCTGTAATGAGAGAAGCTGGTATGCATTCATACACAAGCTCGTAAGCAGTCAGACGCGCTCCCTGGTTGTATGGGCGTGTCTCTGTACAGTAGACATGCTCCAGGTTTCCTTTCTCGTGAAGAGCACGGATGACCCCTGGTAGTGGGAGGGAGAGAGAGAAGAGAGGCAGTGGGAGGGAGGGAGAGAAAGATGTAGAGAGCAGGAAAGAGAGAGAGAGAGAGAGGGAGAGAGATTGATATAGTGTGTGTGTGAGAGAGAGAGAGAGAGAGAGAGAGAGAGAGAAGACAGAGAGAGAGAAACATAGAGACAGAGAGAGACAGAAAGAGAGAGAGAGACAGAGAGAGAGAGAGAGAGAGAAAGACAGAGAGCAAGAAAAAGAGAAGAGTTAGAGAGAATTCAAACAAGAAATTGGAACACGGAGTACGACCTTATGTATGTGAAGCACAAAGCCCCTTGTGGCCGGGCTCTATTTTGAAGCATTTTCTAACAATTTTATGACTAGTAATATTTCATACATATTTTGGTTGAGATTGAACTTTAACCTGTGCTGATTTTCAAACCTGTTTAAACACGTTTAAACCCTTTAGTATAGTATAAAGTGGCAATTAAGTTTTAAGCTAGGTTAAAGGTTAGGGTAAAGATTAGTCACACTTACTTACCTAAAGCTGTACCATAGCCTGCTGTGGCAAGGGAACCTGTGTTACAGTGTGTCATGACAACCTGTCCACCCCCGCTTGAAATCATCAAATGGTTTGCCCCATGCATTCCTATGCTCTTATTGGTCCTTACATCCATCTCCATCATGTTCTCTGCCTCTTCTATTATTCTGGGAGGGGGGAGGGGGAAAGAAAGGCAAAGGTGAAGGAGGGATGAAAATTCAGTTTTATTGCTGCATGAAAACTACATGTAACTTCAGTCTCACATTCAATGCACATTCAATTTAGGTGAAATATTTATCAAAACATTCATGCTTGGCAGGGAAATATATCAAAATCACCACCTTTCTCTCATTTTTGTGCTTTTAATGAAATCAGCTTTGTAAAGGGTGTATTATTGGGCAACAATTGCCTAACCAAATTGATGAAAAGACCTCTAATAATAATATTGAATATTTAGGAGCGCTAAAAACAATAAGTACCATAGCGCTTACAAATACAAATATATGAAAAGAGGACAAAAATGTACAGTACAGGAAGTATATCACATGGATCATTGGGGAAAAGGGTGAATTTTTTGGGATCTTTTGAAGGTGGCAAAAGAGGGATGCTGTTCCAAGTCTTTAATGCAGCTACTGCAAAGCGTTTTTCAGCTGCTGAGAGTCTAGATTTGGGAATGTTAAGTTTACATGTGTCGGTTGTTGAACAAAGATTACGAGTTAGTGTATATATTTGGAGGGTGTCGTTAAGATATTCAGGTGCCAAATGATTAAGTATTTTAAAAGCATGCAGGGAATAATTTTCCTAAAAAATTTTGATTAGCAATTTCAGCCGATGGATAAATATTTCAAATTAAATTCTGTACATTTCTATGGAAGAAAACTGCTACACAAAAGATATTTTGTATAGCAGTCATGCAAAAATGCATAGCAAACTGCGATGCGATACCAGGAAAATTATTCCCTGGCATACAAACAGAATTCAAACAGAACACGTTGGTGGAGAGGTAACCAGTGGAGCTCCTTAAGTAAAGGTGAAGTATGAGTTCTTGACCCAAGGCCAAAGATTAATCTGGCGGCACGATTCTAGACAGTTTCATGTTTCCTTCTATCTTTAGCAGATAAAACAGTATAATGACTATTACAATAGTCCAGCCTAGAAAGAATTAGAGCTCGACAGCATGGTGACATGTCTTTAAATCAATGAATCTACGAATCCTCCATAAATTGTGGAGACGATAATTACAATTACGGACTACGTGGTTTACATGAGAGGTCAATTTGAACATAGTATCGATGCATACACTAAGATCTGTAATTTTAGGGGAGAGAGGAATGAATTGACCATTTACTTTAAGCTATACATCTGATATGTATTGCAGATGGTGAGCAGAAGAACAAAAGGCCATGAATTCAGTTTTGTTATTATTCAGTTGGAGATGGTTTGATGACATCCAGTGCTAATCTCTGCAATACACAGTGAGATTTGGTGGAGTGTTTCGTTACTGTTTTCCATATAATAGACAAGGTGTTTAATTGTCTTCCATTGACTGTTTCGTTAAGTCAGGATCATTGCTTAGCTCCTCGGCAAGACTGGTGAACCTTTACCATCCACTAAACTATTAAGATCTTTAACAAACTCAGATAAGAAGAGGTATTTACCTGTCTTTCATTGACTCTGTCATTAAGTCAGGATCATTGCTTAGCTCCTCGGCAAGACTGGTGAACCTTTACTCATCCACTCAACTATTAAGATCTTTAACAAATTCAGATAAGAAGAGGTATTTACCTGTCTTTCATTGACTCTGTCGTTAAGTCAGGATCATTGCCTAGCTCCTAAGCAAGACTGGTGAACCCTTTTACAGCCTCTGACATATTGAGATCTTTTACAAACTCAGATAAGAAGGGGTATTTACCTGTCTTTCATTGACTCTGTCGTTAAGTCAGGATCATTGCCTAGCTCCTCAGCAAGACTGGTGAACCTTTTTACAGCCTCTGACATATTGACTGCCGTAGGCCTGGCTGTGTTGAGGTGTCTGAACTGCTTGCAAATAAAGGCCACCAGGTCAGATTTGTTCTCAAACGTCATGTGAGTAAGCTCCACAGCTACACACAGAGAACCTACAATGGCAATAGCTGGGGCTCCCCTCACCTATTAACACACAAAGAAACATTGATTGAAATGATTGTATTGGTTTATTATTCATTAAAAAAAATTACATGCAGCGCAAGGCTGATGATAATGTATGTTTCATAAACTAATCAGATGTTAAAGGTATAGACCAGTTTTGGAAACGCCCCCTCTCAAAAAAATGAAATGGAAGCTCTTATTACCAATCATGTGAAAGAATATGTTTTTACTAATACGTGATGATACAAATTTTGCTGGGAAACCGCCTATGAATTGATATATTTGGTAAATTATTATATCTATCTGGACTGGATAGATATTGCGTAGTCCCATAATACATCTTTCTGTGTACAGTGCTTGCAACTTTACCAAGACTGGGCCCTATTTCTTATCATTTTAATGATTCCAGAATCTTGCAGTGCACACCAATACTTATATGCTAGATGATCAACCTTTTCTGATCAATTCCCCAACGTTTCTTTCACAATGCAATCGCATGACCAGAACTGGTCTAAACCTTTAACATCATAATACAAACTTCAAAATACAAAAGCAATATAACAAAATAACAATGGTAACATGACATAACAATATACAAGATTTAATGTGAATAATTAAGGCAATGTCATTAAATTATCAAAGATAATACAATTGAGCATCTTCAGGAATATTAGGCTTATTTTAGACTAGCAATTTTAGTTGGGTAAGAGAGGAATAATTACACAGATGTAGCACATAAACTTGGAGAACCATCACAGATTTTTTGGAGGATGAAAACAAGAATTAAAGGAATTGAAAACAAAATTAGTTTGTTGTTACCAATTATTTTGAACATCTAAAAACCCACTTTTAGAACTCCTGGGGAGTGTTTTCACAAAGACTAAGATCGACTTTGAGTTGAACTTAAATATGGCAGACCTTTCATGCCACTGTTTGCTCTCACCATTTACTGGCATTGGTTTCTCAAGGGACGTACAAATCGTGGTCACAAATCTACAGAATTTTCTTTCTTTGATGGATCATTATTAAAGGAAAAATCTAAAGATCATAATTGAGAGACCAATGGTGAGAGCAAACAGCGGCTTGAGCAGTCTGCCATAGTTAAGTCCAACTTAAAGTCGATCTTAGTCTTTGTGAAACAACCCCAGGATTGCTTTGTGTAACACAATCAATATCCTTACACAATTTACAATTTCTGGTCTTGATGAGCACCATGAAACTTCATTTTACACCGGTAAATACCCAGGGGTAATAGTGAGCACTAAAAAAACAAAAAAAATCCCTTCAACCACGCCCTCCTTAAGTAAAAAAAAAGAAAGAAGAGGATTCGGGGGAGAGAAAAAAAAAGGCATTTAAACAACATTCCCCCCCCCCCCCCCCCCCCCCCCCCCCTCTAGAGTAAGAAATTGGGGAAAATAGGGAATAGAGAAAATAAGGGGAAAATCAGGAATATCGGGATAAAATCGGGGGGAAAACAAAATCAGGAAAACAAAATCAGGAAAAAATCTTTAAAAAATTGGGAAAACGATTTAAATTGGGTAATTATCAGGCCTGAATACCTTGCACTGGAAACAGAATGATAACCTTGAGGCCTTGGTATATCTATCCTATGATAAACACAACATGGCACAGGGGGATTATTTGTGTGGCATATACACTAGGCCTGTTTTCATCAGCTCGAGATTGCCAAATAACCCACTATTTCTGATTTGGGAAATAATCCCGAAGTTACAAATCGCGTCTTCATCAGCTCGAGACTTGACCTCGGAACTTAAAACTCAAGCTCAAAAAATTAGTTTGAGATATTTTGCTCAGAGTTCGCGCATAGTGCGAGTATTCGGGCTGGTGAAGACGCACCAGACAAATAGTGGGATATTCTGCAAACTAGCTCAAGATATCTTGGGATGATTATATCGACCAAATATACGACTAATAGCAATTTCGGGCTGATGTAGTCGCAAATTATCCAGTTAATTTGCGATCGGTATAGTTCAAATAGCGGGATATTTGGCAATCTCGAGCCGATGAAAACAGGCCTAATGTGAACTGATGATAAGCCTACATGTATACCTTCATATCCTTGATGGCATAAAAGCCATCGTCTGCAGACTTCAACTCTTCATAAACGGACTCAAGAGGGAGGAGTTTTTGGTTGAGGATCTCCAGAGACCCTCTCTTGTAGCGGATGGCCTTTAGCGTCATTGTGATTGCGCTTCCAGTCCTGACTCTCTTTACAGCTGGTTCAGTAAACTTGCACTCGTTCATCTTGGTAACGTCCTGGGGGTAAAATAGACAAGAACACAAGTAACATTCAGTGATGAGTAGTGGCAAAGGCTTTTGACCAAGGATCTTCAGAGACGGTCTCTTGTAGCAGATGGCCTTTAGCGTCATCGTGTTTCCAGTCCTGGTCCTCTTTTCAGCTGGTTCAGTAAACTCGCATTTGTTCATCTTGGTAACGTCCTGGGGGTAAAATAGACAAGAACACAAGTAACATTCAGTGATGAGAAGTGGCAAAGGCTTTGATAAAGGATCTTCAGAGACGGTCTCTTGTAGCGGATGGCCTTAATCCTTGTCCATCTTGGTAACGTCCTGGGGTAAAATAGACAAGAACACAAGTAACATTCAGTGATGAGAAGTGGCAAAGGCTTTTGATAAAGGATCTTCAGAGACGGTCTCTTGTAGCAGATGGCCTTTAGCGTCATCGTGTTTCCAGTCCTGGTCCTCTTTTCAGCTGGTTCAGTAAACTCGCATTTGTTCATCTTGGTAACGTCCTGGGGGTAAAATAGACAAGAACACAAGTAACATTCAGTGATGAGAAGTGGCAAAGGCTTTTAATAAAGGATCTTCAGAGACCCTCTCTTGTAGCAGATGGCCTTTAATCCTTGTTCATCTTGGTAACGTCCTGGGGTAAAATAGACAAGAACACAAGTAACATTCAGTGATGAGAAGTGGCAGAGGCTTTTGATAAAGGATCTTCAGAGACGGTCTCTTGTAGCGGATGGCCTTTAGCGTCACCGTGTATCCAGTCCTGGTCCTCTTTACAGCTGGTTCAGTAAACTCGCACTTGTTCATCTTGGTAACGTCCTGGGGGTAAAATAGACAAGAACGCAAGTAACATTCAGTGATGAGTAATGGCAAAGGCTTTTGATAAAGGATCTTCAGAGACCCTCTCTTGTAGCGGATGGCCTTTAGCGTCGTTGGAATTTAACCTTTTCATTTTTTGGGCCTGCAAATGGGACATAGTACCTTTAAAAGCCGTTATGTGTAGGTATGTTACAATTGTTTTTATTTTCATCACCTATATTAATGACCTGCCGGACAACTTGAAGGGGCATGCAGAAATGTTTGCGGACGACAACAAGGTGTACACCCATATTAAGACACAAGAAGACAGGAATACCATGCAACAAGACCTAGACAGCTTATGTGACTGGGCAGAGAAATGGCAGTTAAAGTTCAATGTTGGTAAATGCGGTGTAATGCATTATGGGAATCAATATGAAACCAGACCATATAGTATGAGAGATAGGACAACGAGGGCTAACATGGAAGTAAGGAAGGAAGAGAAGGTTCTTGGTGTCACATTCGACCCATCACTGAAGTTCAGCAAGAATGTCGGGAAGGTTGCCAACAAAGCAAACAGGATAGTGGGTCTAATAAGGAGGACATCTACATCTACATCTAAGGTGGTACTGGACAGGACCAATTGGTATATACGTCCAGATTTTCGTGGCATCGCAAACTGTCAACAAACATCACAACTGATGCAAAGTTCAAAAGTAAAAAATAATAAGGTGCTCATAAAAATAGAGTGGGTTGCAGACATCATCTAATTTATAGATGAAGTAGAGCCACATCGACGCTCTATCCCGCCTGTGTACAGCTGGGCTGAGTGGTCATTCTGCATGTAGCTCCAAACTTTGGTATTGAAGGACTTGGCCGATGTTGAATCTTTGATGATGGTGGCTGGTAGTCGATTCCATTGCTGAATGGTACGAGGATAGAAGCTGTTCTTGTATGCTCCGGTCCTGGCAGAGTAGTTGATGTACTGGTTTGGTTTATGACTACGGGTGACTGGTCTGTTGGGGTTGTTGGCGACTGGGATAAACTTCTCTGGGATGGTAATCGGGAGTCCATTTGCACATGGATGAAGATACGTTTTGTCTACTGCACAAAACATTAGTCAGACCCCACCTGGGATATGTAAATTGTGTGTGGAATCCGTTCCTCAGACAAGACATCACAAAGCTGGAGAAAGTGCAGAGAAGGGCAACAAAAATGGTCCCAAGCATCTCCCATACATCTTCAAGGTGACATGATCCAGGTAATTAAGATAATGAATGGTCACAACGACGAGGACAGAGATAGCCTATTTTCTATGAAGGAAGTAAACATAAACCTAAGAGGCCATAGATCTAGTATGAAAATTCAGAAGCAACATGCCCGCTTGAACATCAGAAAGAACAGCTTTGCGCACAGAGTAGTTGACCACTGGAACATGCTCCCCAAGACTTGGGAGGCCAATGCCCAAATCTAACTTTTTAATTACGAATTTGTTTAAAATAAAACAAAGATTAAAAGAAAGCATTTACTTTCACTAAGAAAAACTCACCCATCTGCCGACTCCAGAAGTTCCATAAAATAGGAGATATCCAGCTTTTAAGCACTCCCTTCCTTCTACGCTTGGCCGTACACAAGAGCCTTGAAACGATCAATTTCATGGTCCCAAAAATTACGTCGAGAATTAGACAGGCCCGAGGGAATAGGCGTGTCATTGACCGAACAACAAGTTCAAAACTTCGCGCGAAAGTACATTCATCTTTTGGCTAGCCTTGAATCGGTCGCACACACCATGGAGTTAACTCCATGCACACACCGAACCACTTCAACCAGGCAAGCCGCAATACAGGCTGAAGTTGAAATCGAAGAATTCGAACCATCAATGCAATGTACGTACAACTACTACATCTACGAGTAAAAAAAGAAGGAAAGAACTAGATCTAAATTCATTTATATTTACCTTAGAATGGTATTCCAATAACTTGATTTCCTCATGAGTATTCCTTATGATTTCAGTTGGATATCTACTGTACAATCAACAAGAATTAGAACGACCTCCATAATTATCCATGCAGCTGTGCAGCTCACACTCGGAGCGCTACACATGATATCACTACAATACATGTATATCGCACGTACCATGTGTAGTACAGCTGGGTCTCTCTTTCTCTTTCTCTCTCTCTCTCTCTCTCTCTCTAAGCTGTACGCGACAACTAACCATGTATCATAATCACATCATCCAATCATATCTTTCCGTCCTAACTTCTCAATTGGAGTATAGACTGCTCACGTAGACATTTTTTTACTGAAATATCTTTTTAAAACATTTTTCATATATGACTTACTGTACGAGCTCGACACTCGAGTCTCGTGCTGTGAGAATAAGGTACTGTGTGTGAGACTAGCAAAATTTGTTCGGTGGGCGTTCCGACCGGAGCTCATACATTATTCATATTATGATGTCGTAAGATCTCTATTTGGGGCTCGAACAATCATGTCTTTGTTCACAGTTTTCCTCCCCAATTTGAGATGGCTCTAGCTATGGGGCTCAAACCAACGCAAGATTGACAAAAACATTGTACTCTATCTACCTTCGTATGTGCAGTTTGTAAAAATCTGCAATTAAAAAGATATAATCCTTTTTCGTTATATTTTCTAGTTGTTAAAAGTGATATTTGTGCACATCTGATATGTTAATCTCTATCAAAAGTTCTTTGATGTTAAATTGATTCCATATTTTTAGGCTCTACCTTCAGTCATTGAGAAGGATTTTAGTGAGCTAACCTCATCGCCCTCTAGGACCCTTCTAGTTTCTCATATGTGCGCGCTAAGTTCGTCTGCTAACAGAATTATTGGATCTAAATAGGTCAAAATCTGCAAGATCGTCAACAAATGGTGAAAGACCTTTACAGATCGGTGATTATAGGTATGTTGTGGAATGTACAATTGTGTATTTGTTATAGATCTAGGTCTAGGCTATGTTTTATTCCATAGATATTTGTTTTCTTTTTTTTTTCTCTTTTTTTTTCTCCTGGTAATTTTCTGACTTGGACGACGAGCGCACAAATCGTAGGCGAAGAAGCCTTACGCCCGGGCATTGGCCTCCCTACCAAGACAGCAGTAGAAGCAGCATCGATCAACTCCTTCAAAGGTCAATTTGATGCATTTTTCTCAACAAAGTACAAGTAGCTATGACTAAATTAAGAACATGTAGACTCTATGACATTATTAATCAGATCTACATGTAGATCTACCTGATGTGACTGTAAGACTAAGACTAGTTAAGTATTAAGCAGACAGCAAAGGCAAAGCTATCGATCTGCAGCTGCATTCCATGTAGGAACTAGGAATGATATCTGCAAATTATCATGACACGATATCACATGCAGTGGATTTTGAATGAAGGAAGGTGGGCATTATAGGACTACGTCTTAAATTAGAGCCTGTGGCTGTGACGACAGGTAACTAGATCTACATAGACCCTAATGGCTATACATGTACATGTAGATCTACATGTAGACCTACCTACTACTACTACTACCTAGGCTGGTATCTCCGGCGCTATTGTATATGCGTATACGCATCTACATTAGCGCCGTATCTCCTACTCCAAGGAGCTCCGCCCCCGCGCCGCCGGCGGCGGAGTTCCCTCGAGTTAGGTCCTACGTACCTGGGCCTGGGATGATTTTTTTTTCATTTTTGCCTACGTATTGAAATATATAAGTCACGACTCCATATGCTTGAAACGTTTATCTAATATTGTAAGATAAGAGAGCTGTAAGTTGACTTACTCGACACTAGCTCCCAATGCAGATCACTATTTACAAACAAAATCGCTAACACGTGTGCATAACACAAAGATGTAATTACACGGGCAAATAATACGTAGAACAGAAATCAAGGGTATAGTCTTAATCAAGACTATCTGTGTATTTTTTCTGTTTTTTTTTCACAACTAGGCGTTGTGGCGTGCGCCTGTAATCCAGCTAAAAAGTGGAAGTTACAAACTGATTCAGCCGAGGACGCAGGTTCGAAACTGAGTCACGTCTTTCGGATGGTGACGTTTAAAGGTCGGTCCCAGACGTAAATAATCATATCTGATTGATACACGTCTGTAAAAACCCAATACACACACACACACACACACACACTGTATAAACTTTGTGGCATGCGCCTGTAATCCATGCAGCTAACAGTGGAAGTTACAAACTGATTCAGCCGAGGACGCAGGTTCGAAACTGAGTCACGTCTTTCGGATAGTGACGTTTAAAGGTCGGTCTCCATACGTAAATAATCATATCTGATTGACACACGTCTGTAAAAAACACAATACACACACACACATTGTTCCTGTCCTTATTTGATTTGTAAATATAGTATACAAATTGTGATGTATATTTCAATAATCAATTTTGTTCTATTACCAGTTCCATTGACAAATAGAAGGATACAAAAAAACAAAAAAGTGTCCTCTTACCCCCCTCCCCCTCAAACAATAATTATATTTATTCATTCCCCTAACTTAATTGCAAGGGGCGACCCTGCATTAATGGGGGGGGGGGGATCACTTCACGGCGCCTTTGTCCAGTGTGCATGCAAAGATAGGGCAAGAGGTTGCAAGTCCACTAATGCAAGGAAATTAAATGCAATATTAAGGACTCGACAACATATAGATACAAATTTTATATTCAGTTTACAACTTTCAACATATCAAAACTATATGCATGCATGTTGTTTATAGAGAAAATGTACTTGCCAAAAATGTAGCAAGATATATGCTTTTGATGATGGGGGGGGGGGGGGGGGGGGGAAGCGGACAATTTTTGTTGTGGGGGGGGGGGGGTCCCCAAAATTTGAAAATTTGACCGATCGACATTCCGTTCCGTTGGGGGGGGGGTCATCTTTTATTTAAAAAAAAAAGAAATCAAAAATCAAAATGTTTTTTCCCCAAAAAAAACATACACAAAACAAAAACTGAAGGGGGGGGGGGGTTAACCCCAAACCTCCCCCCCCCACCCCCACCGTACGCGCTTGTACGTCACGCGTAGAGAGCTTTGATGTCGCTTATGCAGTCGACGAACTCTTCATCGGATTGGGGGGGGGGGGGGGTTCTCGGTGGCTACTTGGCAGGTAAAGAATCAGCAAAAACCTTGATGTAAACGACCCATTCAATTATAATTATGTCTTAAGCAATCATACATTGTCCTTTTAGAAATGTCTGTAGCGACTAATGTTACAGTGCATGCAATAATAATTCACTGTGTTTTTAATCAACAATTAATGGCTGCCTATAAGAAGTTGTAGGGAGTTTGAGGATTTGGGAATCTGAGGAATGAATTGAACAAGTAGGACAGCCATTGTTCCTTTTATTTCTTCCCTCACCATGTTTGTCTTTACGTTGTTTACGTTTCGATTTCCTTGATCCTTCATCTACAACTCTTACACTTCCCAGGGACTTATTCTTACTCCAACAGTCCTTAGCTATATGCCCTTTCTCACCACATAGGTAGCAGGGTCCTACTGGCTTCCTATCTCCAAAACAAGGAAATTACAGGTTTATGTGCACCTTGTTTCTCCATACGAGAATCTGCCGGTCTATTACCAACGACACTGCCTGTGATTCTGCTTTGTGGCCTTAAGCTGACCTCCATGTGCGAAAACATATACCTCCGCCATCTCTGTCACTTCACTTCTTTAACAGACTTAGGGGTACGATCCGTCAAGAACGCAGACCTTCATGGACTACACCGGTCTAGAAATTGTTGCCTAACTATCAAATTCTTTAAGCTATCATAGGTTCGTTGAGTTCTCGTTACATCTAGCCATCTTTCAAAGTAATGCTATAGTCAAACTACATACTGCTTTGCTGATTCATCAGCCCCTGGTTCTGCTATGTAAAATTTCCTCTGAAAGTCACTTGCAGACAACTGAAATCTCTTTAAAATAGCTTCCTTCAATATAGGATAATCGTAGGCATCTTCTAAACCTAGTCTACTGTACACTTCTAATGCTTTTTCCTCTAAAAGAGCACCCAAATTCATTGCCCAAGTTGAACTTGGCCGTCCTTGAATGTTAGCATAGCGCTCAAAATTTTCTAATCAATATTGTCCTTGCCTTCTACAAAATTAGGTAACTTAGGTTTTTTTTTGATTCCTTATATCCTGTAAGAGTCGCATTCTCCTTCCTGACGTTTTCTAAAGCGATTTGTATCTCTAGAATTTCTAATTATCTTTGTGTATCATCCCTAACTCTAACCCTTTCTTCTCTGGCTAGCTTTCCCTTACTGTCAACAAAATCTAGCAATCCCTGACCCAAGAGACTTAATTCCTTACCCACATCTAACTATTGTTTAGTGAGATCCCTTGACTAATAAAGGCACAAGACCAGCGTGCTAACAATTTACTACAAACGCGCCGCAATTTAGCAATGCCGCAATTGCGGAGTCGCTAGCGAGTTTTCGCTCAGCAACGGACAGACCTTCTACGACACAGATCACTCAGGTTTACGGCCGTCGCACACGGGCCGCCCTCGATACAATATACGCGGTTTTGCTTTTCGGTGAATGCGTACGTATAGTACGGAGGTATTGCATTTGCAATTCCATTAGGTAATTTTCGTAATGTAACCAAATTTAATGCATACGTCTTTGTGAAGTGCATCGGTACAAACTATTTAATTCACCTCATAAGAATAATAGTAATTCAATAGACAGAATCCAAACTGCATAGTTCTAGTTGTTGCCAGTTCGACACAAATTAGGGGTATTTCGCAAGCTCATTGCGGACAGAGAATCTGCGGTTCGTGTGCAAACTCGTGAAGCTACTATAGTAACATCATGGTGACCGCTGAGGTACTGATATCTATAGAACGGTTTTGGCCAAATCTACGGGCGTTCTCAATGACGCCCAACGTGAATCAATCAGCGAGCTTGTACCAAAGATGGTGATGGGTATTTCGTCGTTTAATAACGAGGGATGACGAATTTCAACGCGCAGGGGCGGATCAAGTTTTTTGCTACGGGGGGGGGGGGGGGGGGGGGGTGGGTACTGGGTAGGGGACAGTGAACACTAACAACAACAATTTCATTAAAAAAATGCCAACCATTATTTCGGGGGGGGGGGGGGGGGAGGGGTAGAAAGCACCTTGGCCAGCCCAAGGGGGAATTAAACCCCTAACCCCCTAGATCCGCCCCTGACGCGAACGGCTCTTTGGTGAGTTTTTTTTCCCGATAATTGTTTCTGAACCATAACAACATGAATATGGATATAACATGAATTGTTTTAAAACTTGATGATCAACTGTTGAAATTTGATAAAAAGCCGTTTTGTGGCTTGGTCGAGACACATTGTGCTAGTCGTGTAGTCCCGTCTGTAGTGTATTGCGTGGCAGGGAATAGGCAATTTTCGTAATGTAATCAATGTAATACATACGTCTCTGTGAAGTTCCTCAATACAAATTATATCATTCACCTATATTAGTGTGGCAACAACTAATGTATGCAGATTGGATTCTGTCTATTTAAATACTATTATTATATTATTATGTACATGAAGATTATGAATATCCATTCTCATTTTTATCTTCAGCATGCACTGTAAATCATCTTTGAATTGCAAACATGAGAAACATTAGCCATAGCAGGTATTTACTTCATCTTCATTGTTTCTAGTTAAATGTTAAATTGTAAGACATACGGTCTGGAATAAGAGTCAGTGACGTAGCTCCGAGGGGGGGGGGGTCAAAAGGGCACGTGCATTTTCGGAATTGTATTGTAAGAAAGAGAGAGAGAGAGAGAGAGAGAGAGAGAGAGAGAGGGGAAGAGAGAGCATGATCAAGGATTCAAATTCAATTTTCTTTAACATGATAAAACCTGGTATTAATGAAACTACCTGATATGTAATTGCCATGTCATGCCTCGTAAAATAGTAACAACAACATTGATGTTATTGCCGTAAAGAAATTAGTGACTTTTCACCCAGTGAATTATGATCATGTGTTCGAGAGAGCATGATCAAGGATTCAAATTCAATTTTCTTTAACATGATAAAACCTGGTATTAATGAAACTACCTGATATGTAATTGCCATGTCATGCCTCGTAAAATAGTAACAACAACATTGATGTTTATTGCCGTAAAGAAATTAGTGACTTTTCACCCAGTGAATTATGATCATGTGTTCGATCTTGTTATTGAACAAAGTCAGAATTTTCTTTTCTTCTCGAACCAGCTGGGTCTACTGGGTGCAAACATAAATTTCTAAACAGCAATGGAAACTTCTTCCAGGAAGCCTAACAATAAAAGCTGTTGTAATACTCAAATAGCCTTGTAGAGACGATGATATAAAGAGAGAGAGAGAGAGAGAGAGAGAGAGAGAAAGAGAAAGATAGAGAGAAAGAGAGTGAGACAGAAAGAATGAGAGATCATGGTCAAGGATTTAAATTCAATTTTCTTTAAAATTATAAACCTGGTATTAATGAAACTTTTTGATATGTCATTGCCATGTAATGCAACAAAAACAAAAAACCCATTACTATGATGTTTATTGCTGTGAAAAAAATTGTTGACTTTTCACCCAGTAAATTATTATCGTGTGTTCGATCTTGTCATTGAAGAAGTCAGAATTTTCTTTTCTCCAACCAGCGGGGTCTACCTGGTGCAAACAGAAATTGCTAAACAGCAATTGAAACTTAAAGGAGAACGAAGACATAGCGTAAGAGAAGAGGATAGATGGAAGGAAAAACATAGAAATACACGACGACAGACACGAGGATAAATGGAAGCTAGCTAGCTGGTTCTCCAATTAATTAGGGCTTCTACAATCTACAATCAGGGGCGGCGATTTATTTTCATGACCGGGGGGGGGGGGGACAAAATGCGAATGACGAGGGAACATAATGAGCTAGCAAGATGGACCAGTGGCGTAATGAGCAAAAACGTTTGAGGGGATGGGGCTCAATTATTTACGATCAGGTAGAGCAAAGCGAGCGAAGCAGGTGGAGCCTAAATTGGCGTGGGGTCCAGGGGCAAAGCCCCGGCGGGAGTCAAGGGGTGGAGTCTCATTAAGCTCAGGGGTTCTTTGGGCATTTAATTACGGTCAGATGAGCATTCAGGGTTTTAGGCATGTAATAACGGTCAGATGGGCATATTTGTATACCTATTTTGTGATACTGGCAGGTCACTAATTTGGAGTGAGGTGTAGGGGGCGGCGCCCCCAGAAGTTCAGGGGTTTTAGGCATCAAATTACGATCAGGCTGAGATGAGCATCTAAGGGCCCGCCTTATGGCCCTCGGTGGGGTCCAGGGGGTAGAACCCTGGGAGCCCAGTGGAAAATAATGCCATTTTAGCAACATTTGTAAAATGCTGGTATCAAGTTAGAAATAAACCATGTTTGATTTAATTTTGATTTAATCCCATCAGCACGCCAGTGAAAGGGGAGGAGGTGACGGAAGTGACTACCCCCCCCCCATAGAGCTATATGATAAGTCTTATTATATAGTTAAATGCTACCCCCTCACAGGTTTGTTGTATTACAAATTTACGTTCTTTAGCAAAACTAATGTATAAAAACAAGCAATATACTTTTTTCACACTTCAATTTTACTTCGCCGGTATCTAGTGTGCAGTCCAAAGGGTTGTAAATATTTGCAGGTACATTTTAGTAAGTAGGCAGGAAGGGACTTTTTAAAAGAGCAAGCTGAATATTCATTTTTTGCCCCCCCCCCTGGATCGCAGCCCCTGACTCGCACATTTCGCTTTCAATTGCAGAACGCTCTATGTCCAGTAGTAGGAGATCAGCCTGTAGGTCCCGTGACCAATCTATGGGAACAAAAGTTTGAAAGTGTTTTTGTGTTCCCTGATGAATACCGAACAATTTTGACTTGGCCTGCCCCTTGAAAATCCCGGGCATTTTCGTGAGGGGCCAACAAAGGTCAAACAGGAGCCGACATTCAAATATATGCAAATCATGTCGATATGCATATCAAATTACTCGTCTGGTCATGAGGATTCCAAAAATGTATAGTTTGTTATACCTCCGACCTTAAATGAGGGCGCTATGGTCAAAAACGTTGAAAGGTCAGCGCACTTTTGACCGGTGGTCAAATTCACCAACACAGTAAACCTTATCAAATTGCATATTAAATTACTCGTCTGGTCATGAGGATTCCAAAAATGTATAGTTTGTTATACCTCCGACCTTAAATGAGGACGCTATGGTCAAAAAGGTCAATGCACTTTAGACTGGTAGTCAAATTCACCAACACGTCCGATTCTAATGATTTTAGTGTCTAATAATATGTTTTCTGACATAACAAATTCAACTAAGCAACTTTTAAAATCAAAAGTGGTTTCAATAACCTTGACATTTCCCCCAAACCCATGGATAAGAAATTGTTAAATGTTTGTCACCGAAACGGCAGCCATTTTGAATTGTCATGGTCAAGGTAAGCATTTTTACTTTAGTTGAATTTGCCATGTCAGAAAACATATTATTAGACACTAAAATCATTAGAATCGGACGTGTTGGTGAATTTCACCACCAGTCTAAAGTGCATTGACCTTTTTTACCATAACGCCCTCATTAAAGGTCGGAGGTATAACAAACTAAACATTTTTTACCATAGCGCCCTCATTTTAGGTCAGAGGTATAGTATAACAAACTATACATTTTGTAATCCTCATGACCAGACGAGTCATTTGATATGCATATCGACACGATTTGAATATATTTGAATGTCGACTCCTGTTTGACCTTTGTTGGCCCCCTCACGAAAATGCCCGGGATTTTCAAGGGGAAAGGCCAAGTCAAAATTGTTCGGTAATCATCAGGGAACACAAAAACACTTTTAAACCTTTGTTCCCAGAGATTGGTCACGGGACCTACAGGCTGGTGTCCTACTACAAGGGATTAGATCATCGGAAGGTGGGGCATCTCGCAAAAGACATGAGGAAATGTATGTGTCGTGTAAAAAGCCAGGGAAGGACACAGACACAAAACCTCCATTGTTGTGATGTGACGTATGCGGATGTTGCTCCACCTACTTTGTGTTTTGCTCAAAAAAGTATCCACAAAACGGACTATGTATGCCCTTTTTGTAAAGCGACCTATGGGCCATGGGCCAGTTCCCAGATGTTCACATATTGGTTCCTTTCTTGATTGCCCCGTCCCCCCCCCCCCAAGAAAAAATATTTTCAAATTGTTAAATATGTGCACAGTATATATTGATGTGTCAACCTAGCGAAAGTGGTGTTTTCATAATAATAAATAATAATATTGGATTCTTATATAGCGCACGTATCGACCTTGCAGGGTCCCCAAGGCGCTCCAACATTACCCGGCTATGCTAGGCTGCCGATTTCGACGCTCACAGCATTTAATGATTATTGACCTCCTTTAAATTAATATATACATGGAAGTCTTTAGAAGACAACTGTTACGGTCCAACTAAGAGTGTAGGGCATGCCTGAAAGCATATTTAATCTGTCCTGAATAAAATGTAAAATGTTTTCAAATTCTGAATTCTTTGTTGAAAAACTTGCTTGCTGGCAATAGTGTATACATGTTTTATATATTTTAAATGTCTAGTCCTGTTAATAATAGCACGTAATGATGTTATTATTTGACACGTTATTCACATTATCCTATCGAGCAGATTAACAATTTGCCTATAACATATAACAAATGACAAGTATGGTTTTCCTGAAAATTACATTACAATGCATATTCATCGTTATGAAAAATGTCGTAATATATACAACAATGGGCAAATAATTGTTTCCAGACTAATGATTTCAGTGACAAGAAATTACATTTGATATTGAAGCTGTTGCCGTTTATATATACATGAATTTGAAGAAAAAAAAAGTAGCCTTGAAAGTGTCGCAATATAATTATCATGTGTGAGTGAGCTTGAAGTTTAATGATATAGGTTTGTTTAAGACTATAATAGCCTTTACTGAGATATATCTCCAATCAAATCAAACTGAATGATGTTACCGAACAACTTAACGATATCAATCTTCTATTCTCCTAAATAAACCTTGGAAACTTGAAAATTGCATTAAAATGTAAATTCATCTTTAGTGAAAATGTGATATACAACAATGGACAAATAATTGTTTCCAGACCAATGATTTAAGTGACAAGAACTTCCATTTATATTGAAACTGTTGTCGTTAGTATATACACGAACTTGAAATAATAAGTAGCCTTGGATGTGTCGCTATATATCATGTGTGAGTGAGCTTGAAGTTCAATGGTTTGTTTGAAACTGTATAGCCTTTACTGAGATATATCTCCAATCAAATCAAACTGAGTGTGTTTATCCTTGTTTTCTGTGTACGGTGCTTGTAACTTTACCAAGACTGGGCCATATTTCTTGTCAATTTGATGATTCCAGAACCTTGCAGTACACGCCAATACTTATATGCTAGATGATCAACCTTTTCTGATCGGTTCCACAACTTTTCTTTCACAATGCAATCGCATGACCAGAACTAATTTTTGTCTTTAATTTTACACTTTGCATTGAAGTCACCACTGAATAACGTTACCAAGACCCTTCAATGGCGTTGGAACTAAGTTTAGTGGTGTAGGTTCTTTTAAGAATATATAGCTTTAAAGATGAAGTTGAGTTCTGGTCATGCAATTGCATTGTGAAAGAAACGGTGTGGAATCGACCAGAAAAGGTTGATCATCTAGCATATAAGAATTTGTGTGTATTGCAAGGTTCTGGAATCATTAAAATGATAAGAAATTTGGCCAAGTCTTGGTAATGTTGCAAACACTGTACACAGAAAGATGTATATAGGACTACACGAACACGTGGCGTAAAAATCCTGCCCCGGAGTTTTACGATGTTACATGACATATTTAGAATATGAAGGCATTTGAAGAGCAATGCTTTTCAGGGAACATGTCTTATCTGATGTTCTTCCACACTTGCATAATAAGAATGATAACGCTCACAAATTATTTTTCACCTCTTCCCAGAACTCAACTTTCTCTTTAACACTGATTCATTAATGAGATATATCTGGAATCAAATCAGACTAGTGATGTTATTGAACAACTTACCAGTATTGAATGTACATTTTCGTAAATAAATGTGGGAAACCTCGGTCTTTAGAAACACAAAGGAAGATTACTGAATTTGGTGCCTGGCCAAATGGCGGTGGCACTACGTTTAATGTTGTAGGTTTGTTTGAGATTATATAGCATTTACACTGTTTCATTAATGAGATTATTTGACACAATCGAATCAAACTGAGTGATGTTATCGAACAACTTAACAATATCAACACTCCATTCTCCTAAAAAAAACCTGGGAAACCTCGGTCTTTAGATACACAAAAGAAGATTACTAAATTTGGTGCCTGGCTTAATGGCGGTGGTAAGCCTTTTAATACACTGTTTCTGTAATGAGATATAACTCCAATCAAATCAGAATGCGTGATGTTATCCAACAACAATACCAGTATTGAATTTCCATTTTCCTTTAAAAAAAACATTACACAGAATGATATTACTAAATATGGTACCTGGCTGGATGGGGATCGCACTCTGTTTAAAGAGCCCATGACATCGAAATACAAGTGTATTCCTGTTGGTGTGCAGTCCTGCATACAACTTCTTTCTAGAAAGATAATAACCATTTTGTAATTTAACGTTGGAAATTTGGAATTGAATTGGGGCGTTGAACGATGAATACACGTTTAACTGACCAAAAGTGCGAGGCAGTTTTCATTTTCCGGCCGTGGGATCATAAACGTAAATAAGAATCAAAATCAGTTCGATAAAAGAGGGTAAGACAATAACAAGAACAATTTAAGTCCAATCTAAGACGTTTTCCTAATGAAAGACGTTGGCCTCAAGTTATGTTAGTTGTTGTTCGTGTTCTTTTAGTGTTATCGCTGTTTCATTCACTCTGTTGGAGCCTTGAACTTGTTTCAAAATACATCTGAATTGTATGCTCTACATCCAGGGGCGGCGATTTCTTGTCATGACGGGGGGGGGGGGGGGGCGAAATGCGACGGACAAGTGGCGTAATGAGCAAAAAGGTTGAGGGGGCAGACAAAAATAATCCGCATCACCACCACTGATAAGGTAGAGCGTATAGCGAGGGAAGCGAGTGGAGCGTAAATTTGATTGGGGACCCGGGGCAAATCCCCAACTGGGGTCAAGGGGTGTACTCCCCTGAAGTCCAGGGGTTTTAGGCATTTAATTACGATCATATAAGCATATTTTGATACCTTATTTGTGACACTGTCATGTCATTAATTGGCGTGGGGTCAATGAGCCCCCTAAAGCTCAGGGGTTTTACGCATCTAATAACGTTCAGTTAAGCATCCAGTGGCCACCTAAGGGCCCCTTGTAGAGCCAAAGGGGCGGAGCCCCCGCAATCTCAGGAATTTTAGGTTTTAATTACGGTCAGACGAGCACATTTTGATACCCCATATTTTGTGACACTGGCAGGTTGTCTTCAGCATACTTTTTCCATAAAAAGGGGGTCGGGGAAGAGGGGGGGGGGGGGGGGGCTCGAGCCCCCCATCCGCGGGTCTTCGCATCGCATGTAGGCCTCTAAATAAGCATAGTTTTGGGTGACTGTAAATTTGGTAATTTTCCAAAAACGCATACAACAGTATAATTTACCAAAAAAGAGAGAAAACGTTTGATTTTGTTTATTTTTAATTTATTAATTTCTTTCTTTATTTATTTATTTTTTTTTTTGGGGGGGGGGGGCATCTGCCCCCGAGCCCCCATCAGTACGCCAGTGCGAGGGACGAGGGATCATAGTGAACGAGAGGGGCAAAGGTGAAGGCACTGACTACCCCCTCACAGGTTTTTAGACATTTTGTTGTATTAACAAAATTACTTTCCTTAGCCAAACTATATTATAAAACCAATATATCTTCTTTACTTTGCTGGTAATTAGTGGGCAGTCCGAAGGGTTGTAAATATTATTTTAGGAGGTAAATTTTAGAATCAGTAGGGAGTTTGGGCATGGATGGGATTTCTATTTCCACTCTAGAACTCTGTCATATACGCGTATATTGATATCGCTATGGGAGTTGAAATGACAAATATCAGCCTGGTGGTGGTTATTTTACCTCTCTTAAGAAAGCTTAAATGCTTGTTAGTAAGCAACCATACGGACGAGGAACCTGGTGATGAAGATTAATGCCTTACCAAAGGGCACTAGCGCATCGACTTGGTTTCGAACCCGGGTCACCGGATTACAAGACCACTGCTCTACCGATGTTAAAATATCAGCCTGGCAAATATATACACTTAATATGTTGTAGTTACTCCTAACTGAAAAGAGCAAGCTATAACTCTTAATCGTGTAAACATACAGTGTAAACTGTGCTTACGTGAAACCAATGGAATACAGATTTTGTACAATATTTACTTGTATGTTTTGAAGGACAATATGCGAGGGATGCTAGCGAACGAGCGAGAAGATTTGTTTGCATTTTTATTAGTCTAAACGCTGCACTCAGGGGCGATCTAGGGGCGGGGGGTCGGCGGTTTAAACCCCTTTTTTGCTTGCCAAGTGAAAACAATTTTGTTTTTGTTTTTAAATTGAAATAAGGGGGGGGGGGAAATGTTTTTTTTTAATACTCACTTCACCCCCACCTACCCTCTAATGAGCGAAATATTTGTCGGCGCGATTTTAAAGTTTCGGGTAGCAAAATGATTTGTTTCTTTTGGTTATTGTTCACTAACCCCCCCCCCAAAAAAAAAAAAAAAAAAAAAACAAACAAAAACAAAAAAAAAACACCCTCGGCAAGAAGCTAGGTCCGCCCCTGAAGTGTGTTGCAGTTTTTAGTCAGTATTTGCTATACATTTTTTGAAATTTTTCGAATTTTCCGGGGGGGACTTGTCCCCTCGACCGTACCCACTGGGATCGTCGCCCCTGCCTACAATCAATGCAGCTAATCGCAGCCGCTGCTATAGCTACACGCCCGAGTATGTACCATCTCCAGCAATCCAAAATTCGTCGCTGTTTTCACGAAGTGACGGTAGTGAAAAAAAATTGCATTCACTTTGCGTTACGATTTTCCTCACTACCGTCACTTCGTGAAAACAAGGACGAATTACCGAGAAGAGTAATGTTAGATTCTGTCTCTAGTCATTCACACAGTATACTTGACTGAACTGGCTAAACAGTTGTGTAAATTAAATATGCGCTACCGGTACCCATTTAAAACATAGGAGGAGCGTGGTAAATGTAGCCAACGGACATTAGCGCCATGGCGGGACTCGAACTGCGTACCATTTGAACCACAGTCTGATGACTTATCCACTGGACCACAACACCTCTAAAGAGGAGCCATAGCAAACGATTATTGCTTTAAAAATGCAATTGTTTCTTAAATAGATTTTCCCACAAAATTATCGTGACTCATGCAGCGAGACAGAATTAAAATCGGCAAAAAAGATATTGTCATGAAAACGGTCAGAAAACATGACAACTAGAATGAATAAGACATAATGCGATTACGCAACACGTTCTTTTTTTCCAGTTAGTCCTCCAGTACCGAAATGCAAAGCAAAACTCGAGACAGATGCAAATAAAGTTAAGCTTAAAGACAATACGTTATTGTCTATAATTATCACGATTATATTCTTTACTTATTTCGATGATTAAAAGTAGACCAAATCCTGGTGTAATAGTAGGATTGTTGGGCTTTCAAGAAATGTATAGTGTTGACACTGTCGTGGCTACAGTGTGTAAAAAAAATATTATTTCATCCTCATTATGTACATGAATGATATGAATATCCATTCTAATTTATATCATCGATATGCATTGTAAATCATGAACCCACAAGATATCATCGAATTGCAAACATGGGAAACATTAGCCATAGCAAGTATTTACTTCATCTTCATTGTTTCTAGTAAAATTTTTACTTGTAAGATTTACAGTCTGGAATAGGAGTTATTTATGTAGCTCCATGGGAAGGGGGCAAAAGGGCACATACATACTCCTAATCGGATTGCAAGAGAGAGAGAAAGAGAAAACATGGACAAGGATTCAAATTCAATTTTATTTAAAATCATAAAACCTGCTTTGTCATTGCCTCATAACGCCACGTAAAATAGTTACCAGCACAATGATGTTTATTGCTGTAAAGAAGATATTGACTTTTCACCCAGTAAATTATTATCTTGTTATTGACAAATATTGAAAAGATCTTGTTATTGAAAAAAACATTTTTTTTTTATCGAACCGGCGGGGTCAACTGAGTGCAAACAGAAATTTCTAAAAAGCAATTGAAATGTTTTTCAGAAAGCCTAACAATATAAGCTGTTGTTACTCAAATAGCATTGATGAGACGATAAAAAGGTATGAGTAATAATAATACATTGTCGTTGGTTTTAAGAATATTCGTTTCTCTCTCTGCGTGTGCCAATTCCGGCGAACAGTGAACACAACCAAGTGAAATCAACTGTGAAATGAACAACTTGTTACACAAGTCCCCAAAGAGTAAACTGCTATTCCATATCCTAGTAGTATTACATAATACTACTACTACTTGATATTTATTTAGCGCACATATCCACCATGCAAGGTGCTCATAGTCCGGGAGCCAGGGGGGGGGGGGGGGGGTCAACTTAGCTGGAAAGGAAACCAATTTTCATGTGCACAGATGTAAAGATCCCAAAGCCCCATATAACAAATTGACCGTCTGGCATGTTCTAAGTGGTGGGTTTGGCCAGGGGGACGCCCCCCGCCAAAAAGCGGCCCTTTTAGTAGTTTCATAATGTTTCTTCGATTTTTGTACCGAATAACTTGTATTCGAGAGAAAAAATAACTTTGCATACCTAGCCGAAACTATTTCATGAGAAAAGTTGATTTCATTCTAATCTTATCACAATATAAATTATGCGGAGTATTTGTTGCTTACAAGCATACACATGTTTTTTTAGTAGTCAGGCAAAATAAACCATTAAACCAAACATTGCAATATTATATTATATACATGTTGATCGATGCACTAAACTTTCTTGATAATAGGCAAGATTATGACAAGGTAACTTTCAATGTCCACATTTCCTGAAACATCCTAGAGTACAGAAGAAGAACTAATCAATTGCACTCAGCGCTCTAAATCATTTGAACTTTCTGCACTTCTAAATGTCTACTTACTTTTTTCCAGCTAATATACTGAGATACTGGCCAAAATTAGGGGAATATTTACAATAAAGCACCCTTTTAGCTCAAAATTAATATTTCACACACTACATCACTCATTGAAATTGATATCAGGATGAAGGTATTTTAATTATCCACCTTTCGACACCAAATACATGGTAATTATAGGTTTAAGTTAAAAGTGATCTTTAAAACTCGATGTAAACACACCAAACAGGTCCTTAATACACGAATACCCGTATATACATAGAGTTAATAAACACATGGGCAGAAAATGTTGTTTTGCGGAAATCAAATTAATAACTTTGGATTGCTTTAATTTTTTATTGAAAAGATATATAAACTTCTCCTTTGCACAGGATATTGTCTTTGTACATAAGAACATTCCTGGAAAGTTATGAGAAAATACATTTTCCGATTTTGATATATGGAAATATTTTTTGAGGATAAAATTCAATATTTCGAGAAAAGAAAATCACCCAAAATCACGTGTTTTACTTAAATTTGCGTTGTTGATTAATCTTAATTTCGTGAAATAGGTATCAAAATATAGATAATTTAACTATCTTTCATATGACACCAAACGCATGGTGGTTCATGCCATATGGAGCTATGCGATCTTTACATCTGTGCATATGAAAATTGGTTTCCTTTCCAGCTAGGTTGACCCCCCCCCCCCCCTGGCTCCCGGACTATCAAGGCGCTTCAATATTACCTCGGCTCGACAAGGCTACCGGTTTTGGCGCTCACAGCATTCAGGGAATTCCTTCCTTCCTGTACCCATTTTAAACATGGAAGGAGCGTTGTAAATGTAAATTAATATATTGTCAAAGGACATTAGTGCTGTGGTGGGACTTGAACCGAGCACCATGTGATCCACAGTCCGACGACTTATCCACTAGACCACAACACCTCTAAAGAGAAGCAATGGCGAACGATTATTGCTAAAAAAGTGCAATCGTTGGTTAAATAGATTTTCCCTCAAAAGAGCACATGCATTTTCAAAATCGCATTGCAAGCAAGTGAGAGAGAGAGAGAGAGAAAGAGAGAGCATTGGGATTCAAATCCAAATTTCTTTAAAATCATAAAACCTGGTATTGATGATACTATCTGATATGTCATTGCAATGTAAAGCCACAACAGATAGTTACCGGCACAATGATGTTTATTGAATATAAAGAAATTACTGACTTTTCACCCAGTATATTATGATTATGTGTTTTATCTTGTTTAAGTTTGAGTTTGAGTTTGAGTTTGAGTTTGAGTTTATTAACAACAAAAATAACTAGACTTTAATTCGTCACTTTGACGAATTAGGTGATACGTATGCTAATGATTTACATAATGAAGAATGCATTTTCACGATTTCATATTGTTATATAAAATGCTTCTCCCATTATGATCTATCCATATGTCAAGTTTCTACCGTTTAGCCTTGATCATTATGGATGTATGTAAGATATATTGAGAAAATTTTACCATTGACCCTAATTAACATAATGAGGCCTTCACATACACTTTAAATATTCCGTGGTAAGAATGAAGTAAGCGAGGGAAGTGATGGCAATGACAAACGAGTGAGAGAGAGAATATGGCCGGGTTCAAATTAAGTGTTCCTTAAATTATGATTATGATTATGATTATAATTACGATATTTACTATAATAATAAATATAACAATGATAATAATAATAATTATTATGATACTGCTGCTATTACTATCCCCTAGTTCCAAAATCATGATTGTATTCTCTATTTATTTCTCCTATATAATTTATTTCAATTTAAAATAGAAATTCTAATGTTCCTTCTTTTGCCTTGATGATATTACAGCAACGAATTGACAGTTTTGGTAGACATCTTGGATGTATCGTAGCAATAAATTCTTGGCACATGACGTATTGTGCATACGATAATAATGATGAGAAGAAGAAGCATACCAATAACTATAAAAATAATAACAATAACACATAATTACTATAATAATCATTATAATTACGATATTTACTATAATAATTAATATAACAATGATAATAATAATGAATATTATGATACTGCTGCTATTACTACTACTACTACAACTACTAAGAAGAAGTAAATGAAGAAAAAGTGGTAGGAGAAGAATCATTTCAGCGATATTAGTGAGTATATTCTCAATGATTAAGGCATAAACATTTTATATTCCGTGGTAAGAATATACGAGGCGAGGAAAAATGAAGGCAATGACAAACGAGAGCGAGCGAGAGAGAGAGAGAGAGAGAGAGAGAGAGAGAGAGAGAATATGGCCGGGTTCAAATTAGGTTTTCCTTAAATCAGACCCAGTACTGAGGATCTTTTTGTGTGCCATGTTGTTGTTATTTGATGGCTTTTGAAGCTTCATAGAAATGCCGTCTTTTGTCACCAAATATTGTTCAAAAAGCATTGTAGAGACGATGAACAACTACTAACGCAAAGTCGTTAGCCATGAGAATGTCAATTTCTATCTCGTTCTGCTAAATAATCCGAACAATAGAATCAACCAAGTAGAATCAACTGTTAAACGAATTTATCACGAGTTCTGAAATTTCAATTTGTTACTGCACGTCATAATAGTATTAAAGATGAAGTTGAGTTCTGGTCATGCGATTGCATTGTGAAAGAAACGGTGTGGAACCGACCAGAAAAGGTTGATCATCTAGCATATAAGAATTTGTGTGTATTGCAAGGTTCTGGAATCATCAAAATGATAAGAAATGTGGCCAAGTCTTGGTAAAGTTACAAACACTTGCACAGAAAGATGTATATGGGACTACACGAACACGTGGCGTAAAAAGCCGGCCCCCGATTTTTACGATGTTACATGCATATTTAGAATATGAAGGCATTTGAAGAGCCATGCTTTTTAGGGAACATGTCTTAACTGATGTTCTTCCACACTTGCATAATAAGAATGAGTAATGCTCACAAATTATTTTTCACCTCTTCCCAGAACTCAACCTTCTCTTTAAAGAACAGCAATGGCGAACGATTGTCGCTAAAATTCAGAAATTGTTGCTTAGATTGATTAAATTACCATGAGACATCAAGCTACATAGAACTATGATCGACAAACATGATATTGTTTTGAAAACAGTCTGAAAACATTGGAGGCAGAATGAATAAGATATAATGTGGTCATGTAAGCAAGTGCAATATGTCCATGTTAATCCCCTAGTTCCAAATCATGATTGTATTCTCTATGTATTTCTCCTATATAATTTATTTCAATTTAAAATAGAAATTCTAATCTTTCTTCTTTTGGCTTGATTATGTCAGCAACGAATTGACAGTTTTGGTAGACATCTTGGATGTATCATAGCAATAAATTCTTGGCACATGACGTATTGTGTATACGATAATAATGATAAGAAGAAGAAGCATACAAATAACTATAAGAATTATAATAAAAAATAAGCTTTATAATAATGATTATAATTACGATATTTACTATAATTATAAATATAACAATGATCATTATGATACTGCTGCTATTACTACTCCAACTACTACTACTAGGAAGTAGAAGATGAAGAAGAACGGGGAGGAGGAGAATCGTTTCAGCGAAATTAGTGGTTAGCGTCATGACCTTTAAGTGACCTTTGATGACATGACATGTTGACCCTTGACCTAAAGTATATGTGATATGAATATGAATGACCTTTGCTTATGCATCATGAAGATATGATGGATAACGTGATTTCACAAAATGGCGCCTGGATGACGTCACGATGACCTAATGACCTTGAAAATGTTCCTGTCACGTCTCATGACAATGACCTATAATTATGTCGAAATTTAATGAAATTGACTAAACCAAACTTGAGTTATCCTGGGCACAAAAAACGGGAAGAAATAAAAATAAAGAATAATAAAGAAAATTCTGACGAAAACAATAGGTGATCTGTCGAGAATCTAAGGCAGCATTCAAATTGTGACATCACGTGGGCGTGCATTTTTTCCCAATGTGCAAACTCTTTCATCCAAAATTGATAACCAATGCTCTATATCTGCCGATATCGCTATCGCGTAATTCAGCAAATGTAATGTTCGGCATAACATGAAGTGGTCTAGAGTATTCTAGGCCGAGATCTATATCTTATATCTAGATCTATACTCTTGGTGCAGACTATATTGTAAGAATGTATTGCCGACCCCTCTTATGAAACAAATAATGCATGGTTGCGAGTGTGTAAGGGCAGTTCCAGTGTACGAAGTTAAGTCAGTGCCCTCGTGATAATGCACGCGCCCGCATGGAAATTGCATTATCGATATCGCACTAACTAACTTGACTAACCTGAGTGCAATGAAACTGCCCTAAACTGCCCTGACAATAGCAATTATAATAATTACAAAACTTCAATAAGTAACAACAAAAAATGCTGCTGTTTTTGTATTTTGTATATCATAATGCATTACTATTGTTAATGTATAGTTTCATCATGTTCATAATAATTATATAAATAATAATAGCCCACTCCAAATTTTATTAAACCGGAACGGAAATTCTTTTTGCCCAATTGATCGTGAGCCCGGCAGCCACTGAGTAGCGCCAGATCGACGTTGCTCTATTCCTTATTGTTGAACGCCAAACAAGGTAGCAACAACTCCCATCTTTTAACGTCTTTTGGTATGACGCGGCCGGGGCTCGAACCCACGACCTCCCGGTTGTGAGGCGGACGCTCTACTGACTGAGCCAACACTCCGGTGATAAATCGATACTTGAGAATGTATCCACAGTATCGATGAAAGGAACAAGCTATCATTGAATATGTTAAAGGAAAACAATAGATCAATAGCTTTTGATGAATATATATCAGGGCTCACGTATTGGTTTGAGATACAGAAATAAATAGTCAAGACATTTAAAAAAAATTAAGATCAATAAGTTCTTTCATATTTAGAGTCTAAACAGGCTGCCTAATTATACCGTATAGGTTAAAAGTCACAGCTCGAATTTGTATAGACATACCCTCACGTCTTCCTCAAAAACAAAATAATCTACTATCGGACAGATCAATTTAATCTTGTATGAAAAAGTGTACTTGGCAACTTTGCCATCAATATTAATTATCACTCAACAGTCACTCAAATCAAGGTTTCCAGGGAAGTGACCATTAATGGTGTGAATTTGTGTAATCACACAGTCCTCAAGAGGGCGACATGCATTTTGATTAAAAATATATTCATTTCACCAGCTGGTGAATTTAACACTGGAATGTGACCGGCCAGGAAAATATAACAATTATGATCCTCGCAATCGATATCACGTGACGAGGTCTGGACCAATCACATCTCGGTATCTGTCTAAGCTATCTGATATATATTAGTATTACATTGCACTGTAATCAAATACAGACAACAACGCGAGCGGCCCAGGTGACTGTTTTTCTCTAGATTTTATGAACTTTAATCTGATTGTTTTTAAACCGGCGGTGGTCGTGCAGACATAAATAATAATAATACTGGAGACATATCATAGAACTCAGATTGGATAAAGTTAAATCACTGTTTAACTTGCTTTCTTGCAAACAGATTTTTGCTGAAAATATTTTGGAAATAAGACTAATTTCATCGACGAAATGATCGGGGATTCAGACAGCGATTTGAAACCTGCTCATTGTGCGGAACCAATTTATTGAGGAGGCTTTTGTCAGTTGTATTGCAACTAAGGTTGGATCCCGTACCAAAACTGATGAACGGCATTTCCTTTCGCACATATCCATCTATCTAGCTTGCAATCCTGTAACTCTCTAGTGGACAAACTGTAACAACTTGACAGCAGCTTGCTTGGTCTGTCAGTCTCTGAACAGAATTATCTAGTGCTTGCGGCTGTGGAAAGATCATTTGAGTAAAATTGTGTATCTTGTTTTTACTGAGTAGACGCACGGCGTGACCAAGTCAAGGGTATATGTACTGTCATAAAGAACTCGTCAAGACTGTTGGCCTAAACATAGATTCGGAACCAGATCACGTTGACACACGGGCACAAAGGAAAAAAATACAAATACAAATAGATAATCGAAAATATTTTTCGATTGTGAACAAACCTTTGAACATATAGGCATTACGAACATCAGTGTAAAGCCTATAGCGATAAACATTTTAGAAACCCTCATCCGTTGTATACGTATATGGTCTGTGAATACTTATTGATATTTTCCTTCTTTCTTTGAAAGTGATCATCTCATCTTCTGAGCACGAGAAAACTGTAAAACTTTACTTTCGTTTTTACGAGATAACAGGCAGCACATTTTGACGTCATGTCGGGACATCGCTCAAGAAACGGACTGGCTATTGTCATGGTGGTGTTGCTATGGTGTCATTCAGGTATGTTACTTTATGTTCACAATATCAATTACAACTAGACTTTAATTCGTCACTTTGACGAATTAGGTGATACGTATGCTAATGGTTTACATAATAAAGAATGCATTACACGATATCATATTATTTTATGAAATGCTTCATCAATTAAGATCTATCCATATGTCAAGTTTAAATTGTGTCCCCTTGATTATTATGGATCTAGGGAAGATAGATTGAAAAAATATGACCATTGACCCTGCGCAGTAACCAGTTACACCTTTGACTCTAATTTACATCATGAAGAACACATTTTGACGATTTTATCTTATCAAAGAAATGAAAATGTAATTGATAAATGATTATCATCATTATGATAATGATGATCATGATGATCATGATGAAGATCATGATCATGAGCGGGATCCTGACATCTTATTGAAAAAATGAGGGGTGATTTAGATAACACATAGTCTTAGCTACAGCATACTCAAAAATCAACAAAATCCAAACAGAAATAAAGGCGATATTGCTCGCAAAAGGCAGGAATGTAGAATCCAGATTTGAGAAAAAATTATCTCCCTCAGGGATTACACGCAAAAAGTAATGGATTAAGTGAAAATAGGGTAACAATAAGTAAATGGGGTTGTTTATTACATTATTTGCGGTTATACGTGTTCGAATAATCAAAGGAGATGGTACAGTGAAAGGTCAACAAGAAAAAAAAAAGTTAAACATGTTTTTTTTGGAGACACCCGGACTCGAACCCGGGATCTCAAGGTCGGAAGTCAAGTGCGTTACCGATATACCAAAACATTTCCCATAGCGATTACACGTAAACGAAAATGGAATTCTAAAATCCCACTTTGTAAGTAAAATATGAGCATGATCCCGGCATATGATCGAAAAATGAAGTGCATATTGGAGATAGCTCATTGTCTCAGCTACAACATACCCGAAGCTCACCGAAAACAAAGTTAAAACAACGGAGATGTTGCTCGCGAAAGACGGAAATGTAGAATGCAGTTTTGAGAAATAGTCATGTCCCATAGACAATACACGCAAAATGTGAAAAATTGACATGCCTCCTTTAATCGCAAAAATACACCATGATACTTTTGTCAAAAATAAAAATTGTGGATACTGCATTTGTAGAAAGTTGTCTCAGCTAGTACATATCGAAATTTGAAAGAAAATTGATCCATATTTACAGAGATACAATCAATTTTAAAAAACTATGCTGACGTCATAATATGCAAATTAAAATTTTGAGATTGGAGGCCATTATGATGACGTCATGAGTTAATTGAGGATCAAATGAGACATGAAAGCATATCTCCGACTCATAATCTATCTAAATATGAAAAAATATTGGGAGTTCATATCTATTCTGAAGAGTTACAAAGATTTTTGTATAGGCATGTTTTTGCTCATGTATTGTGGATAAATATAACGCAGGTCCGCGCGCGCTGTCAACTTTGACGGACGCTCATTGCGTTATTAAAGGGTTAACAAGTTATCAAAATGCTTGGAAAAATGTGCCAAATATGATGATAGAGAAAATTCGGCGATTCTATGTTGCAAATCGCTAGTACGCGCAAAAAACGCGCGCGCATGCGCGTGAGCATAATTTTTTTGTCAAATGCTCCATATGGCCTGAAACGTATGCAAAAAAAGTTTGGGATTGTTTAGAGCATTTTTAATTTTTGCGCGCGCGTAAACGTGCGGACGAACGCGCACGCGCGCATTTGCGCACGTTTATTGACCTGAAATTGACCGGACGGATATTGATCTTAATCGTGATAATTATGAATGAGAAATACTTTTATGTTATGAAGATATGATCATAAGTTGATTTTCACAAAATGGCGCCTAGATGACGTCATGATGACTTTGAGTCTTTGAAAAGTCACGCAGTTCTAAGTTAGACTAACATCTATCATCAGAGAAAGTTTCATAACAATGGCTTCAGCCATTCTTGAGATATCCTGCGAACAAAATTGAGGAAGAATAATGATAATTTCTTCTATACAGACACAAAATAAATACTAGACTTTAATTCGTCACTTAGACGAATTAGGTGATACGTATGATAATGGTTTACATAACGAATAATGCATTACACGATATATTATTTTGTAAAATGCTTCTCCCATTTATATGCTTCTCCCATTATGATCTATTCATATGTCAAGATTAAATTGTGTCTCCTTGATCATCATGGATCTAGGGAAGATAGATTTAAACAATATATGACCTTTGACCCTGTGCAGTAACCAGTTACACATTTGACTCTAATTTACATCATGAAGAACACCTTTTGACGATTTTATCTTATTCAAAGAAATGAAAATGTAATTGATAAATGATTATCATCATTATGATAATGATGATCATGATGATAATGATCATGATCATGAGCGCGATCATGACATCTTATTGAAAAAATGAGGGTTGATTTAGATAGCATATAGTCTCAGCTACAACTTACTCAAAAGTCAACAAAATCCAAGCAGAAATAACGGCGATATTGCTCGCAAAAGACAGGAATGTAGACTCCAGATTTGAGAAAAAGTCATCTCCCATAGAGATTACACGCAAAAAGTAATGGATTAAGTGAAAATAGGGTAATAATAAAGTAAAAAGGGTTGTTTGTGACATTATTTGCGATTCTACGTGTTTTAATAATCAAAGGAGATGGTACAGTGAAGGTCAAAAGGAAAAAAAAGTGAAGAAAAAAAATTGTTGGAGACACCCGGACTCGAACCAGGGATCTCGAGATTGGAAGTCAAGTGCGTTACCGATATACCAAAACATTTCCCATAGCGATTACACGTAAACGGGAAATGGAATTCTGAAATCCTACTTTGCAAGTGAAATATGAGCATGATCCCGGCATCTAATCGAAAAATAAAGGGCGCACTTGTGATAGCTCATTGTCTCAGCTACAACATATCCGAAGTTCAGCGAAAACGAAGCTAAAACAACAGAGATTTTGCTCGCGAAAGACAGGAGTGTAGAATCCAGTTTTGAGAAAAAGTCATGTCCCATAGAGAATACACGTAAAATGTGAAAAATTGACATGCCTTCTTTAATTGCAAAAATACGCCATGATGCCTTTGTCAAAATGGAAAATTGTGGATTATTTATTTGTAGAAAATTGTCTCAGGTAGAACATATCAAAATTTAAAAGAAAATCAATCAATATATACAGAGATACAATCAATTTTCCAAAATTATGCTGACGTCATAATATGCAAATTGAAATTTTGAGTTTGGAGGCCATTATGATGACGTTATGAGTTAATTGAGGGTCAAATGAGACATGAAATCATATCTCCAACTTATAACCTATCTAAATATGAAAAAATATTGGGAGTTTCTATCTATTCTGAAGAGTTACAAAGAATTTTGTATAGACATGTTTTTGCTCATGTATTGTGGATAAAGATAACGCAGGTCCGCGCGCGCTGTCAACTTTGACGGACGCTCATTGCGTTATTAAAAGGTGAACAAGTTATCAAAATGCTTGGAAAGATGTACCAAATATGATGATAGAGAACATTCGGCGATTCTATGTTGCAAAATGCTAGTACGCGCAAAAAACGCGCGCGCATGCGCGTTTGCGTGATTTTTTGTCAAATGCTCCATATGGCCTGAAACGTATGCAAAAAAAATTTGGGATGATTTGGAGCATTTTAATTTTTTTCGCGCGCGTAAACGCGCGTACGAACGCGCACGCGCGCATTTGCGCACGTTTATTGATCTGAAATTGACCGGATGGATATTGATCTTCTTCCTGATAAATATGAATGAAAAATTCCTTTCCGTTATGAAGATATGATCATAAGTTTATTTTCACAAAATGGCGCCTGGATGACGTCACGATAATTTTGAGTCTTTGAAAAGTCACGCAGTTCTAAGTTAGACTAAGATCTATCATCATGGCAAGTTTCATGATAATGGCTTTATTCAGTCTTGAGATATCCTGCGAACAAATTCGAGGAAGAATAATAATAAATAAATAAATAAATAAATAAATAATAAAAATCTTGACGAAATCAAAAGGTGATACGTCTACGTACGTATCACCTAATAAGCAGGATAATACTAGAAATGCAATCGCGTCGCAGCGATATGCGTGCAATGACGCTCGTGTTTTTACATGTCAAACGAAAGAGCTTCTCCCGGACTATCCAGAGCAATTTCTAAGAAGTCTGTAGCTTCTGTGATAGTGGAGATAGGTAGGGCAAAAGAATTAAAGACCCCCAAAACGGCCCGAAACGGACAAAACGGCGCCTGGACCGTCATGCGTGAGTGATTCCGGACGAAGATTTCAGTGACCTTGATGGGATGCTGGAGACTATGCCTAAGAAGTTTGAAAGGAATTGGGATAGGGAAAGGGACCTAGAAATGACTTGCAAGCACTGCGTGCAAAACCAAAGGCTTATAGGTGCATGATGAACAAGTCGATGACGCGTGCTGTGACACATACGGCCGTCCATACTAACCCAATCATGCAGAGTACGAAATGCTGTCTAAAATGGCCCCCTTGACAGATTTTAAAAACTGATTCCAAGGTGCACTGTGTTTGTGTATTGCAACTCGGAATGTCACTGTAAAATTTCAAGGAAAAAAAGGACGGGAAGGGGGCGAAAAGCAATCTTAAACAATAACGCTATATAGCCGATACGTGTTTTAATCGTGCGGAAACTCGGCGGAATTCGTATAGTGACCCTGTTCAAAAGCAATTTATTCAAAATTGTATGCGTGAACATTTACCTTAAAGGGGATTATTTCAACATTGGTGTCAGACAGAAAAATTCCTTTAAAAAACCCTTGAAAAATCCTTTCAAGAGAGAATTATCTTGCTTCATATGAGGATTTTTGAAGGGATATTTGAAGGTTTTTTTTAAGGGATAATTGATGACAGACAGCAATTAAGAGGATAACTAAAATCCGGATGATTAAAATCCGGATTTTTGGCCTCTGTGTGACACCGCCTATAGAGGCGTTTTTGTTAGTTTTTCAAATTTGCAAATATCTTCCGGGTACGCGTGTGCATGGGGCAGACTGTGTGCACAGGCAGTGTGATCACCCTACTTTTAGAGATGCCAGCCAAGGGTACCAGACGCAAGAAGGGACCCAGTCCACCAGCTACCGGCAATTTCAACCTCTCCTCACAGTTCAACACCCCTGATCTACTTGCTGAGGATGATGACACAGGCCTGGACCAGACACAGACAGACCCCCCGGACGACTTGTAGAGACTCCTTGTGGCAGAAGTCTCTCCCCCCCCCCCAGAGACAGGGACTACTTAACGGTCCTTTCTAGGGCCACCCTCCCTCTCAAAAGAACATTATGTAATGATTTAAAATAATAAAAGAAATAGAAAACAAGATGTGTTTGTGATATATCTGACCTCTTTGACCTTGACCTTTGACCTGAGATGGCCGAAATTAACATATTCAGTAATTAAGAAACTCATCAAGACAAGGGGGGGGGGGTACCATGTTATTTGATCTGTGATATTTCACCTAGATTTAACAACTATGCTGTAATGACCCTAGATTAGTTAACTTTGCTCTAAAACATTGACTTTGAATAGTCAGTAAGAATAGGAAAAACAATTATGAATCTTCGATATCAATTTCCTGAGTTTTTCAAATACAATAATAATAATATTCAGCTTTTATATAGCGCCCGATACAACGAAGTGCCTAAACGCTTTACAGATATATTATTACGCCGGTCATCGGATTCAGGCTTACCCGCACACAATGTATGCACATTTTCCACTCCCTGGGGAGCATTCCAGCCAGTCGCCATTTTACAAACGCGCACCTGCTTGTCCAACCACATGAACCTTCGCATCCTACCGGGTACGCATTTAACACCTGGGTGGAGAGTAGCAAGTGCAGGTTAATATCATGCCAAATGATATTATTGCCGTGTTGGGATTCGAACCCTGGACCTTCGCATCTCCAGTCAAGCGCCTTATTTACTCGACCACGACACTCGTACAATATCAATATAGGGTAGGTGTAGGGAATTGGAGACCGTAGGGAATTGGAGACCACCAAGCTTGAACCCATCACTGTCTGTCCGTGTTGGCTCCACTATTGATATAGCGCCATATGTGACCTTTAACAACACTACTGCATATATCCAATTCATTTCGAAGACTACAGTGCGTTCTTTCTCCCAGAAAATTGGCAAAATTTACCAAGATAACCAATTTTGATCGTAAAACTTTGCTCTGATATAAAAACACAATTTTCACTGAATGTTGGGGTGTATGCAGATATTTAGGGGTGGCTCTTTAAAAGTAGTTTTAAAAGGAAGTTAATGAAGTGTGCCAACCATCACAGAAAACCTATGCCCATTGTGTGTTGTGAATGGGTGTTGCAATGCACATTATTATGAATGGTGTCTGATCAGAAATGTGTGTAGGCAATGGGGAACAACAGGTCCAAGATGGGGGTCGTTTGTTGTGAATGTCGAGTATGCCGAGGACAGTCATTGACCCGATGGTGGTTGGTTAATTGAAGTTTATTATTCCACATTTTACATACAAAAACAGTTTAAATTCTTTTTCTATTTTTGTATACAGGCGTATAAGAGTAGGCCTATATTTTACACAAAACAAAAAATATAACAAAATAAAACATTTCAAATCAAGTAAAATGTGCGGAAAATAAGTACGAAATTTCGAAATATATAGATAAGACAGGCAAGGTAAAAACAATGTAAAATGTGGGGAGCCTAAATAAAAAACATAGCTTGTATGTGAATAGGCCCTCGAACTGAGTAACACAATATAGTAGGTCTGAATTTAAAAGGTATTATAGGAGGCGAAAAATGAGTAGTATAGTTTGAGATTCTAGAAACGTACAATGAGAGTGAATTTGAGAAGAAAAGAAAAATAGAATAAAGAGTAAAGAAAATAATATAATAATGATAAGTGGTAGAAGTTGAAGAAGGGAAGAAAGAAGAAGAAGAGAAAGACGAAAAAGAAGTGGAAGAAGAAGAGGCAAAGAAGAAGAAGAGAAAGCAAATTGATGAAATCAATGGCATTGTAAAATAACATGTACATGAATATTTTGGGCCACATTGTTTTAAAATCGTTTCAAAATTACAGTAAGTTAATTGGCTGCATGTATCTCTTTCAAGAAGTGTTTAAACTAACTATAACAATCCCATTTTCATTCGAATTGTAGTTATTTCTTAATTTGTAACTGTCCCTTATTACCTGCACATGTAGGTAATAAGAGACCTTTGGTGATGACATCATTAATCATTGTTATCTTATTAACCAGTTACATCATGACCACAATTTTGTTACCAAATAAAGAGAAGAAGTTACTGAAGAGAATACAAAACTTTCTGTATGTGTAACATTTTTCATGTTTATGTAAAGTATGCAAATATGCTTAAGGGTCTCCAATTCCCCACTCCTACCCTATATATATATATATATAATTTCTTGGGAATGCGACCGCACCTTGTGGTGAGTTGAAGAAGGCCTTCAGGAGTTCCCTCTGTAGCTGAGTTGCGAGGTGCAGAAGGTTGATCCACATCTAGCCAGTCTACATGGTCCATCCATGCTCCTTGTTATTGTTCTTGAGATTAATGGCTTTTCCCTCCTGTGATGTTATTGTGGTTTTAAAGGGAGTCACTCGTCAGTTTCCATGTGCAGAAGGCCATAATTCGCTGACACCAGACTTGGTGGTTAAAATCATTAACGTGTGTACACGTGTGTCTCTCGGAGATCTCCGGGTGTGGGATAAGTGAGATAATGACTTTACCATATGGGGGAATGGGTGGAAAACGCAGTACGTTACATAATGCCTGCTGGTCTAAAACTGAAGGCTAATTCCGGTGATTTACAGCACCTCTTTTGGGGGTAAACCCCCGAACGGTATCGAATTCCCAATGAGAGCTAACTACTGAGTGTCGCTAAGCCTCATTGTCTGCTTCTTGTGCTGCAATGCCTGGATTCATCTGTCTCAGTAGGATGTGCTGAACCACTGTCGCCTAGAGTCCCGAGGAGACACCTGAATCTATTGGCTATAACGCCAAAGGCATTTTCCACCACTCTCCTTCCCCTTGAGAGACTGTAGTAAAACATGCTCTCCTCCCTGGCCATCACTTTTCAACCGTATGGCTTCATGAGGAAGTTCTTGAGTGCGAAGGCGTCATCCCCCAGGATGAAGAAGGGTATGTCTTGGAGGTCATCAGGGCTTGCAGTCAGAGGGCAGGGTGTGGGGAGTCCTAGTGCTTCCTCTTCCAGGCCGTTGAGCAGCTCAGAGGCGCCAAATATCTGAGCATCTGACATGTGTCATTTTTTTTCACCAAGATCGATCCACACAAACTTGTCATCTGCATCCACAAGAGCCAGGAGTGGTATCGAAAAGAAGCCCTTGTAATTGCAGTACAGGCTGCCAGTTATGATTGGCTTCTTGATAGCAATGTGTTTGCTATCCAGGGCTCCAAAGGCGTGAGGATGTTCCATCTCTGCTCAAACTGGTTAGCTACGGCTGTCCAAGCTTCAGGGGTTACAGGTAGGCTAAACACCTCATGTGTGTACGCTTGCCCGATTGCCTGGCACACTTCTGGAACCATGAGATGCTGGACACTCCACACCCGAATACATACGCAAGGGACCGATACAAGTCTACAATGGTAAGTAGCCTCAGTATAATTACCAGTTTCAGTCCAGGTGAGAGGGGTTGCCTGAAACTGGCGAGTTCCCTCTTGATTGCTGGGGCCACTTCATCAAAGAGCTATGGTGATAACCTTGTGTAGTTTTGGAACGCTACCGGATCTTCAAGCCTCAATTGGGTGTCTAGGAGGCTGGAGAACTGGCCAAACCGTTGTCTTCTCTCCTCTGTAAGCCATGGTCGAACCCAGAACTGCCTGACTGCAGCTCTCCTGGTCCGTTGTGGTTTTGGCTGTGGCTGGTCTGGCTTCTGCTCGTCTTCTTCCTCTCTGGCGTTAATATAAGCATACAGTAATAATGCAATTGTCACGTTTTTGTCATCATCCTTAACTCCTGTCATCATCAATGATTTTGAGTTGTAGTGTGCACACTGTAGAAGTTTAAGAAACAAAGAATTCCATGGTCAGTCGGTCTGTATGTATATCCGTCGGGGTCCAATCGGAGCTCATATCGTGATCATTCTCGATCTTCATCGTGAAAGACATCGCAACCACAATCGTATCCTATCGGTTTGTGATGAACGTATCTGCACCATCTTTGTATCGTGGATTCCATCGGGACAATCCTATTGGAACGTTTATGATCGTATCTGAACGGGAGACATGATCGTGACAGATCGTGTCATACGAAATTGACCAATCGTGACCATATCGCATCCAAGTGCACCACTTGTACCAGAACGTATCGACTTGCATCACCTCGTCTCCTAACCTGCAATTTCACAAAGTTCCACAATCTGCTACGAATTGCCAAATGTTGCGTTCGTAACGGATTGCACGACAGTGGGAACCTAGCATTAATTAAACGATTGTAGTACATTGCGCCTAGATTACAATGGTATCAAACTGACCGCAATGAAATGCCCTTTCGAATTCAACCAAACACGGTAAATGCTCTCGCAGAAAATTATGAGTAAATGGCATTTGAACAAGGATCACTATATATACGAATTCCGCTGAGTTTCTGCCGAATGATAACACGTTACCGGCTATGACGTCACTCTTTTAGTACGCCTTTTGCCCCCGTTCCGTCCTTTTTGTTCCCTTAAACAAATTAGCGTAGTCTGGGTGGCCAAACGCAGTTCATCTCGAAGCCGGATTTTTAAAATCGGTCAGGGGGGGGGGGGGCATGTTACACGCCATTGCCTTCTCTTAATGATTATGTTAATATGGACGGTCGTTTTGTGCCACGGTACGCGATATCACATTTTCTTCATGCACCCAATATCCGATTTGTTTTACACGCAGTGCTTGTGAACCCTATATATAGGTCCCTTCTCGATCCAGATTTCTTTCAAACTTCGTAGGCATAATCTACGGCATCCACCCGAGGTCTCCTTACTCTTTGCTCTCCAAAATCTCTCATGCTTGACCGTCCATGCGCCATTTTTTCCAGGCCGTTTTTGAAGCATTTCTTTCTGCTTACCTACCTACACTAATCTAGATGATACATACTTTCCAGGGGTCTCAGACAAACATGAATACTGTGAGCATGCATGAACGAGAAAACGCGTATAAAGGTGGGTGTTTCTAGGAGATCGGACGCGGTCCGCGATGTGCCGTGTTTAGGGGTTGAAAAAACGGCTATTTTCGAGAAAAAGGGTACTTTTTTCAAAATTCTTCTTTTTTCAAAATCCTACTTTACGCGTTTAGGGATATTTTTGGTAAATCCCGATTCCGAATGGAAAGCTGGTCGGGAAGCCGGTTGTCTATAACTTTCGGTTACGTCAGCCTGCTGATGTAAAAACACTATTGGAAGTGTAGGCCTACATGTTGATGTTATTGCTTCTTTATTGAAATAAATGTTTAAATTGTTAATCAGAAGCGCGATTTGATTTTTTTTAATTTGTCAGCAACTTATTTGGTAATCCCTTTCGCACTTAAACATGCTCAAGGGTTTACTCTTCTACAATATGCTTACTTGTTAAGGAGTACACTTTTGTGAAATACCCGTTTAGGGCGTGAACTCGGAGAAAAAAACACACCAAATCCTCATTCACGTTGTTTACGTTAGGTATTACCGTTTGTTGTTGTTGTTCTTCTTCTTTCTCGTTTTTCTTCCTAGTATAAGTAGTAGTAGTAGAAGTTGGGAGGAGGGGGGGGGGACTACGAAAACTTAACAAACAAAAAGGCTTCTCTTTTGCCTTCGAGTTTAACGATAGAAATTCACCAAATAGCTCTAAGCATAATTTATATTTGTCCTTTATAATTTAGTCAAACATATTAAGTCTTAGATAATTTTTGAAATATCGGGTTTATACTTCTACAGATTGCTGTTTTAAATCAACTGTCTTGATACACAACCTGTCCGGATCGACACACAACGTCCGGGTATAAATGTTACCAGGTATAAGGTTGAGCTAACTTGCTCGATTATTTGCAAGGGTATCCTACTTCAGAAAAGAAAGACAGGCTTTAATAGTGACAATTTTTGATAATCTTTTTGATAAGCAATATATTCCTGACTCCCATGTGAACTTCCTTTCTTTTTTTTATTTCAAATTTCTCTTGTTATACAGATACTGCTCAGATATTTATTGGTGATAATAATGTCCCTGGTATCCTCTACGCTTCCTTGCCGGAACCACGAAATGATACAAACATCATGGACACCCCCTTCACCCTGATACGTCTCCCAGATGGTAGTTATATAAATTCAATTGACTATGATCCCGGGAATGAAATGGTGTACTGGAATGCTTTCGGAAGCGGTCAGATAAGTCGAATCCAACTTGACGGCACGAACCGAGAAGTCATTGTAACTACGAATTGTGAGTGAATAGGCTTACTTTGCAAGTGCAACTTTTCCATTCATTTTTACAATGAATTGTCATTATCTATTCATCATTCATCATAGTAAGGTAGTTACACAATATACTTGCGGATACTTTCTGTCATTGTTAATTCGAACATGGCGCATACACACTGATGAGTTTGAGGGTCTTAGTGGTAATGATAGAAATAGTCGGGAGGTTGGTTTGTTATGGTAGACATGTTGTTTATTTAACTCCTCGGATACGGATATTCGGATATCGTAACACACACCATATGCAATACGATATAACGTGTTAAAAAGCCCATCACATTGAATCTTAAGATAAATTACAAGTGCATAATCGAACCTGTGATAAAGTAGCGATGTAAAATATTGTTATTATTATGAGTATTATTATAGGTTTTCCCGCCCAACTTTGTAAACTTAGCATCCGAATTAACGTTACGTTCTTTCAAGTTCGTGCGAAATAGAATTTGTTTGTTTGTTTGTTTTATTTCCGAAAATCATCATAAAAAACCCAATAACACAACATTAAAAAATCAAAGACTTATATAACAATATTAGAATGATGAAACAGTTGGATAGTCCATTTCAGAGCCATTAACCTAATGGCTCTGTTCTTCCATGAAGTCCAATATATATATATATATATATATATATATATATATAATGATACTATAACAAGTAATGGTATAACAAAATAGTAAGTCTTAATTAAAAAACATTGTAGTTGTACTAAACTTAACTAAATCAAATTGAACTAAACAGATTAAAAACAAAATCCCCTACCATCCCTAATGTAACAAAATACGACACCACCCTTATTACCAACCCTGCTAACAATTAATTTAATTAGTTTTAAAATATTGTACACATTATCTAATTTAGTCTGTTATTAAATTGATTATGTTTATGGCAAAAACCAATGGGATTGCGAAATTCAAATATTAAAATAATCGAAGTACTTTTGAACATTTTTATTAAACAAATTTAGCGTGCCTAACTGACGGAGCTTAAGAGGTAGTTCATTATATAACACGGATCCGCGATATAAGAATGTACGTTTATACTGATTGGTTCTTGGTTTCGGAAGCATTAAATTGTCATTATATCTTGGCCCGTAACACTTTCCGTTAAATACAAATTTATCATTCATATATTTAGGTGCTAGCTCATAAAATGTTTTAAACAGTAACGAATTCATATGTCTCCTACGTCGAGATTTTAGGGTTTCCCAATCCAAGGTATCATGAATCTGCTGAATAGATATGTGTTCACCAGGTTTAACCTAAATAATAATTCTTCCTGCCCGAGTCTGAAGCTTCTGACGTTGATCAAAATGATTATTATTTGCAGTTTGCCAAACAGTATCCGCATAGTCAAAATGAGGCATAATTACAGATGTATAAATTAGTTTCAGATTAGACTCATTAATAAAATACCTCAATCTCCTCAGGAAACCAATCATTTTCCCAATTCTTTTGTTCAATTGCTCTATATGAATATTCCACTTAAGTTCACAATCTACATTTAGTCCAAGATATTTGAAACATTGATTTAGCTTAGTGGCATTCACCTCTAAATTGAGAATATCACGCCTAGAAACCATAAAGTTTGTCCCTAAAAGCATGCATACTGTTTTACTGGAGTTCACAGAGAGTCTATTTGCATTCATCCAAGATTGTAGATTACCTAGCTCTTCGTTTAAAACTGATTGAATCACTTCTACATCTTTGTGGGAATAATACATAACCGTGTCGTCGGCATAAAAGTGCAAATTGCATTTCGTGAAGGACCTAGACAGATCGTTTATAAAAACTAAAAATAGCAGTGGCCCAAGTATTGAGCCCTGAGGTACTCCGTAATCAAGGGTTAATTCATCCGACAATGTTTGTCCTATGGAAGTTTTAATACGTCTTTTCATCAGATAATTCTGAAACCATATTAATGAGGGTCCTTGGACTCCAATATCGGCAAGTTTTTTTTATTCGAATTTGATGATTGACAGTATCGAATGCCGTAAATCGACAAATCCACACCAAGTATATTTCCCTTGATCAATTGCGTCAGGCCATTCATCAGTTACTTTAATGTGGAGTAGTTGTGGAATGTTTCGACCTAATACATCATTGTCATTCAAGTAATCAAGTAATTGTTTTTAAACAACCCTCTCTAAAAGTTTCGAAACACAGGGCAATAATGATAAAGGCCTATAATTATCTGGCTGACATTTGTCACCTTTTTTGTGCAATAGTATAATTTGTGCAATCTTCCACTGGCAAGGAACTACCCCATCAGTTATTGACTTATTAAGAAGGTATGATATAATTCTAAAGATTTTTGATGCACAAGTTTTCAATATGTAAGAACTGATCCCATCCAAACCAACCGATTTCTTATTCTTTAGGCTGTATATTTGGGTCAATGTCGCTATTCATAAGGACCGCTATTCATAAGGACCGCTTTTCATAATTTGAGAAGAGGGTCATTATTCATAAGGGTCATTATTCATAGGGACTGCTATTCATAATCAAAGAAGAGGGTCGGTATTCATAATATGATAAGAGGGTCGCTATTAATAATACGAAATCGGGTTCGTTATTCATAAGGGTCCCTTTTCATAATACTAGAAAAGGGTCACTATTCATAACACGAAAAGAGGGTTGATATTCATAATAAAAGAAGAGGGTCGCTAATCATAATAAGAAATGAGGGTCGCTTTTCATAATACGAAATGAGGATCGCTATTCATAATAGGAGTAGACGGTCGCTATTCATAAGACGAAATGAGGTTCGCTATTCATAATACAAAATGAGGGTCGCTATTCATAATACAAAATGAGGGTCGCTATTCATAATAGGAGCAGACGGTCGCTATTCATAATACGAAATGAGGTTCGCTATTCATAATACGAAATGAGGGTCGCTATTCATGATACAAAATGAGGGTCGCTATTCATAATAGGAGCAGAGGGTCGCTATTTAAAAAAGAAATGAGGGTCGCTGTTCATAATACGAAATGAGGGTTGCTATTCATAATACGAAAAGAGGGTCGCTATTTATAATAGGAGCAGAGGGTCGCTATTTATTGATAATACGAAATGAGGGTCGCTATTTATAATACGAAATGAGGGTCGCTCTTCATTACAGGAGAAGAGGGTCGCTATTCATAATACGAAATCAGGGTCGCTATTCATAATACGGGATGAGGGTCGCTATTCATAATAGGAGCAGAGGGTCGCTATTTAAAAAAACGAAATGAGGGTCGCTGTTCATAATACGAAATGAGGGTCGCTATTCATAATACGAAAAGAGGGTCGCTTTTCATAATAGGAGCAGAGGGTCGCTATTTATTGATAATACAAAATGAGGTTCGCTATTCATAATAGGACTAGAAGGTTGCTATTTATAATATGAAATGAGGGTCGCTATTCATAATACAAAATGAGGGTCGTGTTCATAATAGGACTAGAAGGTTCTATTCATAATACGAAATGAGGATCGCTCTTCATAATAGGAAAAGAGGGTCGCTACTCATAATACGAAATGAGGGTCGCTATTCATAATACAAAATGAGGATCGCTATTCAAAATAGGAGCAGAGGGTCGCTATTTAAAAAAACGAAATGAGGGTCGCTGTTCATAATACGAAATGAGGGTCGCTATTCATAATACGAAAAGAGGGTCGCTTTTCATAATAGGAGCAGAGGGTCGCTATTTATTGATAATACGAAATGAGGTTCGCTATTCATAATAGGACTAGAAGGTTGCTATTTATAATATGAAATGAGGGTCGCTATTCATAATACAAAATGAGGGTCGTGTTCATAATAGGACTAGAAGGTTGCTATTCATAATACGAAATGAGGGTCGCTCTTCATAATAGGAAAAGAGGGTCGCTACTCATAATACGAAATGAGGGTCGCTATTCATAATACAAAATGAGGATCGCTATTCAAAATAGGAGCAGAGGGTCGCTATTTAAAAAAACGAAATGAGGGTCGCTGTTCATAATACGAAATGAGGGTCGCTATTCATAATACGAAAAGAGGGTCGCTTTTCATAATAGGAGCAGAGGGTCGCTATTCATAATACGAAATGAGGGTCGCTATTCATAATACGAAATGAGGGTCGCTCTTCATTATAGGAAAAGAGGGTCGCTACTCATAATACGATATGAGGGTCGCTATTCATAATACGAAATGAGGATCGCTATTCATAATATGAGCAGATGGTCGATATTTCAAAAAACGAAATTAGGGTCGCTGTTCATAATACGAAATGAGGGTCGCTATTCATAATAGGAGCAGAGGGTCGCTTTTTATTGATAATACGAAATGAGGTTCGATATTCATAATAGGACTAGAAGGTTGCTATTTATAATATGAAATGAGGGTCGCTATTCATAATACGAAATGAGGGTCGCTATTCATAATACGAAATGAGGGTCGCTATTCATAATACGAAATGAGGGTCGCTCTTCATTATAGAAGAGTGTCGCTATTCATAATACGAAATGAGGGTCGCTTTTCATAATACGGGATGAGGGTCGCTATTCATAATAGAAGAAGAGGGTCGCTATTCATAATACGAAATGAGGGTCGCTATTCATAATACGAAATGAGGGTCGCTCTTCATTATAGGAGGAGAGGGTCGCTACTCATAATACGATATGAGGGTCGCTATTCATAATAAGAAATGAGGGTCGCTATTCATAATACGAAATGAGGGTCGCTCTTCATTATAGGAGAAGAGGGTCGCTATTCATAATACGAAATGAGGGTCGCTCTTCATAATAGGAAAAGAGGGTCGTTACTCATAATACGAAATGAGGGTCGCTATTCATAATACGGGATGAGGGTCGCTATTCATAATAGGAGAAGAGGGTCGCTATTCATAACACGAAATGAGGGTCGCTATTCATAATTCGAAATGAGGTTTGCCATATTGCTCCGATTGTCTCATTTTCGCTCGCGTGATCATTGCCAGCACAAACCACTGACCTCTACCTCCTGGACGGATCATCGTCCATTCCCATTCACTATACGTTACGTACTAAAAGGCTGTATTGTCTGACCGTTCATGAATATTTTTGTTTTTGCTAAACTCGGCAAAATGTTTGCTTTTACTAAATGGAAAAATGACGGTGGGGGGTTTGATGAAATGGACATAATGAACCAAACAGAAGTGATCTATGATAATTCGTGCTTCTTATCCTTCGAGTGCTTGACCTATAATCTTAAAATCTCTTGGCAAACTGAGTCCAAAGTTCGACTTGTTCACATGTGTACTATAGGCAATGACGAGCTTGCAACCTATCGTGATCAATTTACGGTGGTTGAACTTTCAACAGTCAATGGGACATGAGGGTTCCAATGAAAGAGCTAATAGGGCGCTTTAGTAACGAGACGGAAGGCAAAGAGGACGGGAGAATTCACTCAACCGAGATCAAATAATGTATGCAGTTCGGATTCTGTCTATTGAAATACTATTATTCTTATCAGGTGAATGAAATAATTTGTATTGAGGCACTTCACAAAGACTTATGCATTAAATTTGGTTACATTACGAAAATGACGGAAGGCAAAGACGAGGGTAACCGAGCAAAATAATCAATCTGCGCATGTGCGAACCAGAATTGTCTCCGTCTTGTTGATTTTCACGACCTGTCTCAGCCATAATAGCGTTCGTTCCCTAAACTCGACGGAAGAGTTGTATCGCCGTACAATTGACCATTTTCGTAATGTAACCAAATTAAATGCATACGTCTCTGTGAAGTGCCTCAATACAAATTATTTCATTCACCTGATACGAATAATAGTATTTCAATAGACAGAATCTTAACTGCATACATTATTTGATCTCGGTTGAGTGATTTCTCCCGTCCTCTTTGCCTTCCGTCTCGTTACTAAAGCACCCTAGTGATAACTTAAGTCGGGGTGGATGTGCTTTTCGTTTAAACAAAAAATGAATTTTTAACGACTTTTTTTGTTAGTACAATTCCATAGGCTAACATGTATGGCTGCTGACTCTGACGATAGGGGGCGTTGTGAAATGAGACTAAACGGAGCTATACGTATTCATATTAGGAGCAGAGGGTCGCTATTCATAATAGGACTAGAAGGTTGCTATTCATAATACGAAATGAGGGTCATTATTTATAATAGGGGCCGAGGGTCGCTATTCATAATACATAATGAGGGTCGATATTCATCATACGAAATAAGGGTCGCTTTCAATAATATGAAATGAGGGACGCTATTCATAATACGATATGAGGGTCGCGATTCATTATAGGAGAAGAGGGTCGCTATTCATAATACGAAATGAGGGTCGCCATTCATAATACGGGATGAGGGTCGCTATTCATAACACCGGATGAGGGTCGCTATTCATAATACGAAAGCTATTCATGAAAATGAAATAAGCAACAACAAAATGGTAATAAGAAAGCGAAATAATGGATATGGGACACCCAACTGCTCTGGCGTTGGCGCGGGGGGAGGAGACGCCACATGCCCCGGACTATATGTATAAAACAATTATTGAAAACAAATTTAAAACATACATTACTGAAAAAAGAGAGAACAAAAGGCGTGTCCCAATAGTGTACGTGGCCTATCATCCCGAGCAGCAGCCCCCCTTCCCCCCCCCCCCCCATCAGCCTTACAATTCTGTGCCATTCGGCCCACCCTCCCCGAAGTATTTCCTTGGTACAAATGCATATTGAATTCTCGTCCAAGTAGTTCATAGATGGCGTATCCTGTGTGTATTTCACGAGGGGGTCTGTGAAGGGGGCGTTGAAGGGGGAGGGGGGTAGCAGCGTTGCCATCGAGGGGCTGATCTGCCATGACCCTAACCTCAGCAAAGGAAGGAAGCGACAGAGAGGGCGTTGTAGGGACTTAAGTTAGATACCATATTCAAGCTTTTCGTAAATTACAATATTGCACGATATAGTTTCGATTATAAATTAAGGAAGTGATGATTCCAAGATTTTAAGCCAAATAAGATACAATTTTATGACCGTAAGGCATTATGCGAACGGTGGCGTAAAAGTATAATTTTATATTTAGCTTTGATGACTATATAATCTGGCTAATATATTTCCCCCTCCAGGGGTGACCAAAAAACAAACATAACACACACATAATCCTATCGTAATTTGTCCTCCTTGTGGGAAATCTTTTATCCGCTCTGACGACTTCGACGGAGATTACAACAATAATACTTGTGTTTTCTCGAAGTTTCACCTTCTTACAATATAAGCAAAAGAAATCAGAGATTTAACATTTCCGGGAAAATAAATTCAGACAAGGATTAAGAGACGAGAACGGTTCAACGAATCATCTTCTTTCGATACTAATTTAATGAAACGTACGTCAAAGCGCGGGATGAGGGAAACTGAATTCAGACAAGGATTAAGAGACGAGAACGGTACAACGAATCATCTTCTTTCTCGAATAATTTAAGGAAACGTCAAAGCTTCCTCGCTTCGCGCGGGAGTGGGGGGGGGGGGGAAGGGCTGAATTCAGACATGTAGGCCTATTAAAGCCCGTCTGCACTAGTTTGGCCATGGGGGATTACACCTCCCTGCAAGGTCAATGACGCCGGGGCACAGCCATGTGGTTATCTCATCAAATCAGCCTTCAACTAACATAAGAAAAGAGGGATCATGGGGGACCAACAGGCACAACTAATTAGGCATTGTTTGCCATACAGTGCGTCCCAGAAAAAACGAAACAAAGAATTATCGATGCTTTATCATAACTTAGTCACAATAATAATTAATAACTGACACATATTTGGAAAGCTCAGATACTCTTTTATTTTATGCAACTCATATGACGCATATTTTACGCATGAGTGATTCAAATGAATTTGAAGAGAGGAAACCAACAAGTCATTTGGCGGACGTTATCTCAATTTCAAAGAGAAAATCACATTTCTAGAGAGCTGAGTTTCTGCCCTTTCATATGACACCTCAATCAGGAAAAATGAGCAAGGAATGAGAAAGTTCTGTTTGTTTAAAGTAGTGCTTGCATTTCTATAATATCATCAAACGCATTCGTTTTCACTGGCTGCCTGCCATAGCAAACAAGCAGAATTAACAAAAGACTTAACCCCGTTTTGTTGACAATCAGCCATGCATGAAGTCTTTCGTCTACGTCTGATTGTCAACGAAACGGAGTTAAGTCTTTTGTTTAATAATTCCGTTTGTTGCTACGGCAGGCAGCCAGTGAAAACGAATTCGTTTAATGAAACTATGGAAATACAAGCACTACTTTAAACAAACAGAACTTTGTTATTCCTAGCTCACTTTTCCTGACTGAGGTGTCATATGAAAGGGCAGAAACTCAACTTTAAAGAAATGTGATTTTCTCTTTGAAATTCAGATACCGTCCGCCAAATGACCTTTTGGTTTTCTCTCTTCAAATTCATTTTCATCACTCATGCGTGAAATATGCATTATATGTGTTGCATCAAATAAAAGAACAGGATCTAAGATTTACAAATATGTGTCATTTATCAATTATAATTGTGACTAAGTTATGATAAAATATCGATAATTCTCGGTTTCCTTTTTTCTGTGACGCACTGTATAGATGGCGCAAGTAGCTATACGTAGTGCATTGGGGCTTTAAGAGTCGAGAACGGTACAACGAATCGCCTTCTTTCTCTATAATTTAAAGTAGCTGAGCGAAGGTTTCAAAAGGCTTTTAACCTTAATAATGTTGGTATCATTGCAAAGTTAATGTTACAATCTTTATAATGGTTCATATTTAGTTTTTAAAAATTGTTACAGAATTGACTTATCTGCTATTAAAAGTGGTGAAATTACTACCCGATTATTCCGCCCTTGATCGGCCCGCTATTGTGACGTACAATTTGTGACGTATGAGGTTGGGCACATGAGCGCGAGGGTGCTCCCAAGAGCTCTCACACAACTCTCGCCTGCATGCATTATACGTATACAAACGCCACTCGAACGCTAAATATCTGATCAAAATGTCCGAGCTCGAAGAAGAGGTTTTACTCGATTTAGAATTCAAAGTTGATGAGCACAGCTCCACAACTAGTGACAGTGGTACTGGTAGTGATAGTGACGATGATAATGGTGGGGATGTAGGAGAGATGGAAGAAAGATAACAATTCGGAGAAGACGGCGTCGATGCTGGTGCAGGTCAAGTGATAGCATATCATGCTAATTATGCTATTTAAGACAATTGCATTACTTAAAAATAAAAACTGGTGTCATAAATGAATTCCTCGTCATAGAAAACCCTTGAAAAGTCGTATTACCCATGTTTTCAGGCTTCCTGGATTGAGATTAGCAACATTATTACATATTGCACATATGATAATTAGATGATTATGCTAATTAGGCTATAAAAAAAAGTTGCTCAAGGTTGCCAAGCTGGCAACCAAGCTGAATTTACTTCAATACCCATCTAGAACATGAATCAACAACAAAACCTTGTACTTGTACTCTCCCCCCCTTTAATAGTAAATATCCATGTAATCTTACAATCTTAGCAGGAGGATTAACGTTAGTGCCTTGTGAAGCACAGCTGGTGAATAGAAATATTTTTGGAAAGCATAAATGATTTGGACGCGTGAGATACTTTTTCATCTATGATTGGCCTGCGAGAGCTGGAGGGCGAGAGTGGCTCTTTAGATCTCGTCACCGGCTGCTTGTGGTCACTGTCTATGACGGCAGGTGGGCGGGACGTTGTTCTTTTATTTAGAAAAGTCTCGTCCCCAGCCGGTCTTAGACACCAGCGAGGTCATTAAATTAACTATAAATTTTATATCTAGACTCTGTTTTGAGAGAAATTTAAAGGGGAAAAGAAATAATGCCCTTTTGCGATTACCTTAAGCCGGTCGTTAACAGTAAAAAAAAGAAGAAAAAAAGAAGAGGAATAGTTCAAAAGTTAATTAATTCGTTTTTTTTAAATAAAAATAAAATAAAAAGGTGGGAGGGGAAGAAACTCCTTATATATTGTAAAGTTTATAATGGTATCAAAAGCCATTTGGTGGGGTCCAAGCTGTTGAAGCTGAAAGTATGCACGGGGTTTATTTATTACGTTCGTTTATTACGTTTTTTTCTTTTAAAATGTTATATATCGCCGTTTGAGCCTGGGGCTAAATTTTCCTTAGTTACACATTATCTGAATCCGTTAATTATGAGGTCAACTTGTCAAGTTATATCGTCTGGAGTTATGATAAATTGCTCTGTTTTATTTTCGGTGTTGGTTTTTGTTGTCACAGTAAGAAGACTGTATTAATACTTTGTGTAAAAGGCTGCCACGCCATGATTTAGAATAAGTGATGGGAGGGGTTTCGAACATGACAGCATATATTATGCTTATGTGTATGAATGTGGTTGATAGTGTTGAAGGGTGGGGTGAGGGTATGTGTGGTATGTTTTCCGGTTCCGATGTCTGCCTGTACTTGTTTAATTTGCAATCTAACTTGAAAGTGTTTGTTTTTTCTAGAGTTGGAAATGCATCAAGCTTCCCATCTACTGTGAAACTGTCACCACTATGTACATTTCTAAAGGTTCTTTGTTACAGGTATAGATTCATAGTTCTTGATGTCGGTTAATTTAAAATTACTCTCAGTTAATGTCAGAGGACTGAGAGATAGAGTCAAAAGAAAGAAGATTTTTCAGTGGTGCAAAATGTCGGCAAATATGATATTCTTGCAGGAAACCTTTAGCACAGAAGACATTGAAGACAGTTGGAAGGGTGATTGGGAAGGCTCAATGTTTTTTAGCCACGGGAGTAACCACAGTAGGGGGTTATTGTAATGTTTAAACCAGGTATTACTTTTGTGGTGGAAAAAACCTTAATTGACGAAGGGGGAAGATACGTCATCATTAAAGGCAAATGTCAAGGCGAAAAGCTAATATTAGGAAGTGTGTACTTTCCCACAAGGAATAAAGAAAACGCCCAATGTGATTTTCTGTCTGATCTAAATAAAATAATTTGTTCTGTATTTAGTCAAGAATATTCCTTGATAATTGGAGGAGACTTCAATGTTATTATGAATCATAATTTGGATTAAATGGGTGCAAGTAATATTTCGAAAAGCAAATATAGCCCGTTTAGTCTCATTTCACGACGCCCCCTATCGTCAGAGCATCGTCAGCGTCAGCAGCCTAACATGTTAGCCTATGGACGTTTTTTTTTAAAAATCGTTAAAAATTCATTTTTTGTTTAAACGAAAAGCACATCCAACCCGACGTACGTTATCACTAGCTCTTTCATTTGAGCCCTCATGTCTCATTGACTTTTGAAAGTTCACCCACCGTAATTTTTCAAAATAGGTTGCAAGCTCGTCATTGCCTATAATACACATGTGAAACAAGTCTAACTTTGGACTCAGTTTACCAAGCGATTTGAAGATTATAGGTCGAGCACACGAAACATAAAACGCATTAATTATCATAGATCACTTCTGCCTATTTCATTATGTCCATTTCATCCAACCCTCCACCGTAATTTTTCAATTTAGTAAAAGCAAACATTTTGCCGAGTTTAGCAAAAACATGAATATTCATGAACGGTCAGACAATACAGCCTTTTAGTACGTAACGTATAGTGAATGGGAATGGGCGATGATCCGTGCAGGAGGTAGAGGTCAGTGGTTTGTGCTGGCAATGTTCACGCGAGCGAAAATGAGACAATCGGAGCAATATGGGACTCATTATTAGACTTTCTTGATAAGCTTGATTTAATTGATGTGTGGCGTAAGCGTCATCCTAATAAGAAAGGATTCACTTTCAGACAGAAGCAGCCATTAGTTCAGAGTAGATTGGATTATATCTTCATTTCCTCGAAAGTAGACAAGGCGGTAAGAAAGTCTGAAATTATGCCTTCTATTACACCTGATCATGCGGGAGTTAGAGTAGTCCAGAATCTGCACGGTCCTTTATAATTTCCCTTCAAGCCGTCGAAGGTGGCGTTATCAACAAACTCATAATTATGCTCACAAGCCCAGCCTGGCGTCCTAATTTAATGATCACGCCATCATCGGCTGGTAGCAAGTAAGTAGGGAGAGGTAGTGTTGGTGTGGTGGAGATCAAAATTAAATAGGCCAGAATCTGGACTAGAGTTAGAGTAGAATTTAATAATTTAGTCGATAGTTTTGTATATGGGAAATCGTATTGGAAGTTCAATAGTAGTCTATGTAATGAATAAGATTTTGTAGATGGGGTAAAAATAAAGATTTCTGAAATAGAAGAAACTTGGCGGATTCAAATAATGAGTAAAATTAAATTTTGGGAATTTATGAAAATGAAGTTAAGAGAATATATAATGAAATTTTCCCGTGAAAAAGCAAAACTCAAAAGAGCCCACATTGAAAAATTGGAAAAAGAAATTAAAGACTTAGAATATCGATTGACGTTCAATTTTCATAAAAGTATTCAGGACGAAACTGATTTGAAAAAAATGGAATTAGAGAAGCTTTTCGACTATTCACGTCAAGGTTTAAAAGTCCGTTCAAGGGCAGAATGGTCTGAAGAAGGAGAAAGAAATTCGCAATTTTTTGAACAATTACTGAAGTCAAATAAAAGGAAAAGTGTGATTAAGGAAATATATAATGAAGATAAGGAAGCTGTGCGGGATCGCAAAGGAATTTTGAAGATTATCAGGAAGTTTTACGAGAATTTATATGCATGTAAAAATGGCGAAAGTACAGAGGATATTGAAAATATGTTCTTTAATGAATTACCCAAATTAAGTAAAGAAAATAAAGAGTATTGTGAAGGCCAGATAACATTGGAAGAATGCTATCAAGCAGTAAAGGAAATGAAATGGAACAAATCACCAGGCAATGACGGATTCACGGCCGAGTTTTATTTCACGTTCTGGCCACTTTTAGGGAAAATAATAGTGGAGGCTTTTAATGAAGGTTTTGAAACAAAAATGTTATCCAACTCACAGAGACAGGGGATAATTACACTAATTGAGAAAGAAAGCAAAGACCCTTTGCACATGAAAAACTATAGGCCAATTACTCTCTTAAATGTAGATTACAAAATATTGTCAAAAGTATTGGCTACAAGGGTAAAGGAGGTATTGGAGGATATTATTCATTACGATCAGGTGGGATATGTTAAAGATCGGAATATTGGGGAAGCGGTTCGTTTAATTGATGATTTATTCTTCCAATCCTTGTATCAGCCAGTAGGCTTTTTAATTGCCGTAGATTTTGAAAAGGCATTCCGCGACTGCATTTCCCATAAACTTTTATTTAAAGCTTTAGAACATTTTGGGTTTGGTAGAGTTTTGTGTTCTTGGATTAAAATCCTTTACAATAATGTTAGCAGTTGCGTGATGAACGGGGGACACTCAACAGGATATTTTGAAGTTAAAAGAGGAGTAAGACAAGGTGACCCTTTATCTCCATATTTATTTGTAATAGTTATCGAATTATTATCTCGTTATATTAGGAAAGATGGGAGGATTGAAGGAATAAGATTCGGGAGTAAAGAAATAAAACAAGTGTTGTATGCAGATGATATTACATTGTTTTTAAAATATATGGATTCAATTAATAGAGTGAAGAAAGTTTTCAAAAACTTTGAAAAATTAAGTGGATTGAAGCTAAATATGGATAAAACAAATTTCATGTGGTTGGGAGAGGAAAAGGATAGGCCGGGTTTACCTCTGTTCGGACATTGGGTACAACATATAAAAATCCTAGGGGTATATTTCGCACGTTATTCCAAAATAAAAGATGATTTGAACTATAAGGAAATTTTGAGCAAAATCAAAAGACTAATCGGTTGGTGGAAGCAACGAGATTTAACGATGTTTGGCAAAATTAAATTGTTGACAATGTATGTATTTTCAAAACTAAATTATGTATCGTCTCTTATGACAGTCCCACAGAGCATTTTTGAAGAAATCGAAAAGATTTCTTTTAATTTTATTTGGGGAGGAAGAGACAGAATAAAACGGAAAATATTATACCAAGATTACTGCGTTGGGGGACTCAGAGTAACGAATTTCAAGGTATTTGTCAAGACTCAGAGAATAATGTGGGTCAAACTGTTGCTATATGGAGAAAAGTATTCAGGTTGGAAAGTGACCTTTGACCACTTTTTCAGATCACTGGGTGGTCGAATTATATTTCTGTGTAATTATGATATAAATAAAATGGACTTGAATGGTATACCATTGTTTTATAAAGACATGTTGAAAGCATGGCAAGAATTAGATAAGTGCAGACATTTTGGAGAAAATAAGAATAATCCGCTTATTTTAATAATAAGTGCATATGTCTCAGCAATAAAACATTTTTTGATGTCGAATTATTTCAGAAAGGTATATTTCAAGCATCAGATATAATCGTCAGAGGTCATTTAAAACCAATCTTACACTTTTATAATTTGGGTTTTGCAACTGAAAGCTTGCTTAGAATTCAAAAGATCTTTTCAGCAATCAGATTAGAATGGATACAAAGTGATTTTATGGAAGTGGATACTGAAAATTTTGAAATAGAATTGATGATATTTGGTCGTTTACAGAAACTATGTGACATAAAGTCTAGGCGGTTATATGATTACTTCATTGAAGAATTTCAAAAAAGATTACACATTACATGTTACAGACGGTTACTGTGAATATGATCTTGGAATGAGGGAATTGAAAGAAACATTCACACGGGTGAAATGTGCAATGTTATGTAATAAACAAAGAGAGTTTCAATACAAACAATTACAAGGGGCTGTATATACGAAAAGAGAGCTTTTCAAATTTGTTTTTGAGTCTGACCATTTTTGTTCCTTTTGTAGACTAGAAGTAGAGACATATCAACATTTATTTTTAGATTGTCATATAGTTAAACGATTATGGCAAGAGGTAATTCAAAAGTTGCATTTAATCGAAGTTCACAGTGATGATTGGAAACCCATTTTCATGGGAATATCTGGCAATACTGCTAGAATATTCGTAATAAATTGTATTATATTTCTAGTAAAGTATATAATTTTTATTTCCAGAAAAAAGGGAACTCTGCCATCCGTGCAGAAAGTAATACATATGCTGAAAGATTACAGAGACGAGGAATATAAAATAGCCTTCAAAAAGGGAAAACTAGGGACGCACTTACAGAAATGGGAACAAATCGATGCATTTTTACTTTAATGGATGTTTTTTTTTTGGTTATCGGGTACAGGTGGATAAGCCGGAACAGGTTGCATGCAGTGTGTGTGTTTGGTGTGAAAGGGTGTGAAGTGTGGGTGTGCTAGAGGGGGTGGTGGGGGTGTCATGAATTTGTTCGGTACGAGTTGAGGGTGTGCGGGGGTGTGATTGGGTGGGACTATGTAAACTTTATACCTTCCTCTATTGTTATTTTGATATGTACAATCATGTATAATTTGAGATTTTCCTATGTTCATTGTTCATTGATTGATGTAATTCATGAAGTGCCTTGTATCGAAGATCTTGTTTTATATGACTTATTGTGATAATTTCTTGTAATGTGAATTTATGAGGAAGGAAATAAAATATCAGTAAAACAAATATAACAAATAACTTTATACCTTCCTCTATTGTTGTTTCGATTATAAATTGTTATATGAAAGAAAAATGTATATACAATCATGTATAATTTGAGATTTTCCTATGTTTATTGTTCATTGATTGATGTAATTCATGAAGTGTTTTGTATCGAAGATCTTGTTTTATTATGACTTATTGTGATAATTTCTTTTAATGTGAATTTATGAGGAAGGAAATAAAATATCATTCAAAAAAAAATTAAAAAAATCATCATTTAAAACAAAAACATCATCATCATCAATATCGTCAGTATGGTATTTATGAAAATTATCATTAGATCATCATTGGCACACTTTTATGATAAAAAATAGCATACGTATCACCTAATTCGTGAAAGTGACGAATTAAAGTCTAGTTCCCCTTAGAACTATAAACTAAGAAAGATAACCAACAGTTTTTTTCCAAGACTATACCAACAGTCCCTTTCAGGACTACAAACCCTCAAGAAAGATTACCAAGAGTCCTTTTCAGGACTCCTCAATCCTCCCTCTCTCTCACATTGTGCACCGCAAGCCTACTGTTAATATTGATTCTGTGGTCACTGTGCATGCTTCTCGTTAATAGTTGTTTCTCGGCCGCCTTGAAATAGTTCGTATCGAGGTGTTTCATAAACATTTTTTGATACGTAAATTTGTTTTCATTATGAAATTGTGAATCGTACACGTGGTACGCGCGCGCACGTTCTTCTGCAAGCAGAGGTGACTGTGTGTGCGAACGGGTGGAAAATAGTTCATCACTTCTTTCATTTCTACGTCCAAATTTGTATTCAGTTTCTAGCTAAGGTAAATGCAAAATTGAATGAAAATTACAGATATCGGCTAACTGATAATTTAGTTCTTCGCCTTCTGTTTCATCGCTGGCTTTCAAGCATGTGTCATCGACCTCCGTTTGTCTTCTTTTTTGAGGGGGTATCGTGCGCTGCCTGTACCGGGGGCGTCTTATTTTTTCGTACCACAGCGAGCCCAGATTCCAGTATGAACTCATTTTCATACAGAACAAGCTAGGAAAGCTTTCAAAGAGGTCACAAACAATTGGACTTTGATTATTTATTGCTTTGCCTCACTATTTATAAAGGCAAAAAACTAAATAAACTGAGATTCGAACCCTCACGTCAACTTCAAAGTTTGATTAGTATCACGCTGTCTTTACCGATTGAGCTAACGATGAGTGGATGAAAGATTGATTTGTATAATTACTATCACCCTATTAGCCACCCTACCGGATTCCACGTGCGCATGCGCTGGTTTCCTTCGCGAGTGCGCATGCGCAGGTTTCCCTCGCGAGCTCAATCTGGCCTCGCCGTGGTACGAAAAAATAAGACGCGTACCGGGGACCTGACCGAACAGGTTTGGCTGCAAGATGTGAATCGCTATATATGCACGTTCCGTTAAACACCAATGCTTTTCTATTATTCTTGCCTAAAACTCAAATGTATGAAGAACAAAATCACATCTCAAGGATATTTATTATTCAAGTTTGAAACTGCTTCCTTTTTCTGCTCTCTCTCAAAATAGCAAAAGCAAACATACAATCACACCTCGAACATAAAGCGAACACATGTATTGTATGCACACAGTGTAGGCTGCTATGCACCGCGAATTCTTTGTTTGACCGACCCTCCGATTACGTAATGCGATTTAAAGGTCTGTGAATACATCAAGAAACTGGCCTATTTGAATGTGCATGTTTAGAAAATTCGGTGAAACGAAATTGAATGCAACAAGTTTAAAAATGAAACAGGGGATCGAGCGACGAGTGGAGAAAATTTGCTCGAACATGAATACACGTTAATGAAATTGATTGCTGCTTTTACGAAATTGACCGGGAAAACCTATATTATTATTATTATGTACTGATCTTTTGCTTTAATTCATTTTCAGCCCCTCGTGCTATCGCCCTCGATCTGGTGAACGGGAAGATCTACTGGACGATGTATAATGATCAGGCTATCGCATATGCCAATCTCGACGGTAGCTCGGTACAGAAAATATTTGTTTATGAGAAATTTCTACAACCTACTGCAATCTTGGTGGACCCCGTCAAAGGGTAAATATTAGGGACTTTTAGATTTGCACGTCGACAGCTTTGACTGCAACGTGTGACGTCATTTTAAGGCACTGCGCATGCGTTACGTCGTCTCAGTCGGCGATCGAGAATGCGTCAACCTTGATTTTCCTAAATCTAGTACATATACATGCATACATACATATTGATATTTATATAGCGCCTTTACATGCTCAAGGTATATGCCGCGTGCGCATAAAATATACAGTTCCTCAGGTAGACAAAGGAACATCCCTTTCCTGCTATTATGTACAAATGTGTAGAACAGGTGTCACATGCATATTCACCAGCCTGTTCTACACATATTTACATAATAGCAGTGAAGGGATGTTCTTTTGTTGAGGGTAGAATGAGGAACTGTATATTTTGTCCTCTTTCTTTGTCCGTGATGTTCATAGTGTTACTTCCTGCATGCATGTATATCGTCGAGTGCAATCTAAAAGATTTCTAATTGTAGTCAACATGGGCAGTTAAGTACGTTGACACGCATGATCAGTCGGCGTTCGTCGTGTTCTCGTCCACTCGATCTAAAAGTCCCTATTAGTTATAAGTTGAGACATAAATGTCCATTGGTTGGGGTTATATGGGCCCCATAACACAAACAGTTGGAATCAATCGCAAAATGAAGGTTTCGTAGCATATAGTAGTTCATCATTCACTTGACTATCCAAGCTAGAGTTGAGGGTTTCAATCCCGGCACTAGGGACTTTGCGATTTGCACGTTCATAAGTGGACTGCGACGTATGCAGTCACTTTTAAGCAGGGTTGACGAGGCACACTGACTGTTGTTCGTTACCTTTTCGATTTTACACAACTACGACGGTCGCTTAGTGAGCGCGAACTTCGATCGAATAGCTATAGATCCAACACCAAATTCGGTGCATGTGACTGTTCTAAAAAAATATGCTGCAACAGATTGGCGATGCACAAATAAAATGTGTTCATTTTATGAATTATTCTGCTTATTGAGCGCGAAATTCGATCGAAAAGCTAAAGATCCAACACACCAAATTCGGTGCATGGGACTGATCTCGAAAATTATGCTGCAACAGATTGGCGATGCACAAATAAAATGTGTTCATTTCATGAATTATTCTGGAACAATTTTGATTTAAGGGAAATTACAGACACGGAAATATGTTAATTTAAGAGAATTCACGCTTCCACCACTTTTGTGACTTCAATGTGATGTTTCGTGTCTACAAAAGATTGCTTACGAACACCGTCACAGTTTGCGAACGACGGCAAAACAAGGGCGTACGCGTTCGAGAATTCTGCTACGAACGATGAGCTCGTCGATGCGCATGCGCACTGCTTCAAAAGTGACCGCATACGCCGCAGTCCACTAGTGAACGTGCAAATTGAAAAATCCCTACTGGCGTCTTTTGGCAAGACATTAATCTGGTGAGGCTTCCCTGGATAAACCAAATTATTATTATTATCATAATTATTAGATGGCAATGGCCAACCAAATCATGGTTGAATGCACATATTGTTCAAAGGCTGACTATAAACCCATCAGAACAATTGTTTCTAAATTGTAAATTCAATATTACATACCTTTGTGTTACGGGGCCCAGAAGATGTAGAGTAGACTTCCACAAACCTTTACACGAAATCTATAGGTAAGCTTCCATCCACTCCTGTGAACTATGTCATGTCAATCGATCCTTCACTGAATAGGACCTCTGGTTATCCACGTTCACATAGGGTGTTTCCATTTACTGTACCTCTTCTTTCTGACCTACCTGACACAATCTGACCCCCCCCCCCCTTTTTCTCATTCATTTTCTATACAGAAGACATTTCATGAGACAGTTTCTGTGGTCGGCTTTTTTGCGAGTGAATATTCATGACATTATGCAAATTGGTGCGCAGTCATCTTTTCGTCGCGCGAAAAATACGACCAACTGGGCTTCCCGGCCCCCCACTCGGAATGACCGCTTGCGTGTTGCCAAAATGTCCGGTAAAGGGGTACTTTTCGTGCGACGAAGTCCGGCCCGAGAATTGTAAAAAAAGGCGTGTATTTGACTTTTCATCCGGAGATTTCTTTAAAAAGGGGGTGTTTTTTCTTTTTTTCTTTCATCTCTTTGGACTCCTGAGAAATTATTCCGAATTTAGGGGGGTACATTGAGCATTTTTCCTGATTTAGGGGGGTCTCCAAGGCAGGAAAAGCCCGCGAAAAGCCCGCGAAAGGGGGGGGGGGGGTCGGAAATGTTGGCAGTCCTCAGATAGGGGCATGCTTTCAAAAAGAGGGAACGAGCATATGCGTACCCTAAATAACACTGAGTGGGGGGGGGGGGGCCGGGCCGGGCTTAGCGCGGGAACTTCTGAACAGCTTGCTATGACTATTCCCCGAGGAATGCTTGCACTTTAGGCTGCCACGCCAGTCATTGTTTGCAATTAGCTGAGCAAAATTTTGTTTGATAATGAGAAATAACGAGTTTGGGTAGAATTTCACAATGTCACAATCATTTCATAAATAATTGTTGAATATCTGAATCACGATGAGCCTTTATTTCAAGAGGTGAAAACAGCCACAAATAAATTGAACATTATGATAGGCTGGTTATTGTAAACTAGTGCAGAATATGTTGCCTAGTAACCAAAGACATGGACAGAGGAAGGAATGAAGGTCAGTTCATTCACTGACACGCGAGGCCCCCCTTCGGCCCTTCCCCTGAGTTTATGTTAACAAATAATAGGGACTTTTAGATGTACACGACGAGAACGTGGACCGCCACGTGTGACATCCTTTAAGGTAATGTGACGTCCTTTTAAGGCACTGCCGGGCACGGCCCAGTGCCTTAAAATGAATTTATGCACGTGTCAATAACCCGGCCCCTGGGTCCACGGGGATGGCCGGGACTTGCACATGAGGTGCATTTTTGAAATGTTAACCCCCCCCCCCCCCCCAGTCCATGTCCCGGGCAAGTCCCGGAAAAACGGGCGAATATTTGTGTGCCAAACCCCGGCTAAGTCCCGACGCACAGTAGGCCAGGGATCAGGAACCAAAGTGCACCAAAAATAATTTTGGGGGATTTGTTTTTTATAAATCCAGGGAAAATGTTTGGATTTCCAGGGATTTCCGCTTACATTTTATTACCTACATTTCCTTTAATGTCTAAGCTTTAACCAGATTTGGCTGCCCGATTCTGCCCGTTATTATGTTAGAGCCGTTTTCCTTGCAACATTGCCCCGAAAAATGTGTTTATTTTGCTCCAAGGTGTCAGAACAAGTGTCACGCGCCCCCACGCGCCGTGATTTATGACCGCGAATCCTTCATAATTCAGCCGCGGACCCCGAAAACACGCATTTTGTGGGGCAATGTGGCAAGGGAAATCGGCTCTAACATAACGATTGGCAATTAAGATAAGGCAGCCAAATTTGGTATCAACTTAAGGCTTAGATATCGGAGAAAATGGTGGTATTAAAATTTAAGCGGAACTCCGCGGAAATCTAAACATTTCCGCTGGATTTATAAAAAAACATGGATAATTAGTCCATTTTTCAGTGAATTACCCTATAATACAGGCGCGGATCTACGGGGGGGGGGGGGGGGGGGGTTAGGGGGGGGGTTAAACCCCCCCCCCCCCCTTGGGCGGCCCAAAAAGACAAACGAAAAAAAAAGGGGAAAAAAAGAAAAAAAAAGAAAGAAAAAAGAACGCACGCTGGAGAGAAACCCTTTCAAGTGCAAATATTGTGAGAAGATATTCAACTCATCTGGTAACTTAACCAAACACATGATAACTCTGGATATAACTGTGTATTTAACTGTTACTTGATTTAAAAAGACGTTATCATGCACTGCTTTTTATGGTCTCCATTGTGTTAATAGATGCCAGGAAAACATCACTTACGGGGTTCAAATAAACCCCCAAAAAAAAATCGGCTCGCCGCTTCGCGGCTCGTGGACGATGCTCCGCATCGTCATTATTTTGGTCAACCCCCTCCCCCCTTAGCAAAAAGCTAGATCCGCCCCTGTAATATATCATGAAGATTGTATTTCTATTAATTTTAACCCATTCATGCAACGAAATGAACTATCAGGAATATGTGAGAGCAATTTCATATCAATAACTTAAGAACTTCATGTTAAATTGAATGATTTATAAAAATAAGTCACTTTTGCACTAAAATTTGGAATATGTAGGATTTTGCTGTTTGAAGGAGTAAATTTGTACCCTCATTGTGCATACCGGAATTAAATATTTTACTGAGGTATTCCTCAATGTATTACCTTTCAACTGGGCGAGAAAACAAATGAAGAAAAAAAAATCACAAAAAATGAGTTTGGGCGCACTTTGGTTCCTCCCTGGCCCACTGTGCGACGCCAGCTACCTGGGCAATGAGCGCCAAACTAAGGCCAAGTCCCGGCCAAGTCCCGACCCCCACTAGCCGGGCAAAGAGCAGCAAGACCGGCTCAAGCTTGAAGTAGCGATGTCAAACGGTCCCCGATTATTAAATTGGGCTTCCTATTCCGACCACACACAAATTTCGATATTTTTCTGTGCTAGCTAATATCTCAAAAAATGTATACTTAAAATGTATCTTTTCATGATTTTTCCGTAGACTAAGTTCATTTGAAGGATGATATTATGTTGGTTTTATTACATGAAGTGAATTTATTGAAGAGAAATGTGTGTTTTCTGTGCGTGATTTTTTAATTTGTGATGTGACTCTATTGCTAAACCCGGCTCAACTCCCGGCCCCCAAATCCCGGCTTTAACAAGTTCCGGCATACGCCCAATACAACCGGGCGAAAAAAGGGTAAACTCCCCGGCCACAAGGAAGCAAAGTCCCAGCCATCGTACCCATACGTACCCAGGGGTTTGGATATCAATTGACGAGTGCATTATCGGCTGGGTGGCTGAGAGGGGGGGGGGGCGGGGCGGAACGACCGGTTGTGCCCCCCCCCCCCCTCTGGATCTGCCTATGCTAGACAGCATTTTGCTCAGCAAATTACTGGGGCTAATTACAAACAATGACTGGCGTGGCAGCCTAAAGTGCAGGCATTCCTCGGCGGATAGTCATAGCCTAGCCAGCTGTTCAGACTTTCCCGCGATAAGCCCAGTTGGTCCTATTTTTCGCGCGACGAAAAGATGACCGCGCTCTAATTTGCATGTCATGAATATTCACTAGCAATAAAAGCAAATCACAGATATTGTCTCAAGAAAATGCCTCTGTGTAGAAAATTAATAGGAAAATAGGGGTCAGAGTGTGTCAGGTAGGTCAGAAAGAAGTGGTACAGTAAATGGAAACACCCGTTCACATATCTTCGTGCTAGTGAACTTGATGCAGCAAACATCAGGAATCGGCATGTTTGAAAAATCACTTGGCTTCAGAAAATCCACATAATAGAATTAAATCTTGGCTTCTATACAAATTGTAGTGTTGATACATGTAGGAGACTAATACCCCATTCACAGTGGCCTCAAACACCGCGACAGCAGCGGGACTGTCCCGCTGCTGTCGCGGTGTTGTCTTCAGTGTGAAGGCTCGGACCCGTTATAAACTATCGCGGGATAACACCGCCTAGCGATAACGCCGACACAAACTATCGCTAGGGACGCCTAGCTACAGCAGCGGGACAGTCCCGCTGCTGTCGCGGTGTTTACTCAGTGTGAAGGCTCTCCGCTATAACACCGCGACAAACACGTGTGATTTGTTTACTTACCTATCACTGACCTCTTTTCTACAGCAATGGGGAACATAAAGTGAAATAGAAATAAAGTAACCAGTGGATTCAAATTGATTTTATTATTATGTAGGTATTATAATTATCCAAATAAAAATATTTCACACTTCAAAAAATTAAAATATTCTGACTGGAAGCAATAAAAATGCTAGTTTTTTAAAAAGTAATATGATCGAGGATACAAAAAGCAACTTGACATGTTTACCGCGCAATTTCAAGCAAGTATTTCCGGTCATATCGGGGTCACTCGCGGGTCATGAGCCATGCATACACGTGTTTGTTACGGAGGTAATAAAAATCACCCGCTGCAGCGTGAATGGGTACATGATATTTATCCCGCTGCTGCAGCGGGATAACTTTTCTACTGTGAATGCATTTGTAGCGGTGTTATGGCGGTGTCGCCGCTCCGCTACAACGCCGCTACAAATTTCAAAACCACTGTGAATGGGGTATAATACCCCATTCACAGTGGCCTCAAACACCGCGACAGCAGCGGGACTGTCCCGCTGCTGTCGCGGTGTTGTCTTCAGTGTAAAGGCTCGGACCCGTTATTAACTATCGCGGGATAACACCGCCTCGCGATAACGCCGCGACAAACTATCGCTAGGTTCGCCTAGCTACAGCAGCGGGACAGTCCCGCTGCTGTCGCGGTGTTTACTCAGTGTGAAGGCTCTCCGCTATAACACCGCGACAAACACGTGTGATTTGTTTACTTACCTATCACTGACCTCTTTTCTCCAGCAATGGGGAACATAAAGTGAAATAGAAATAAAGTAACCAGTGGATTCAAATTGATTTTATTATTATGTAGATATTATAATTATCCAAATAAAAATATTTCACACTTCAAAAAATTAAAATATTCTGACTGGAAGCAATAAAAATGCTGGTTTTTTAAAAAGTAATATGATCGAGGATATAAAAAGCAACTTGACATGTTTACGCGCTGAAGTATTTCCGGTCATATCGGGGTCACTCGCGGGTCATGAGCCATGCATACACGTGTTTGTTACGGAGGTAATAAAAATCACCCGCTGCAGCGTGAATGGGTACATGATATTTATCCCGCTGCTGCAGAGGGATAACTTTTCTACTGTGAATGCATTTGTAGCGGTGTTATGGCGGTGTCGCCGCTCCGCTACAACGCCGCTACAAATTTCAAAACCACTGTGAATGGGGTATAAGAAATATTTGTTCCGTGACAGGGATTCGAACCAGGAATTACTTGCTCCACACTCCGCTGAAATATCTAACAGACCGCAACACATCTAATTTCAAAATTATGATTATTTCATCTTGAAAGGTATCTTGTCTGGTCAACACGCTTTGTCCAGGAAGTTGTCAAGGCAACACTAGGCGCTACTAACCATCAGGTTGTAGGAAGCTTCCATGCAGGAGGGATGGTCACTGAGGAATGTGCTGATAACACCAGTAAGATACATAGTTAATTGTGTTTCACATAATACCCGTTGCACATGAGTCGACTTTATGACCTTTTCGATTGTCACGTCGACATGGTGAACTGCGACACAATGACGTCATTTTGATGATCTGCGCATGCGGCTTGTTTTCTCCCTGTATAATGACAACTTTTGGCCAGATTTGGACATAAAATCCCTCCTAAGCGGTTCTAGGACAATTACCCCCTGGGCAATTACCCTCTGGAAAATTCACCCCCGGAAAACTACCCCCAAGGACAATTACCCCAAGAGAATTCCCCCCCCCCCGAGGACAATTACCCCCCGGAAAATTACCCCCCCCCCCGGAGAATCACCCCCCGAGGACAACTACCCCCAAGACAATTACCCCCCGAGGCCAATTACCCCCGAGGACAACTACCCCTCGAGGACAATTACCCCCCGAGGACAATTACCCCCCGAGGACAACTACCCCCTAGGACTACTACCCCCGAGGACAATTATACCCGAGGACAACTACCCCTAGGACTACTACTCCGAGGACAATTATCCCCGAGGACAACTACCCCCATTGACAATAAGGATTCAATGGCAAAATACGATCTGACACATTGAGAGATGACTACGAGCTCATAAAATCACATGTATGAACCCATATTCGTCCAAATACTATATCTATATACTATACCCTTTATCTTCCTCACTCCTTCACATTTCCCTTTAATTATAATTTTTGAAACGCCAGTGCGGTTGCTGATTTCTACGCAAGATGTAAGTTTTAGGTAATTGTCCAGCGCTTCTCAAAATGCATAGAAATACATTTCACTGGAGCAGCGTTATTTCAACTTTTTGTTAGTCACGGTACCCTGTGAAGAAATGAAAAGTTTCTCCCAAATCTTAAAGTCCTCACACACAATTTATTTTGCATGACTCCGGCACTCACCAAGTGCTATGTACGCACGTATGGGCACATTCAAGAATAACAAAGGGGAAGACATTTTTAAACTGGTAAAAAATTAGTTTGTAATCAAGACACTAGAAACGATTTAAAGTACTGTATGCGGGCACCTTGCCGCCGAATTGTACATGAATACAAAGTGAAATATTCGGTCATGACCTTGATACACGAATATGAGAATATTCGGGCCTCTCGTTGCCCTTATTTATCATGATTTTAAATGTAATGAGTGTGGTAACAATGTAATCTCGACATAAAAGATATAGGCCTATTCGGGCGCCTTGCTGTCAACATTTTGTCAACGAGCGAGGAAGAAAGACAGTTTGTTATTTTCAAAATTGTATTTGCTTATGTAATTACATACTCTAACCATTACTGATATTTTTTTTCTCACAAAATCATCGTTTTCCAAATGTAACTAACATTCTCTTGTGGCAGCCCGGTTGAAAAACGCTGCGCTGGAGCTACAAAATCAAATCAGATGAATTACCAGAGAGCAGATATTTGTTTTCTTTTGACATGGCACCGTACATATATCTTGAAGGCAATTTCTATTTCAAAATAATTTACCGTACAAGAAAACATATTATACTTCAGCATGGCAACAGAAATATATAGATAGCGTGAAGGAAACCTCGATTTTGGATGATGGATGAGGGCCCATTAAAGGCAGATACACGATCAGCTGATTAAAAACAGTTACAGAGGATGTATACATGACACCTTACATCCTAATTTCTTTGTTGTGCCATTGTTGGTGAGAGAAGCTGTAACGCGTACTCGTGGTCCCATGACACATACTCCGCCGACGATTGCTCCGCCGACATTTACTCCGCAAAACGCGACAATTACTCCGCGACATTTGCTCCGACGTCAACTGCTCCGCCGACACTTGCTCCGCCGACATTTGCTCCGCCGACATTTGCTCCGCCGACAATTGCTCCGCCGACAGATGCTCCGCCGACAATTGCTCCGCCGACATTTGCTCCGCCGACAATTGCTCCACCGACAATTGCTCCGCAAAACGCGACAATTGCTCCGGTGACAAATGCTCCTCAAACGACAGTTGCTCCGCCGACAGTTGCTCCGCCGACATTTGCTCCGCCGACAATTGCTCCTCCGACATTTGCTCCACATGAAGCGAAAATTGCTCCGCCGACAGATGCTCCGCCGACAATTATTGCCCCTCCTACATTTGCTCCGCATGAAGCGGCACTTGCTCCGGTGACATTTGCTTCGACGACATTTGCTCCGACGACATTTGCTCCGCATGAAGCGACACTTGCTCCGGTGACATTTGCTCCGCCCAACAAGTGTCCCATCAAATACAAATGCTACTAATACTACGACAAATGCTTCGCCGACAATATATTTTTTTTCACGGGTTATTTTCGTTTCTTTTTTTCTTCATTTTCTGAATGCATTTCATGAGATAATGTAGATGAAATGAAATGAATGAATGTGGGAGGAAAAAGGAGTTACCTAAAAGTTATTTCGAATATACTGAAATAACTTTCCATCTATCACTGTACGTCCCATATAATGTACACTAAACACTCATTACATGTCGTGGGAAGTTTTTAAAAAAAAGTAGAGCAGCAAGCCACATTCCCCAATACGCGCATACCTCCTAGTTAATTTCAAACAGCTCATCAATATGTAAGACCTGACCTCAATGCAAGCAAGCACATGCATTTTACTAGGTAAACCATCTGCAAGTAACGCATTATACAATGTACTGGTCATCATGGAAGTTCTAGAGAACAACAGGGGAGGGATCAAAATAAGCTTTGAAGGGCACTTATACGTAAAGAAGAGAACCCATTCAGACGGAAAAATTAGATGGCAGCCTTTCTGCTTATTCCCATTTATACAAATCATTTAGTTGCAGTTTGATGTTAGTTCTTCATGATAAGCCAATTGCTCTTCTTCCGGTGGTTCCGTGAGTCCCTTAAAGTCAGTGAAAACAAAGTACTCGAATGAGACGGGGTGTTTTACACACTAATATATATATATTTAGTAAAGCGCTTAACTGAAGGAAAGAAACCTATAGAAAACGGACTAGATAATAAAAATACTATTCTAAACAAGAATGTACTACATGTACTACATTACGTTACAATTTCACGAGAGAAATAGAACTCGAGAGGGGGAGAAGAGAAGAAGTGATGACAATGAAAGAAGACTAAAAGCATGAGAGGAAAGAAAAGAGCTAAGAAGACAAGAAAAGGGTGTGAAAAGGAAAAGGAGGAGCAAGAGAGAGAGAGAGAGAAAGTTAGCCTTGAGCTTTGGATCAGCTAATGAGTAATACATGAAACAGATTTTGAGCGGAGTAATTATCTTTCGCCGGAGAACTTGCATTAGGAGCTACAACTTGATTTTTTTTTTTTAAATCAAACATTATGGGGAAAAGCAAAAAACGGCTGAGCATTAATTGCACTAATAATCAGAGCAGCATTCATGTCTTCCACGAGGCCGCACTTTTGGATCAGAGAGCAATTTTATTGTCGGCGGAGCATTGTCTTTTACGGGGTACTTTTGGGGAGGAGCAACAATTATTGTCGTAGTAGCTTTTGTATTTTACGGGGCACTTTTTGAGCGGAGCAAATGTCGGCGGAGCAATTATTGTCGGCGGAGCAAATGTCGGCGGAGCAATTGTCGGCGGAGCAAATGTCGCGGAGCAAATGTCGGCGGAGCAATTGTCGGCGGAGCAAATGTCACCGGAGCAAGTGTCGCTTCAGGCGGAGCAAATGTCGGCGGAGCAACTGTCGTTTGAGGAGCATTTGTCACCGGAGCAATTGTCGCGTTTTGCGGAGCAATTGTCGGCGGAGCAAATGTCGGCGGAGCAATTGTCGGCGGAGCAATTGTCGGCGGAGCAAATGTCGGCGGAGCAAATGTCGGCGGAGCAAATGTCGGCGGAGCAAATGACGGCGGAGCAATTGTCGGCGGAGCAAATGTCGCGGAGCAAATGTCGCGTTTTACGGAGTAAATGTCGGCGGAGCAATCGTCGGCGGAGCATGTGTCGGGTTACCGTACTCGTCTGTGTGCAATATATAGTCAAATTTCTTAGAAATATGCTAGATAATTTCTGTTTTTTACTTAATGGCAAAACTACGGGAGAATTAAGCAACTTCCACCTCCACATCGAATTGAATAATTTAAAAGACTGAAATTAACTTGAAAAATAACTAAGAAAATGAAAGTGTATGCAATTTTCTGTAAATAGTATTTTTGAAAAGAGGCTCGCATTATTTGTCCCAGTGTTGCAAATTCCTCAGGGGTGATGTCAATGGTGGGGAGGGGGGGGGGGGGATTGTCCTCGGGGGTAGTTGTCTTCGGGGGTAATTGTCCTCGGGGGGGGGGGGGGGTAATTCCCGGGTGAAATTTTCCGGGGGTAATTGTCCTTGGGGGTAGTTTTCGGGGAGGGGGGGGGGGGGGGCATTTTCCGGGGTGATTGCCCAAGGGGGTAATTGTCCTGATACGATCACTGAGGATTGTACATAGGTACACATATCGACATATACGGGACTAAGGGCAAGTGAGAATGGAAACATGATTGGCTGAGGAGCATGGAGAAGAAAAATCTCTATTTTGTTCTTTTGTAACTTTTATTTATGAGTAATACTTAATTTAATGAAACATATAACATTATTGAACTCATAACTTTCCCGCACTCACGTAATGCTCCAAAATTAAAGAAATCAGAAATTTGCCTAATGATTTCGGTCTTGAATATTGGCTTATCGCAAGTTACTGTCCTTTCCTTGCGCTGGATTTAAGGGCTATATGCTGCTACCCCTCGAACCAATAATGGAATCTCCCATTACGTCATTGCTAGTTTTCGATTTGTCAGAACTTTTCGTCAATTGGGGAAAACTTTGGAAACAAAAAGGCACAGACTGAGGTTATTCGACCAATGACAATGATTTTGACATCAGCTTTTAGCTTAAGATTTGAAGTCGCCAGATCTGCTCGCCCCAATTGAATACGTTGACGTATTCAGATGTTATAGCCATTAGAGTATGACCGTGTACGTATCAACACAAAATTGGGGCATCTGCCATAGACCTTTGTCTCAGAAAATGAATGCGTAACAACATTCAAGAACAAAAGACAGAGGGGTTTACTCAAAAGGTCCCCATGAATAATTTCTACTCCACAAATAGCAGAAATTCTCTGCTTTAAAATGTAACTCGCCCCAATTTATAACGTGCGTTAATGGAAACTTCAAGCTATGGTCACAACCCCCAAAGTAGCCTGCTCGGCGAGTTTTTAGCCAAATTCACCCGGGCACCGCTTGTTTTTAGGGCATCGCTCGGTCGCCGCTGAAGTTTTAGCGCGGAGTTAAAATTCGGCGGCGCCTGCTCACGTTTCACTCGCCGCCAAAACAACACGCTCGATGCCCGGGCCGTCGCCTCCCGGGCATCGACCTTATGGAGTGTTCGCCGTCGAGAGATTTAGGTCAAAAATCGAAGCCGCTAGGTCAAAGGTTTCCGAGCTGTCGCCGGCCAGTCGCTGACCGGTCGTCGCTGGGAGATCAGTCGATCACTAGGCGGCGAGTTCAAAATCGGTAAACAACCTTTGACCTCGCAGCTTCGCTTTTTGACCTATACCGCTCGACGGCGAACGCTCGAATTTGGTCGGTGCCTGGGCGGCGACCGCCCGGGCACCGAGCGTATTTTGGTGCCCCGCCGATCACCGGCCGGTCACCGGGCAATTTCCTTAAAATCAGCCGGTGGCCGGTCGGAGACCGCTCGGGAATCGGTGGGTCATCAGTCGGTCACAGCCGGGACGCCGCCTGGAGAAGCTCCCCGATATTAGTAAAAACATAGTCTTTGTCGTATTATACTAGTCAATCTAGGCAAAATATTTAGCAGAATGGAGATGGATGTCCAAAAAAAAGACGCGTTTTGTACGTCATTCTCCATATAACATTTTTTTGCTAATAAAACAAGCACGGTTCAGTGACCCAAACGTTTTGATATGATATGCAAACGTCATTCTCCATATAACATTTTTTTGCTAATAAAACAAGCACGGTTCAGTGACCCAATCGTTTTGATATGATATGCAAGCTAAGTGATCATTGATTGTCAAATAACGTGATGCAGGCATCACGTTATTTGACAATCAATGATCACTTCCGTGGGTCCCGTCACATAAAGCTTAGCAATGGATTGTGCTATTGATTTTAGCGATTGATTGCATTGATCACTATGTGCAATCAATCTTAAAAATCGATCGTACAATTGCTTAGGTTTGTATAACGGGGCAATGATTTTTGTTTCTATCTTTGGTATTCAACATTTTATACAATCGTATAACTTATATCGGTAGACCTACAGATGATTCGTTGTTTCAAGAGCGCCAGAAATATTACCGGGTGGATCTAGTGACGAAACCTTAGACCTGTCGTCACTTCCACATTTTGTAACCATTATGTAGGATAGAACAATACATATTTAAGATAATGGATAATATTTTACCTCACTAACAACAATGTTCCCTTTATTCTAAATAAATTGGGTACACTTTTTTAGAGTATATATTATATATTATTTACTGCAAACCATTTGCCATGTATATGGCATATGTCTATGACTGTATATATTTAATTTTGAGGGGGGGGGGGTCAATTTTAGGCTTTTATATCGGTCAAAAATGCAAAAAATGAACCGTTGAATACAAACAAGGTTAATAGCCTTATACACAAATTGTGTGTAGCCTACATTTATCATCTAATATTTTTCTCACTATGTCTTATTATAGCCCGCTTGTTTTACTACAAGAATGCCGATTCATTGGGCGTCACAAATTTAGACGGGAGTGGGGATAGAACCATCCATGTACATTCCAACTATTGGCCGGCTATTTCTCTCAGCAAGTATGGCAGCAAGCTGTTCTGGACATCCTGGGAATATTCTGATGGTTTTGCTACCGGCAAGTACTTGAGCTTCGAGTATGATATGAAGTTATCCACGCGCACGGTTCCCAGCAGGACGGTGACATTGACGGATGGCAGCAACCTTGACATCAATCCTAGCACGATTCGGATTATATCAAACAGTAAGACGCCTGTGTCTCAGGCCGCGTCAGATCTCTTGATAAAACATGAATATAAAAAGAACACACTTTTTAAGAGCCATTAACGTCTCGTATTTTTATAAATATCACTTTGTTATTTCATCTTTTTCTATCTTATTTTAAGAAACACACAAATGATAACATGATTTAAAAGATATCTTCTCAAGTGAGTCTGTTTAATGAGAGCGCATCTGAATGTGCACAATGTCAAATCTATGCGTAGCCAGGAGGCATTAATTAATCAGTTTTTTTTTATATAAAAGACAAAAGTAGTCGCAGTCGTAATTTGTCCATACATTTGCATCCATTAGCTTTATCAATATGTAGGGTTAGTTTCAGGGTTGGGGGTAAAGACTGGGGTTAGAGGTAAGGTTGGAGTTAGGGTTAGGGGTAGGGTTGTGGCTATTTCAGTGGATTCTCACTTGTGACGCCGGCAGCGGCGTACTTGAACGCGAAGACTGCGTACGTATTAACTGTTATTAATAGACACATACAAACCAGACATGTTTTCGTTTAAATAGTGAGATCGGATAACTGTTATACAGGATATCCCTGAATATGAAAATGAAAATGTAATGGTTAATTACTCAATTGTTCCAAATTACTTTTGTATTACTGTATACATAATAAAACAGGTTGATTTTTCTTCTTTCATATAAGACCAAAAATATGATCAATAAATCACGCATGACTGATTTTAGACAATCTAAAGAGGCGTGATTGGAAATTATCAAAAAAGGCGAAACGCTGTTTCACGTAGTTCATTATGTTTTTTTTTATATATTTTTTTCTTCAAATACACGTCATTCAAAAGCTCATAATTCTAGTATTTCGAATGATACCATGAGTGTGATGGAAGGATGATGCATAACTGAGGAGGCACAATTTTGTATTGGTAATGCACATTGACATTTGTTCAGCAGCCTAAATCACTTCTTACAAGAAAATATCAATGTGCCTATAATCAGTACTGTTGCGCATTTTGATGCCTACTTAGTTATTTGTGTGATACTGCTATCATCAGAATGGTCTCGTATGCAATTAAACAACGAGAGCATTGAAACAATGGTATTTTAACCCAATATATCCCGGGCTATTTTGAAACTGCATAGCCGGGCCGGGGGGGGGGGGGGGGGGGCTTTTTTGGCCCACCTCAGATCTCGGCCATTTATCTACCGATTTTGACCAAAATTGGCGTGTCTGTGTTACATCATGTAATTTACAAAAATGCATAGTCAAATTTATGATATTTATTGTTATTATTTGTTGGTCTAATTAATGATGCAAATGTGCATTTTTTTAAAAAAGGAATTCTCAGTTTTCCAGTTCCCCCCCCCCCCCCATTTATGGAGAAAATGCCATCAAATTCGACTTGTTTGTAGCTTGTCATATATTACAAAAACTAATGACTTGTATTGGAATTCAATATAATTGTAATTAATTATTAAAATATGCTAATTTGTCTTCATATTCAGAATTTTCTGATTACCACGTCAGGGCAAAAATCTTTTTTTATTCTAGAATAATTCATTATAATCCACTATCAACAATATCAAAAATGTGAGATTATTGTGAAATTTGTTTAGATTGATAATTTTCTTGTTTTTCTCTTTTTTCTGATTTCTCTTATGCATTTTTTTGTTTTTAATTTCTTATGCATTTTTTTGTTTTAAAATCTTTTGTTTTCATTATTTTGTTATCTAAAATAGTTGATAATGACCAAAATAGATGGTATCTAAGGAAAGACAGAAAGAAAACAATTATTCTGACAATGGTCACGAATGTGTGCTATATCTTTGCAACCATACCCCCGATCTTCGCAAATAAGGGTCTTCAAATTGGCGCGAGATGTAAAATAAAAAAAGTCAAGCAATTTCAACGCCATTTTTGTTTGCGTTAAGAACTACCTGCCAAAAATATCGAAGGGGGGGGGGGGGTGCCTCATTTAGCCCCCCCCCCCGGGGGGGGGCTATTGAGGGTTAAGCAATTATTAGTTCAAACTCATTCCATGTGTTTTCAAAAACCAAAATGAACCAGACGTAGCAGCCATTCACTTATTTTAGACAATTGGGTTTCTGACACTGTCACTTCATGCTGCATGAAGTTGATAATGCGTGATCTATTGTTCAGGTTTTTGATGTCATCTGATGATTATGAAATAATCGTTCCAATCATGTATACATTTACCTAAATATAATTGGGATAATTGATTAATTCACGCGTCAAATTGGTGCTCCTTTTTGGGGACAACCAATTCTGTTTTAATATGAAAAACTAGGGTAAAAACATTAAAAATCACTACTCACCAATAAATATTCATTTTTTCATGAGACAAATTACCATCGTTTTGTAAACAAATATGATATCCTTCTAACTAGAATAATCCTTGTATTCAATTTATATGTTTTACATATATACACTAATTAAAGGTATTTTTTCATTGTTCCACCTGTAAATATTAAGATTTTTGATACGATATAGATAAAAATTAAAATGTAAAGAAATGATCTGTTAATAAAGTATTTTGTTAAGGAACTACACTGTCGCTCATATAGTTGGAATATTTTTGTTTTACTCCAATTTATGGAATTATTTTAAAAATAATTTAAAAATAATAGATCTAGATAATAGTATACATTCTCAGATTTTATTGAATAATAATTTATCAATGTGTGTTTTGCGTGACTGCTAAAGCATGTGTATACTAACTATGCTTATCAACTAGGGGACCCACGCCCTTAAGTCATAAATGACAGTAATAAGGATTAATGCCCCCATAAAAGGGCACTAATATAGCACATCGACACGGTTTTGATCCTCTGGACGGCCATGCATTATGGCTCAAGGCATGGGCACACAGAGGATTTTGTTATGTTGGGAACCGGGGTAAAATGCAATAAATTATTGAAATGTATTGCGTTTTCTTTGTTTTGTTTTATTTATGGAAACTGCCTCCTACCCTAGCCCCCGCTGCGTACAGTCATGGTTCAGTGACAAAGCAATGGCCCTCATTGCTGTCATTTATGACTTAAGGGCGTAGGTCCCCTAGTTGATAAGCATAGTAGCATACACATGCTTTAGCAGTCACGCAAAACACACAATGGCAAATAATTATTCAATACAATCTGAGAATGTATACTATTATCTAGATCTATTATTTTTAAATTATTTTTAAAATAATTCCATAAATTGGGGTAAACAAACATATTCCACCGTTATGAGCGACAGTGTATGTGCTGTCAATGGTTGCATTTCAACATTATGGATATTCGCGATCTCTTTACTTGTTCTTTCTAAAGTATATCCTCGCAACTATTTCTTCTTATTGTTTGTCTTCTTCTTCTTCTTCTTCTTCATCTTTTCTCCTTTTGTTGCATGCAGTGTTCAGTGTAAAATACGCGCTGCTCAAATATAGAAATATATATGTAAAACTTGTTTGTTAAATATTTATTTATATATAAATCATACACTACACACATTTAAGTACATGTATGTAAATATAAATACCTATATATCTCTTTATTGATTAGATTCGACGATTGATATTAAAGCCATGTTTTTTTTAACAGCTACATATAATGAACCGGTTGCCATCCAGGGTTGCCCTGACAACATCGTTGTCAACATCGATGACAACGCTTCGAATGAGCCATCGATCTCATGGACCGAGCCCGTACTCAACAGTTGGTCCAGCTGTCCCAGAATGGACTTTCTAGGAACAGGAACTAATGGAGGCAATTTCACTTTGGGCATAACAGAGCTGTCCTATAATGCCAGTGATGCTGCAGGAAATACAGACGTTTGCCAATTTGTTGTGATAGTGCAAAGGTCTAGTGGTCAGTTATCATTCCCATACTATTATTATTATCATCATTATTATTGTAATTATTTTCATTAATTATTGCATTGATGACTTATCGTTAATGTCTTGTTTCTCGTCGCGTTCTGCATTGTTAGCTTTCTTTGGTTTGATGACTTTCGCTAATCTCTTGTTCTAGTCCGCGTTCTTTATTCTTATGCTTTGCATTGACGACTTTCTTAAATATCTTGTTCTTTTTCGCGTTATGAGTCCTTATTGTATTGCCGACTTCCGTCAATGCCTTAATTTTTCTTCTTCGCGTTCTGAATTCTTATTGCATTAACGACTTTCGTCAATGGCTTGTTTCCGTTCGTGTTCTGAATTCGTGTTCTTTTTATTCGTCGTCTTCTTCTTTTCACTAAAATTCCGAAAAGGTATAACTATACCGTTTCGGGATGGTTATACGATGAATGTGTTGTGTGTAGACACGGGGTATGTATACTGTATGGTCTTTACAGAGGCGGTCAGTGGAGCCAGACGTATATAGTCTCAGTCTAGAATCTGGCCTATTTAATTTTGATCCCACCACACCAACCTCCCCCTATATACTTGCTGCCAGTCGAAGATGGCGTGATGTGGGCTGTTGATCGTATAATATGGGTTCGTTGATAACGCCATCATCGGCGGCTTGAATCAATTGTGGGAATTTAATATAAGGAGCCAGCCATATTCTGGACTGATACAGTCTCAGCGGAACAGCCGTCGATATCAAAGACTGAAGGTACTACATGCGTCCAGAATATAATTAACATCAGCGTATAAGATATTCACTGTTATAACGGCACATTAATACTTTGTTAAATTTTGTTCACTAGTATAATTTTACTGTTTTAGTAAAGCATGTGAAATATTACGTATTAGGACAATTATTACCACCTTGACAATCACCCCTCAGAAAATTACCCCCCCCCCCGGAAAACTACCCCCACGGACAATGACCCCCGGAAGATTACACACGAGCCAAGAACAACCACCCCGAGGACAACTACCCCCACCCTGAAAACTATCTCTATAGAACAATTATCCCCCTAAAGGACATCCGAGGACAACCACCCCTGAGGACAATTACCCCCCCCCCCCCCGTTCATTAAAGGGGAAGTCTACCCTGATGTTGGTTTTGATAAAAGCAGAACTTTTTTTCTGGTGGTAATTGTTCAAGGGGGTAATTTTCAGTGGGGTAATAGCCTCGGGGGAAAGGGGGGGGGGATTTCCCCTCTTGGAATTGGCCTTGGTGATTGTCTAGCGGGTAATTGTCCTAGAACTGAAATATTATTCTCTCTATATGGTATGTGTAGGTTTAATCCCGTTGTATGTATGGGAAACAAACTTGTTCCTATCAAACAGAGTTTTATTGCTATCAAAGTCTGTTCTTTCTCACTTCTTCCAGCTCGGCTTGATTTGTGTTTCTTTGACAATGATCCACCGATAGTGACATGTCAAAATGTAACGGCTAACTCAACTTTCCCAAACTCCTTGCTTGAACTGATTGAGGATTTCGATTACACCTACATGGATGAAAACCCTTACAATAAGACAAATGGAACTAGGATCCGGTTCAACTTCAATATTGGTCCAGATGGAGACCTGCTCCCTCCAGGACACATACCTGTTGAGTTGATCGCACAGGATAATTGTGGTGAAGAAGCTACTTGCCTCTTCTATGTAGAGAACACACGTAAGTATGAATATTTAATGCTATTTCCCGGGCATGTGTATTTGTATTAAAGTTAGATAAAGCAGTTATACATTATATTTTATTCAGCATACATGTATTCGCATTAGTGAAATTAACATTGTATGTTTGAGCCTATTTACTTCTTGTAATTGGTTGTCATTATCTGTTTTTTGAAAATTTCCCTGGTTATCAGAAATTGCCCCTTGATCCTGGCTGCTTATTTCAAGATTTGCCTGTATTATCAATCCAAATCAAAGTGGTCACTCAATTCAGCGTTTCAAGCAATGTGTTTCGCACTGTTATCATGTAAATGTTATTGTTTTATAAATTGTCATTTACATATAAAGTGTGAGTCAAAAAAAAGTTTACACCTAGAAAAGTGCTAATTATTTAAAAAATCATCGATGAACATTAAATTGTTATATGTCTTATGAAAGAGTATTTTATCCCAAATCATTTGGTAACATTTTTGTGTGGTATGTGTTCACGCTTGGATAAAAAGGAGACATCGTTGGCGAGAGTGCAAAAATCGACTTGCGCCAAAGTTGCTTATGTGATGTTTGAATAAAACAATTGGGATTTGGGTATTAATCTTTGCAGATCCAAATAACATCCCTAACAAAATTAATCATGCCACACATATCAAATATCGAATATCAAATATCAACGAACATCTGTGGGCATGTGGGTGGGTGTGTGTGACTTTGCCCTTTGCAAAAAACATATGCAATGCATTTCATTTGATAAATTCAATTCATTCTCTCACTCCGCTAAGCCCACAAGTCGATTTTTGCACTCTTGCAAACAATGCCACCTGTTCATCCAAGCGTGAACACATACCACACAAAAATGGTACCAAATGATTTGGATTAAAAACTCTTCCATAAGATGTATAATAATTTACTGTTCATAGATGATTTTAAAAATAATTAGCAATTTTCTAGGTGTAAACTTTTTTTTTTACTCACACGGTATATGACAGATTTATTCTAATATATCTGTAACCATTGTTGCCTGAATGATCAATTCCGAATGTATTCCCTCAAAATACGTTTATTCGTGCACATTAGGCTTACTAATCTACTTGCTATTCCAAGGAAATGCCCCCCAAAGCACGCATTTATAGACTTCACTTTAGAAATCTAGCCATCTGATTGGTCGAAATTTGAGTCGTTATTTTAACCATGCCCGTAAAGAAACGAACAATGCCATTAACGGTCAATAGTTCATGAGAAAGATTCCCGTTGCCCCGGGTAACGGGAAAATAGTTAAATTTTGCAGAGTTCCTCATTGGATTACGTTTACAAAATTTCTTTGAGCGAGCGCGGATACCATACAATGTGTGTGCGATTTGGTCGCTTTATTGTGTACGATTCCCGAATGATCGTAACATTCAGGGAACTTCCTGAATTGTCGGAGTGGCCTAAAGATGGTTATTTTTCTAATTTATTTCCTGTAGGTATCCATGACACAGTAGCCATTCCAACATCGTTGGGCTAGCTACTTGAATACTTAAGTGATTGGTTATTTTGTCCACCACTTTTTATACCGGTCTCTTCTGTAGATAAATTATGAGTTTGTGGACGTGCGCGCGTGTGTGTGTTTAAGTTTCCCATCGCAGTTTCCAACCTGGGTATCATTTGAGTCAGTTTGTAGGCAAAGGCAATGGGCTGATCATTCTCGCTAGACCAACTTGCATCTCCCTAATCACATGAATCAGTTGGTTAACTTTTGTATAAAAAGGTACTGAACAGTAAACTAGCCAGTGTTGTCTTTACAATTGGCAATCCTTTCCCTCTCATCTCCTTGAAGAGTGTCCACAAAATATGCATAGGCCTATACACACGGCCCTCACTCAATCGTTGGAAATGCCTATTAGTTCTCACTTTTTCCAGTTATTACCGTAAACATGACAGATATTTATATAATACCTTGCTTCATTTCATCGACAGAGGATGGAGTAACATAATTTGTGTATAAACATTTACGTAGGTGTTCAAAGTATTTAACAAAAAAAGTTTTGTTTTCGAATTTGACGCGCAGATAACTGAATTTAATTTTGATAAACCAATCTTTGGACAGCATATTGAAAACTGGACAAATGACACCTCGTTTCCAATATACCTCCGCCTTAAATCAATAACGATCATGCCTTGAATTATTCTTGAATAATCAGGTACAGCACAAAAAGCCTATAATCACATTTCAATTTGGCTCTACGAACTTGACTTTTGGCGTGATAACCACAACATCTGATTTACGTGTCGTCATATGATGATGCATACTAGTCACACATTAAACATTCACAGCTAAAATAACTTTAAATACTCAAATTGTATTGGGTTAACAAAGCCCCCCCCCCCCCCCAACAAAAAGATCATGTATATTGCCTCGCTTTGACCTTCGACCTTCTTAACCACAAATTTAATCACTTCGTCTCGCTATGGTTTAATGCTTACTAACATTAAATGTGAGGTTCAAAGCTCAAATTGTCCTTGCTTAAACCCTGAAATTTCATGGAAATTTACCACTTTGTCATTGGCGTTTTACCTCCTACGCCTCCTTATATACATGTACCACAAAATCTCACCTGATTGGCTTCCTATAGGGACGCATACTATGAACAGGCTGAAAACTCATAGGCCTACTGGCCTTTAATTTTAGAACCAGTCCTGAATGATATTTGACATTTGACATACTTTCTCACAAATCTAATCAGATTGCCTTCCTATGGAGAAACAAACTATCGACAAGATTATATTCCATACCTCAAATGGTTCTTGAGATATTGCGATAACTATAAAGTCCGACGGAAGTGGACCCGAAAATATAATCCTCTGGACACACCTCCGGTATTAAAGCGGAGGAATAAACATAATGGTCCGTATTCTGAAGTCGTGTCTGACTTAGCCACGTCTAAAGTTAAACAACTATTTAGTTAGACACGACTTAAACACGAGGTCGTGTCTAAGTCCTGTCTAACTTAATTTGGTATTCTGAAGTCGTGTCTAAGTCTCGTCTAACTAAACAACTGTTTAAGTCCTGTCTAAGTGGTGTTTAACTAAACAACTGTTTAAGTTCTGCGCAGGTCGTGTTTAACTTGTAGTCACGACTTCTGCGCATGCTCAGTAGGCGTTAATTCTGACGAAAGACCCAGTGCGCATGCGTGCGCGCACCGGATAAAAAAAATTAACGCGCACAGCTAGCTGTGCGCGTGCTGGTACCATGGTGATGTGATCGTGACGTAATGACTAGACTGCATGTACTGTGTGTACGTACGTAGATTATGGAGTAACTTAAGTAAACTCAATAGTGACCGCTACCCAAGTAAAATCTTTTCTTGGTCTAAATCTCTAGCAAACAATGGAGTCAAAAACTGGTGTTCAGTTCAGTTCAGTATTTATTTAATTCCATAGTAAAAAAACAAAAACGGTGACATCAAAATATTACTTTTACATAAATATGATTAACATAGTACAATATTGAGAGTAAAAACAAACAAATAGGAATTAGGTTGCTGTATAAAAACCCTAGAGGGTTTGTCTGGACAGCCACCTGAAGAAAAAAAAAACAGTATAGGAATCATACAAATGATATATGGTATTTGAATAAACAATAACAAAAAATAACAAAACAAAACAAATCAAAGTAGAACATAAGCAAAAACAAAAACTTACATGTAGACCGCACAACCCTAAACAAATTTGCATTGTGGAGTAATTGAGTGTTTTTATGATGTAAGATTATTAGAAATAAGATATAATTTAAGCTTTCTTTTAAATGAGTTCAGGCTATTAATAGAAGTAATGTCTGACGGTAAGGAATTCCATACAGAAGGAGCTTTGTGTCTAAAAGAGTGTAATTCATATTGTTTTGTAATAGCAGATAAATAATAATTCATTTTGTTTCGAGTATTATAATTATGAACTGAACAGTTTAAAGTTAACATAATGCATAAATTATTGGGTAATAAACCAAGCTTGTGTTTAAAAAGTAGTATTGCATTAAAATAATTATTTAATTTATAAATGTTCAGTATGCTTAACTTTATGAATAAGGGTTTAGTATGTGCCAAATATGAAGATGATGAGGCAATTCTAACAAATCTCTTTTGTAATATAAAAATGGCTTCCAATTTGGAAGAATATGTATTAGCCCATACAACATTAGAGTATGATAAGTAGGGCAGGACTAAAGTATTATACAATGTTATAAGAATGCATTTTGGTAGGATATGGCATAATTTGCTGATGACACCGATATTCTGTGATAACTTCTTTCTGACATAAGAGATGTGAGTCTTCCATGATAAATCATGATCAATGTAAACACCCAGAAATTTTGTACAATATACACGTTCAATTGATGAATTATTGAGTTTCACAACTAAGTTTTGCAAAGTACTATACTTTTGTTTCTGTTTCACAGTATAAAATAACATATAATTTGATTTATCTATATTTAATGTAAGTTTATTGGCATTAAACCATTTAGAGACCTTTAGTAGTTCGTTATTTAAATTAGTTGACAATGATAAATGATCATCTGTTGAGTATAAGATATTGGTGTCATCAGCAAACAATATAAATGTTAATATTTTAGAACAATTTGGGAGGTCGTTGATAAACAATAGAAATAACAAAGGACCTAGAATCGATCCTTGAGGAACACCAAATGAAATATTAGAAGAATCTGAAATGACATTGTTGTAAGACACAACTTGAGTTCGATTATGTAAATAACTTTTAAACCATGAATAAGGTAGTCCTCTAATACCGTAATAACTTAATTTATGTAACAATATTGAGTAATCAATTGAATCGAATGCCTTACTCAGGTCGAGAAAAACACCAACTGTATATAATTTATTTGCAAAAGAATTAACAACATAATCATGTAAGTCAATAAGTGCCATTTCAGTAGAAACATTTTTCATAAAACCATATTGAAATTCATTTAATATAGTATTTTTATACAAAAAATCAAAAATCCTATTATAAGCCAGCCTTTCTAATATCTTAGAAAAGACTGGAAGAACAGATATTGGTCTATAATTTGAAATATCATGGATATCTTTTTTTTGTAGACAGGTGTAACTTTTGCTGTTTTTAATTTCAAGGGTACTATTCCAGATGAGAATGATAGGTTGTAAATGAAGCATAAAGGCTTCACAATACCATAAATAATTTTTTTCACAACAAGGGGACTAATGTCATCAATGCCACTACTACTTGATGAGTTCATATTTTTAGTAATTTCCAATATTTCAGTTTCTTTAACAGGTTTTAAAAATATGGTGTTGTTACATCTTCCAGATAAAAAATCAACAAAGTTATCATCTTGTTGTATAGAATTAGCCATAGAGGCTCCTATATTTACAAAATATGTATTAAAGTTATTAGCAATATCCTTTTCATCATGTACATCTATTCCATTTATAGTAACATATGATGGTAAATTCTTCTTACATTTTCCAAGTAATTCATTTATCATATTCCATGTTTTTTTCATATTTCCTTTAAAGAGCTGAAATTTAAGTTTATAATAGTTTATGCGTGCACAACGTAATATTTAGTAACATTATTCCTGACCTTGACATATCTTTTCTTATTGTCATCAGTACAATTTTTCCTATACTTCTTAAACAATTTATTTTTTAATCTTATCTTTTTTAATATGCTTACAGTTATCCATGGCTTTTTAATAATTTTTCTTGTGGTCTTACTGTCTCCCATTACAAATACATCATCGTAAACGTTGGATAACATATCTATAAACATATTATAAACTTCATCAGTATCTGTACAGTTAAATACATCACTCCAATCAACATTATACACCTTTTCTTCAAAAGCTCTAATAGTACTTTCATTTATACGACGAAATTTACGAGTAGGAGTACATTGTGCATGAAATTTAAAGTGGGTTATTTGAAAAACTGGGAAATGATCTGTAATATCATTGTAAAATAAGCCAGAAAGCACATTTGATCCATAGTTATTAGTAAGAATATTATCAATTAAAGATGAGGATGTCTCTGTAACACGCGTTGGCTTATCAATTAAGGGCACAAAGCTATTCAAATGTATTGCACTCAAAAATTCATTCACAGAAGCATTATCATGATTCAGTAGATTAATATTAAGATCTCCCATTATATATACATGTTTATGTTCGATATTCAATTTTTCTAAACAAGACTGAAGGTGTTTATTGAAATCCATAACTTTTGATTGAGGTTTTCTATAAATAACACCGACAATAATATTTTTCCCTCTAGGAATAACAATTTCTATAAATAAAGACTCATAATATTCAGAACATTCTAAGATATCATGTCTAATAACAAAATCCAAAAGATCAGAAATTAACAAACCCACACCACCTCCTCTAGCATGTTTGCGATCATTATGTATAAACGAATATCCAGGTAGGTTAAAAGTATGTGGTGTGTTTTCATGGATCCAAGTCTCTGAAAAGCCATAGATGGAGAAATCGAAATTAAGAGAAAATATAAAATCGGATATTGCATCAAAGTTTTTAGACAAGCTTCGAGAATTGAAGTGAATAATACTAAAATTTTCTTTGAATTCAAGTGCTTTAGTTAAGAAATCATCATCTAAATAATATTTACAGTCCAAGACATCAAGATTATGATCCATGTCATCAGAGTAAACATCTTCAATGTTTTGGAGATTATTTAAAAGTTGGTATGGGTAAGTATTGACATTCCTTTTAAAAAGATGTTCAAATGCGATATCATCAGTATTATTAAAGGCAAATATGTTATGAAAACAAGATGGAAAAGGACAATTGCAGAGATCCTTTTCTAAAGAGGTACATACTTCAAGACATTTTGATTTTTTGTAAAAGCTATCAGATTGAGAACAACATATGTGGCAAGATAGAGTTTTAGGTTCCACTATACAATTACATATAACACAGAGCATACCTAAATTAAATTAAAAAGAACAAACAAAGCAAGCAATGTTTCAGAGTCAAAGAGCTTTTTTCAAAATTACAATGTGTACATGTTTTACCTTTAGCTAATCTTGTTAGTACAGACAATTTTGTAAAAACTGTGTCATCGTCATGTAAATTATTTATCGAGAATAGATGGAGAAATTCAATTTTTGACGATAAAAGGAAGAAAGCTCATGCTAAAAATAAACTTAGAACTTATCGAAATTTTAAACAATCTTTGAACACGTCAAAATATGTAATAGAATGTCAAAATAGATCAAACAGACGTGCTTTGGCTTTGTTTAGATGCGGTTGTGCCCCTATAGCTCTTGAAACTGGGCGTTATCAAAATGTCCCATATGAAGAAAGATACTGTGTTTTTTGTAATTCTAGTAACATAGAAGATGAGTTCCACTGTTTTATGATTTGTTCTGCATATAATGACATCAGATCACAACTTCTTTATGATATAATAGAACATGACCATACGTTTTCAGATCTTTCCACATACCAACAATTTATTTACCTAATTTCAGCTGACTCACTAAGCAGTTTAATAGCCAGTTTTGCAAACCAAATCCTAACAACTCGCCAAGAACTTTTGTACTACTTAAATGAATAATTTTTTTTTTTTTTTTTTCCTGTGATTGTAATTATGTTATACTTATATTTGTACTATGTTATCATGTCAAATTGTTTATGACTGTTATTTTTGATGTATCACTCATAGGCCTTTTTAGGCCGGCCGTCTGATGACGGGTGTGATTTTTTAATAAAGAAATAAACTAAACTAAACTAAACTACGTGCACGCACACACGTACTGTACACTGAGATTGACAAACACACTCCTTATCAGTGCCTCAGTGCTCGGAAGAACCTGAAAATAAACTTCTTCGACAGAATGGTTAGTTTATTATAGATTATGGAATTTCCAAGATGTCACCAGTAGATAAGAATAGTTAATATTATCGAGAAAAAAAATTAGGCTACACGAGAAAAAATCCTGCAAAACGTATTTGAAATTTTAGAGAATGCACGTACCATCGTTCTCCCCCGCAAGTTCGGGGTCAGCAAGTAGAGTGTACCGTCGACGTTGAAAAGCAGCAGAATCGCGCCCTTAAACAGGACTCGTTCGTTCGTGTCTCCTTAGATCAAGATAGTTATGTAAAGTTCCTTAATTAAAAGTAAATTAACTAAATTAAGTTCTTCCATCGCCCGATTGCTGCAATGGCCGTTTCATTAACAAGGGCCAGGTTGTCATTAAACAGGACTTAAACAACCCCTCGCAGTTGTCTAAAGTTAAACAGGACTTAGACAGGACTTCGTGTTTAACTTTATTTAAACACGACTTCAGAATACGAAAAAAGTTAGACACGACTTTGTGTCTAAAGTTAGACGGGACTTAGACAGGACTTAGACAAATGTTTAGTTAAACAGGAGTTAGACACGACTTCAGAATACGGGCCAATAGCTCCTGGAAGCTCTTTCTTTTAAAGGATGAACAGATTTCAGAAGTTGGACCCGAAATTGCCTAATATGTACATGCTATACAATGTCGAGGCATTGTTTTTTTTAATTTTGTTTACAGTCACCGAGTTGCCAGTCAACTGCCCGGACTTGAATCGCACAATAAGCACTGATCCAGACCAAGCGACGTATACTTTTAACCCAGATTTCGGAGCAGATAACGTCACCAAATCTGTAGACGGTTACAGATATCACGGAGGTGGTGTCTCGGTAAATCTTACTTTAGGAGGATCCCCAGTTGGGAGCAGTGTGTCCATAGGAACCCATGACGTGATTGCACTCATCTACGATGGCGAGTTGAGTAAGACATGCACGGGCATCTATATCGTCAAAGGTAATGGGTACATGGACAGCAACTTGCATTTTATTAGTTTTGTATCAATTATATTATTCAAGACTGAAGATATATTGATCTTAAAAACACCTTTTCATGTTATGGGAAATTAAACTGTGGTTACGGTTCGTTGATAGTATCATTATGTACCAATACAACAATGGATAAAGCCATATATTTGGCAAAAGAATCGTCACATGATTTAACAAAAGTTTTGTTCCTCCTTGTCTTCCTTCTGATTCACTGCCTTGAAAGAATTCATCCCCTTTAAATAATTTATGATAACCTCGCTATTTATGCGTGGACAGCTATAGAAACATTACAATTTGCACACGTTTACTGACAATTTTATATTGGAAAACTATGTGTCCTTTCTGTTTCTGCATGTTCCAAAAAAAGCTTTTGTATGCTTTCAATTAACTATGCATTAATACATTTAATGTTTTTATAGACACAGATCCTCCTATCTTGACATGTTCCAATGTTACTCTCGACTTGGATCTCGATTCACCAAACACCTTTTCTGGATTGACGAATGGTACAACCTATACTTACACAGATGCAAGTGCTGACCCGAATGGGGTTACTTATAACGTCTCAGAAGATGACCTGTTTCCTCCAGGATACACACCAGTAACACTGTTGGCAGTCGATGCATATAACAACTCAGATTCCTGCTTATTCTACGTACAGAACACACGTAGGTCTAATGAGACATTGTCTCATGAAGAATAGGATTTGTCCAGTGATATAGCAATTAATAGCGATGTTACAATCAATTACTGGAAGAACTTGGAACTGCTACACGACATGTTGTAAATTGCCACGGGGTTCTTCGGGAGGTCTAATTCACCCTTATGAGGCATGTTGCAAATCAAATCTTGATATTTCCCATTTCTGATAGAGATACTTGTAACAAACTTTAGCAAGGGAATACTTTAATTTACGAGCAAATATTTGATAATTTAGAAATTCTAAACTGATTGTGTGTTTAACATCAATTTAAGATTATTGAGTTACCAACCGTCTTTTCTTATCATTGTAATTGTTTGCAGTTACCGAGTTACCCGTGGACTGCCCGAACTTGAATCGCACAATTAGCACTGATCCAGACCAAGCGACGTATACTTTTAACCCAGATTTCGGAGCAGATAACGTCACCAAATCTGTAGATGGTTACAGATATCACGGAGGTGGTGTCTCGGTAAATCTTACTTTAGGAGGATCCCCAGTTGGGAGCAGTGTGTCCATAGGAACCCATGACGTGATTGCACTCATCTACGATGGCGAGTTGAGTAAGACATGCACGGGCATCTATATTGTCAAAGGTAATTGGTACATGGACAGCAACTTACATTTCATCAGTTTTGTATCAAGTATATTATTAAAGACTGAAGATATGAAGAGTTTCATTCCAAAAGGAGCTAAATCCACTTTGGGTACTTCTGAGTAAATCGACTTTTTTTTTTATTGCTCCACTTTCCCTTTAGCCATGGACCTTAATGTTGTTATATATTTTAAAGGTGTCACCCTTGACCAATAATATATGATAAGAAAAAATCTACCAGTTTTTCCTGATTTTTACTAAATTTTTAGAATTTTTGTTTTCGTGGATTTAGCTCCTTTTGGAATGAAACATGATATTGTACCTGGAAAATTTCATATTCTCTCAATAAAGTCACTGAAATTTATTAAAATTTAGTAGCAAACCTTTCCTTTTAAATAATAATAATGAAATCACAACTAAAAAAAAACTTTTGAAATGAATGTAGACAACATCTCACATTTTCATTCCAAAAGGAGCTAAATCCGTTTCATTCCAAAAGGAGCTAAATCCATGTTTCATTCCAAAAGGAGCTAAATCCACAAAATCTAATAATTCAGTAAAAAATTAGAAATGACTGGTAGATTTTTTGTCTTATCATATATTATTGGTCCAGGGCGACACCTTTAACGTATATAACAACATGAAGGTACATTGCTAAAGCGAAAGTGGAGGGGGAAAAAAGGTGATTTACTCAAAGTGGATTTAGCTCCTTTTGGAATGAAACCGATTTGGATTTAGCTCCTTTGGAATGAAACATGATATTGTACCTAATTTTGTTCATACTTCCTGGTAAAATTTTCGAAGTTGATATAGTGCATTTTGTCCCCATGTAGGAAATCATTATTTTAAGACAAATAACTCCATTTTGATAACATATGGATTTAGCTCCTTTTGGAATCAAGCTCTTCATATATTGATCTTAAAAACACCTTTTTATGAGAAATTAAAATGTGGTTACGGTTCGTTGATAGTAACATTATGTACCAATACAACAATGGACAAAGCCATATATTTGGCAAAAGAATCGTCACATGATTTGAAAAAAAAAATTGTTCCTCCTTGTCTTCCTTCTGATTCACTGCCTTGGAAGAATTCGTCCCCTTTAAATAATTTATGATAACCTCGCTATTTATGCGTGGACAGCTATAGAAACATTACAATTTACTCACGTTTACTGACAATTTTATATTAGAGAACTATGTGTCCTTTCTGTTTCTGCATGTTCCAAAAAAAGCTTTTGTATGCTTTCAATTAACTATGCATTAATACATTTAATATTCTATAGACACAGATCCTCCTATCTTGACATGTTCCAATGTTACTCTCGACTTGGATCTCGATTCACCAAACACCTTTTCTGGATTGACGAATGGTACAACCTATACTTACACGGATGCAAGTGCTGACCCGAATGGGGTTACTTATAACGTCTCAGAAGATGACCTGTTTCCTCCAGGATACACACCAGTAACACTGTTGGCAGTCGATGCATATAACAACTCAGATTCCTGCTTATTCTACGTACAGAACACACGTAGGTCTAATGAGACATTGTCTCATGAAGAATAGGAATTGTCCAGTGATATAGCTATTAATAGCGATGTTACAATCAATTACTGGAAGAACTTGGAACTGCTACACGACATGTTGTAAATTGCCACGGGGTTCTTCGGGAGGTCTAATTCACCCTTATGAGGCATATTGCAAATCAAATCTTGATATTTCCCATTTCTGATAGAGATACTTGTAACAAACTTTAGCAAGGGAATACTTTAATTTACGAGCAAATATTTGATAATTTAGAAATTCTAAACTGATTGTGTGTTTAACATCAATTTAAGATTATTGAGTTACCAACCGTCTTTTCTTATCATTGTAATTGTTTGCAGTTACCGAGTTACCCGTGGACTGCCCGAACTTGAATCGCACAATTAGCACTGATCCAGACCAAGCGACGTATACTTTTAACCCAGATTTCGGAGCAGATGACGTCACCAAATCTGTAGATGGTTACAGATATCACGGAGGTGGTGTCTCGGTAAATCTTACTTTAGGAGGATCCCCAGTTGGGAGCAGTGTGTCCATAGGAACCCATGACGTGATTGCACTCATCTACGATGGCGAGTTGAGTAAGACATGCACGGGCATCTATATTGTCAAAGGTAATTGGTACATGGACAGCAACTTACATTTTATCAGTTTTGTATCAAGTATATTATTTAAGACTAAATATATATTGATCTTAAAAACACCTTTTTATGAGAAATTAAACTGTGGTTACGGTTCGTTGATAGTATCATTATGTACCAATACAACAATGGATAAAGCCATATATTTGGCAAAAGAATCGTCACATGATTTAACAAAAGTTTTGTTCCTCCTTGTCTTCCTTCTGATTCACTGCCTTGGAAGAATTCATCCCCTTTAAATAATTTATGATAACCTCGCTATTTATGCGTGGACAGCTATAGAAACATTACAATTTACTCACGTTTACTGACAATTTTATATTGGAAAACTATGTGTCCTTTCTGTTTCTGCATGTTCCAAAAAAAGCTTTTGTATGCTTTCAATTAACTATGCATTAATACATTTAATATTTTATAGACACAGATCCTCCTATCTTGACATGTTCCAATGTTACTCTCGACTTGGATCTCGATTCACCAAACACCTTTTCTGGATTGACGAATGGTACAACCTATACTTACACGGATGCAAGTGCTGACCCGAATGGGGTTACTTATAACGTCTCAGAAGATGACCTGTTTCCTCCAGGATACACACCAGTAACACTGTTGGCAGTCGATGCATATAACAACTCAGATTCCTGCTTATTCTACGTACAGAACACACGTAGGTCTAATGAGACATTGTCCCATGAAGAATAGGATTTGTCCAGTGATATAGCAATTATTAGCGATGTTACAATCAATTACTGGAAGAACTTGGAACTGCTACACGACGTGTTGCAAATTGCCACTGGGTTCTTCGGGAGGTCTAATTCACCCTTATGAGGCATGTTGCAAATCAAATCTTGATATTTCCCATTTCTGATAGAGATACTTGTAACAAACTTTAGCAAGGGAATACTTTAATTTACGAGCAAATATTTGATAATTTAGAAATTCTAAACTGACTGTGTGTTTAACATCAATTTAAGATTATTGAGTTACCAACCGTCTTTTCTTATCATTGTAATTGTTTGCAGTTACCGAGTTACCCGTGGACTGCCCGAACTTGAATCGCACAATAAGCACTGATCCAGACCAAGCGACGTATACTTTTAACCCAGATTTCGGAGCAGATAATGTCACCAAATCTGTAGATGGTTACAGATATCACGGAGGTGATGTCTCGGTAAATCTTACTTTAGGAGGATCCCCAGTTGGGAGCAGTGTGTCCATAGGAACCCATGACACGATAGCACTCATCTATGATGACGAATTGACTAAGACATGCATGGGCATTTATATCGTCAAAGGTAATGGTGCATGTACAGCAACTTATATTTTATTCATTTTATATCAATTGCATTATTAAAGACCGGAGATATATTGATCTAATCAACTTTGTTTCATGTTTATAAGAAATGTAACTGTGGCTACGGTTTTTTGAAAGTATCATTATGTACTACCACGCAAAAAGGACAATGCCAAAAATCTGGCAAAAGAATCATCACATTATTAATCAATAGTTTTGTTACTTCTTGTCTTCCGTTTGTTTCACTGCTTTGGAAGAATTCATGCCCGTTAAAAAATTTATGATAACCTATTTGGCGAGGATGCGTGGATTCCCCGAAACAATCTTGTCAGTTTTCTAATTCTATGAGACTTATTTATATAATGCACAGATTTTATATATGGCCCAAGAGAAGCCACCGCTTATACAATTCCGTAATAATAATATAATAGTTTGTTCTTATATAGCGCTTTTTAGGACCGCAGGCCCTTTCAAAGCACTTCACAGATATATGTTACTACCCCGGTCATCGGATTCAGCCTTACCCGCACATAATATATGCACATTCCCCACTCCCTGGTGAGCATTCCAGCCAGGCGTCAATTTTGCAAGCGCACACTTGCTAATCTAACCACATTAGCTTTCGGGTACCGGCTAGCGTCTTTTTTTCGTACCCTAGTGAGCCCACCCACAGATTGAGCTCTCGAACGAAACCTTCGCATGCGTACTCGCGATGGAAACCAGCGCATACGCACATGGAATCCAGTAGGGTTGTTAATAGGGGAATACTAATTATACGAAACAACCTTTCATCAATCCATCGTTATCTCAATCGGTAAGGACAGCGTATTACTAATAGAATCCTTGGGATTCAATTGAAGGTTCGAATCTCAATATTCATTTAGTTGTTTTGCCTTATAAATAGGGAAGGAAAGCAATAAACAATCAAAGTCTAATTGTTTGTTACCTTTTCGCGGGCTTGCGTAGCGTGTAATGAATGGAAATGAGTTCATACATGAATCTTGGCTCTCTGTGGTACAACAAAAACGCTACCTGGTACCCATTTAACATCATTTAACAACTGGATAGAGAGTGGCAAATGTAGAACACTGTATATTGTCGAATTGTCGAAGGACATTAGTGCCGCAGCAGGACTTAAACCGCGGACCTTTTGATCCACAGGCCGGTGACATATCCAATCTATCATGACATCTCTTCAAGCGACATATTTTTGAGCGTCTGTTGTCCGTATTGGAAAGACAGCTAAACAAACATTTCAATATACGCACGTTTACTGACAATTTTAAACTGAACAACCCTGTGTCCTTCTGTTGCAAAGTGTTCGAAAATAAGCTTTCCTCAGCTTTTAATTAACTAGGCTTTTATATATATATATATATATATATATATGTTTTTTTTTATAGACACAGATCCTCCTATCCTGACATGTTCCAATGTAGCTCTCCATCTCGATACACCAAACACCTTTTCTGGATTGACGAATGGTACAACCTATACTTACCAAGATGCAAGTGCTGCCCCGAATGGGGTAACTTATAACGTCTCAGAAGATGACCTGTTTCCTCCAGGATACACACCAGTAACCCTGTTGGCAGTCGATGCATTTAACAACTCAGATTCCTGCTTATTCTACTTACAGAACACACGTAGGTTTAAAGGACATTGTTTCATGAAGAATATTGTTTGTCCAGTGAAATAGCAATTATTAGCGATGTTACAATCAATTACTGGAAGAACTTGCAACTGCTACACGACATGTTGCAAATTGCCCCTAGGTTCTTCGGGAGGTCTAATTCACCCTTATGAGGCATGTTGCACTGCAAATCTTGATATTTTCCCACTTCTGATGAAGATGCTTGCGTTAAACATTAGCAAGGGAAGTACTTTACGAGCAATTATTTGATAATTTACGAAATTCTAAACTTATTATTTTGTTACATCAACGTATACTTTCTAAATTACCGACCGTCTTTTATTATCATTGTTATTTTTTGCAGTTACCGAGTTGCCCGTTAACTGCTCGGACTTTGATCGCACAATAGGCACTGATCCAGGACAAGCGACGTATACTTTTAGCCCAGATTTCGGAGCAGATGACGTAACCAAATCTGTAGATGGTTACAGATATCACGGAGGTGATGTCTCGGTAAATATTACTCTAGGAGGTTCCCCGGTTGGCAGCGGTGTGTCCATAGGGACACACGACGTGATTGCACTTATCTATGATGACGAATTGAGTAAGACATGCACAGGAACATACCATGTTCAAGGTAATACATTTAACATTTTATTTTATTTTAAATTCATCACAAAATGATAGTGCAATATGCGATTAAGAGTAAGTGAATCGGCATTTAACCCTTACAAAAATGTACCATGGTAACCTTGGTTATCATGGTTCCACAACAATGAAATACATTGTCTAATGACCCAATGTATTTCATTGTTTTGGTACCATGATAACCATGGTTACCATGGTGGATGGTAATTTGGACAAAAGTACCATGGTTACCATGGTACTTTTTTGTAAGGGAAGAAAATGACTTTACTTTTAATCCATTAATATTGGGTAAAAGTGCCAACAAGAGTTTGGACAAAAATATGTTGATATGTTATTGTTAAACATGTCCCTTTAGCAAATATAAACCTTCTCTGTCTTATGTATTTTTTTTTTTTTTTTTGTCATACGTTACTACCTATTGTGGTATATTACAAACAATGTACATTTACATCATAATGTTTATTGTTGTGTGCTCTGATGTTTGTAGTGCTGTTAACTTCATACAGTCAAAGGGTATATCAGACATCTGACCAGTGGTTTTACAAAATCATATTACACTTGTTTGCAACGCGGTCAATATAAGACCATCTGATTGGTCGAAATTGGAGTCGTGATTTTAGCCATTCACGTTGAGAAACGCAAAATGCCATTAACGGTTGATAATCCAAGAGTGAGATCCCTCAACATTACGGTTACCATGCAAATAGTAAACATTTTGCTGCGATACCCATTTGTTTATGTGTTTAAATTGTTTTTGTGCGAGCGCGGACACCATACAGTGATTTTTGGATGCGATTTCCAAATGATTAAACATTTCAGTCATTTTTCAATTAAGATTAACAGACTATGTCTCAGATTTCCGTGATGTTTTAACCAATCTTTACTCAATAAAAAAATAAGGTCAGAATTATTGATAGATTTTGTTTCAATTTGGCATATAAAAGACATATCGACTGCATTAATATTCGAGGTCTGGCTGCTTTATATGCTCTCGGGAACTAGCAGATCCTGCCATTACCCCTCGGCGTGCCGCCCACCATGCAGGCACGCCTCAGGGTAATGGCAGGATCTGCGCGCGTTCCCTTGAGCAAATAAAACAGCCATGCCTCTCAAAGCAGTCGATATCTGTATATTATTACCCTCTCATGAAAAAGCCTATGGACTTTACATATAAAAACAAACAGTCAATAGTATAGATATAACTGCTATGAGAGGAATAGTTGTTGTATAGGCTCAAGGAGAAGTTACATCCTGACACAGTTACACTCCGAGCCGTGCCAAGGGATGATAGCAGGATGTAACGTCCCCGAGAGCTAACAAATATTAAAGCAGCCTTTATATCTTTTACATACCGAATTCACACCAAAAAAATCTACAAAATTTTTTACCTTATCCCTTTGTTGAGTAAGGACTGATTAAAACATCACCGAAAATCTGAGACATTGTCTGTAAATCTTCGCTAGAAAGATTCCAAAATGTTACAATCATTCGGGAATCGCAAACACACTGCATTGCATTTTGTATCTGCGCTCGCACAAATAAACTCTTTACACGTTGACCAATGGGATCTCACCAAAATGTATTTATGCGGGCATCTTTTAAAAGACTATTGACGGTAGGCGGGCATCCGGGTATCTTTTATAAGACTATTGACCGGTAGGCGAGCAGCGAATTATTTTTTCCGAAACAGGTTTGCCAATGGTAATATATCCGATCATCTGATTGGCTGGTATGTTACGTCATTAGCAATGACGTAACCGTTAGGGCGAGTGATAGGGTTATAGAAATCATGCAGAATCACTTTTCATCAACCCATCGTTGGCTCAATCGGTAAGGACAGCGTGTTACTAATAGCACTTTGAAGTTGACTTGAGGGTTCAAATCTCAGTTTATTCAGTTTTGTTGCCTTAATAAATAGTGAGGCAAAGCAAAACAAATAATACAAGTCTAATTGTTTGTGAGCTCTTTTTGTAAGCTGCTAATGACGTAGAACATATCAGCCAATCAGAAGATCGGAAATATAAGAAATTGCAAACCTGTTTGGGAATAAAAATTTCGCAGGCGGGCATGGCTAAAATCACGACTCCATTTTTGACCAATCAGATCGCTATATTCTAAAGAGAGGTATATAAAGTCTTGAATAACCGGAAGTGTAACATCCGGGAACTTTGCAATCAAACAGTGCAAAATATGTCTTTTCTCTTGCGAATAAAGGCCATTTCCATATGTTTACAGTAAAATAAGCAGATGGTCGGCTGTGTGTGTGTGTGTGTGGTGCAGCAGGCAGCAGTAATGCAGCGCGTAGTCGAAATAGCTCGCGCAACTATACGGCGCGTGTGTATGTACGTAACAAAGGAAATCGTGTCTTTTTTAACAACAAAACAAGTAAAATTACACCCTTTAAACAGCTCGATGAATTGCGTTAAATTATGAAGAATGGTAGGTACATGTATATATTGGATTATGTAAAATACTGTGTAATCTCTGATCTATTGTTCTTTTGTGCGACCCCCCCCCCCCCCCCCTAATTCCTATCACTTATCCTAATTTTAATTCTAGGCGTAGACACACAAAACAGAAATTTTAATTGGCGTACTCTTTTAGCTAGCAGGCACAGCTATGATATAGGGCAGGTGCACTGTACGCGGCCCCTTAAGCTATGGTCACAAATTAGAGCAGCGACCGACCGATCAGTAGCCTGCTCGGTCGCTGCTGGAATTCGGCATCGCCCAGCGATTAGTTTGGTGCCCGGGCGGAGACCGCCCAGGCACCGAGCGTATTTTGGGCGGCGAGTGAAAAGTGGGCAGGCGCCGCCCAAATTTTAACTCCGCGCTAAAACTTCAGCGGCGACCGAGCGATGCCCTAACAACGAGCGGTGACTGGCCGGTCGCCGCTCGGTGGCCGGGCAGCCGCCGGGCAGAATTGGTTAAAAACTCGCCGCTCGGCCGCCGAGCAGGCTACTTTTGGGTAATGTGACCATAGCATAAGGCCTGCAAAGTGTCGGGAGAGCTGCCAGCAAAGCAGGCGTAGGAAAGTAATATTTCCATTTTGGGCTCTAAATGTCTGATGTGGATAATAATAATAATAATAATATTGAATGGCTCATACTTCCGAGAGATACAACATATATTGCCCTCATCTACGACTCGGTTAATATGAATCTAGTTCAGGCAATATATTTCGTATCCCCCTCACTGAAGGTCAGTAAATATTGTATTATTATTATTATCATTATCATCATCATCATCATCATAAGAGTTGCCACTTGTTGAGCGTTCATCTCCGTCACACAGTGACGGAGATGAACGTGATTTGACTTTATTGTTCTGGTCATAGCTGAGTCACCTAAGTAACAAGCACTCAAGGATATCAGTTACCTATTTACACCCGGGTGGAGAGTGGCAATCATAGATTGACGTGTCGACCAAGGGACGTTAATGCTGGGCTATTAGAACCCCGTAGCTTTTGATGTACATTCTGGTGGCTTAACCACTAGACCACAACACTTGTACACACATAAACATCTAATATAATCCTATAAGTGGCACAAAAATAGCTTGTTATTAATCAATCATACACGTGACAATAATAATCCGTATCTCATGAAATATTTACATTAGCTAACCGCAACGTATTCATCGATTTGATTTGACAGATGATGAATCTCCTTTTATAATGTGTTCCAACCTGACTGTGCCGTTTGGTAACGTTGTGGCTAATTATGACGCTGTGTTTCGGATAATGTCGATGAACCGTCGTCACTTCGGGTTGATTTTGCTCCAAAGCAACCGGGTCAAAGGTTAGATCCAGGCGTCAATGAAATATCAGCAACTGTCACCGATTCAGCTGGAAACATCAATAGCACCGTCTGTTATATTGATATACAAAGTGAGTTTTATTAATAGTAATAATCACCCTATAACGCATTCTGCATTGCCCATGTAAACAGTCGGGTTTCTTCAACATATATTCTTAAATAACCGTAATACACTCAATTACGGAACACCCATATAGGGTTAATGGAAATGATTACTAGTAACTTAGTAGTTTGGAGATTTCCATTATTTAATAGGAGTATTTAATTATATACTAATATCACCGCTTTTGTGTCAGAACGGGAAGTGAACAATAAACATCTTGTAAAATTAATATATGTCAGAGAAAATAATCGCTTTAAATGCGTTTTATACATAAACATGTCATCAGGAGTATATTATAACCTACACATATTACCTGTACTATTCAAAATGTATTGGAGAATTAAAATACAATCATGACATACTGTGACAAAATCCCCCCCCCCCAAATGGGATATATCAAGGCAAGATTGAACATTACAGTTCTAAACGCTAGTTAGCTAATGCAAACGCCAGTCGATTAATCCCCTTCCAAATACTTTCTTTCCCACTACAATATTTTAGATTCCCACCTTTCTTTGATAACATTTTAATGATTTAATTTATCTTTTTCATGTATTTATCTATTTATAGTCGGTTTCAATACCCCTGTTATATATTTCATGTAATTCTGAGCCTTATTTCGTTGCTTTAATTTCCCTCCTCAAATTTTTCTCTAAAGTGACGGAGTTGCCAGTCGAGATTTTGCAGGCATCCGCTGCTTATGATGGAAACACATACAGTCTATTCTTCCGTGGTCATCTCAAGGAGGGCCTGACCTCTCTTAATTTCGCGTTCTATGGTGACGTCATATATGACCCCATTATTGTTAATGGAGTGGAACAATTTCAGCCAGCAGATCTGTCGCCTGGCGTTAACAACATCAGGATTGAAGCAACAGATGGAGTCTTGTCAAAAACCATCCAGTTTGTTCTAAATGTGACAAGAAATCAACCAGGTAAACCAATCACTTATTAATGATTTCGAATAGACAGCTCCTTCAAGTAGACAGGCGATAATTTGTCTATATATTTTTTTTAAATTTGTGTCTTTCAAATTTCAATAGATGTTCCCCAAAGTTATTGCGCATAATAAATGCATTTACCTCAACTATCTTATCAATATTTTTAAAGATATGTTTAATTCTCTATACTTTAATCTAGATAATGAAAGATAACTTACAAACTTCATTGAAACGTTATGTATGACGTGAACAGAATAATAATATATTACCAACGTAGAACGAAATTTGGAATTTCAGAATTATATGTACTTATTTTTAAAGGGGGCTGTTTTAAAATTCATAATTAAATGACACACAGATATTGTTTGTATTAGATAAAATATCAATACCACCAAAGAAAAATATCCTGGTCACCTTATGACGTAAAAATCCAATTTAAGAAAAGAGGCTGCCCTATTTTAACAAAACTAATTTTAAATATTTAAATTGAACTTTCCAATCTTCCTGAATTAATTTAAATCCAATATAGCCCAAATAAAAGACCGTAACTGCTTAAAGGGATAGTTGAGTTCTGTTGCAGAGGGTGCTACACACAATATTTTTGTGAGATAATGAAAAACTGAGTGTCAAATTTGAAAGAACGTACAATTTAAATGACAAAATCATCTTTTGAACAAAATCGGTTCAGAGACGGCTGAAATATACATACATATATAACAATTTATAATACTTGTGTACCTCCAAAAATATTAGATAATTGGAAGAAAAAAAACGTTGAAAGAACGAAATAGCGCCTTTTACGTCTTATTTCGGCCAATGCCGATGTTGGCTTTTTTGTTGGCATTTTCGTGGTGGCTATTTTACGCACAACCAGCCGGCCAATGTATTGTTATTTTTAATTAAATAATTAATTAACGGTCATCGTAATTTTTTGAAAGTGGAGCTCAATTGGTATGATAGTATTGGCTAAATTTCACACATTTGGGGGTCTAAAATTACCTTCATAGCAATTTTCGGTTCTGAAAGGGCACTAGAAATGTCATAGATAAGAATAAGAGTAATAACCATGCATTTTAAAGGCACTTGCGGTTTGAAAACAGAACTCAACTATCCCTCAACTCAACTGTTTTCATATATAGAATTTCAAAAGAGTTTTTGCACGGAAAATTCAAATTCTTTCTTTACAGAACAAGATCCCATTCAGTTTTAATACAACTTGTAATGATATCGTCTGTCACGAAATAAGATAACAAACAGATAATAATTTGAGACTAGGGACTAGTTTTGCTTACAAAGAAGCGTACAAGACTACCGCTTTATAACCGTGGTTTAAGATGTAAGATTCATTTTGTCAGCCCACCAGGATTATGTATTTTGTATTTTAAAATCATGATTTCAAAATATATTTCAGTAACCAAATCTTCACAAGTGTATGATGATCATTAAGGCATGTAATGTGTCTCTTCATTTAGATCATTTTCTTTATTTTTCTTTTGAATTTGCTTTTCTTTTCTCTTGAAATAGTAAATTATGAACTAACTGGAAACATGGTTTTGGCAAGAATTAAAGGCATCGACGCACCCTTTACACAGGACCTATGGACGACACAACTACAACATTCAAAAACCTCGCATTGGAGCTCCAAGCAAATGTAAGAAAGTGAAAATACATGAACTACAAAACAGTTCTTTCGCAATAATTATGTGAAGGTTCTTTTCTTCTTTGCACCTCGGTGAGAGGGGGGGGGGGCACATTATTTATATTGATTCATTTAATAATGTTATACAGTATATTAATGATTAGTATATGTCTTATAATATATATATATATGTGTGTGTGTACGTGTGTGTGTGTGTGGCGTGTGTGTGGGGGCGTGTTTTTTGGGGGAGTGTGTTTTGTATGCTTGTGTGTATGAATGTGGTGTGTTTTGTGGGTGTGTGTGTTTGTGTGAGGGAGGGGTATTTGGGAGAACCAGTAAAATAACCTCCAGTTTGTTTTATTTGTTATTTTGTTATTACATGTATAAGTGAATAACGTGTACAATTGACTTATAACTTATGTTTATGTACTTTAAGTTTACTTTCAATTTTAGCTCAGTTTATATACTGCATATGAGTTGTTGTTTAATTATGTTTATATATAAGCAATCAATATTGAAAACGTTTTTATTTTATTGTATGTTTGTATTACACTATTGGAGGAATCAAACAAATTTTTGTTTTAAGAGTGTGTGTGTGTGTTTGTTTCTGTTTGTCTGTCGCTCCAATTTGGGGTATTCTGAGGGGGCTAGGAACAGTGTGTGTGTCGCATGATGGGGAGGAGGGGGGGGGGGGTAGTACTGTGTTTGGTTGGATGGGGTTATTTTTTTTATGTTACAACTGATTTCATTTTTGTATTCATCAATTGTACAATTTATGTAATGTAAATGTTTTGAATTCATGTCAAGGAAAAACAACTGTACTTTATTTCTAAAAATGAATTTGTATTGTTTGGAATCAATAAGAAAAAAGTATTTAAAAAAAAAAGTAAGTGTGAGTGTGAATGCGTACTAGAATGTGAGTTTGTTTGTCTGCGTTTAGTTTTCTTCATACTCCTCAAGATCAAAGGTTTTTGCTCGTCAAGGTTTTTGTTTTCTATGTTTTCTTTTAGCAGTGTGTCTCCCCTTCGATAAAAAACAAACAAGTTCAGAGTTAGGAAAAGTATGAATTTATCCATTGTTTTTTATGGTTGAATATGAAACTGTGTAAGAATGTTACTCACTTCAAGCGCGACCACCATAAACATCAGTCTTACCAGAAGACTCTTCATTAGTGGAATATTTTTTGTATATTAATTACACACAAAACTAATTTCGAATGGGCAATTAATTCACTCAATGGATTTGATTTATTTTCCTTGTCCTCTCTCATTTTCTCCTCAACCCAATATCTTGTTTTCCTCAGCTCGATAAGATATATCAAAACACACCGGGTTTCATCGGCTCGCGAGTCGTATCCTTCGGGAGTGGAAGTATCATTGCCAATTTCATTCTCATTTTCAATCCAACAACGAGCTTAAGTGAAATAGAAGCTATTGACATTTTTAGAAGCGCATTGACATCAGAGGCCGAGATCACAAGCGGTTCCGGACTGTTCCTTACGTCACTCCCAGCTTTCATCATTTTTCGTGAGTTTTTTGTACGACAAACGATCTATTACGACCTATTACAAATCATATAGCATTTAGATTGCGTTATCACCCAGGCATTTAAAGGCAAAGTCCACTCCAAAAAAAAAAAAAAATTTCAATTGAAGCAGAAAAATCAGACAACCCAATACAAATAAAAAAGATCGAGTAAAATCGGATAACTAATAAGGAAGTTATGCATTTTTGGAAAAGAATGAACAAGTATGGAAAAATGGCAATCACTACACAAATTGCCAATTTGGTTATCAGTTTGTGACGTCATTGTCTCCTTATTTATCAATTGCTTTATATATTTGTATCCATTAACTTCCCTTTTTATCCCCCACTAAAAATTAATTTCCCCATGCCTTTGCCCAAGTCATACGATTTGTATCATATTGCGTGCATGACATCTCACAAATTCTTTTATGAACTTTGAAGAATTTATACTATTTTCTGAGTATTGTATACTAAAACAGTTTACCAAATTAACATTTGTCATGACTTAACTGAAGAAAAAAACAAACTCTTTGTTAGTGTATCCGCACGAAAACTTGTGAGGAAATGATACTTTTAAGGGGAAAATGGGAAATGTTATCAATATAAATAAAACAATAAGTGGGTAGTTAGGCAATGACGTCACAGATTCATGAGTGAGTTGCCAATTTGTCTTGTGATTTTCAAAGTTTTTCATATCATTCAAAATTCATAACTTTCTTATTAGTTATCCGATTGTTCAAACTTTTTTTGATTGGTTTTCTATTATAAGTAAGTTTTTTTTGGAGTGGACTTGGCCTTTAATAATAAAACCAATAATTGAATAGGGTGCATTCACAATTAACAGCGCCCCCACCGACAAGCCGCGACAGGCGAATTTATCAGCTAGCACGTGAACATTGTTAAAATTGCATAATGCTAGCCACCGATCAAATTGACAAAGTGGTCCAAACTGCGTGAATTCGTTCTATGACATTGATTGTTCTTATATCAGCGCACATTTTTATATTGTTTTTGATGTCGAAACCATAAATTGATTCTGACTTTGAACAAATATCAATACAAATGGTCATGTTTGGAAAAAGGTGACTGAAACGATCATAGTTATTGTATTTGATGGGGTGGGGGCAATTCGAACACTTTTTTTCTAGCACTGATCGGGCGCATTTTAATAGCGATAATAACGATTAGAAAAAATCACCCTGACCCAAAGTAACACAATAGGTCAGTTGTGGTCAAAATTGGCCTATGCTTTTGGAATAGGCTGATATTTGTTTAACGAGTGCACAATTTTAACCCGGATATGCTTTTTAAAACTTCCCCTCCAAAAATTCTCATGAAATCCCATATTTCATAGGGCATATAACAATGCCACATCTTATTATCCGTCTACTTTTTTTCCAATAATGCATCACGTGAAAACAAATAAACACTATTCTTGCTAGAGTGGACTTGGGATTGTGAATGTTCGTATTGCATCCTGCGCAAGTCGCAGTCTAACAACATGACGCCACGTATGTAACAAGCATAACCTTACACTCGATTCACTCACTATCTTAGCGCATTATAATCCTAGGTTCATTTTATCCCTAATCTATCCCTAATATTTATGTAATCGAAACAATCAATACAAAATGAGTCCATTCTATAGCAGTCACATATTCACTTTTATATCTTTTCAAGGGTCATTGCAGATTCGGTGTAATTAAACGCTTAGGTATAATTTATAAAATAGTGTCTTATATGGCTTATTTACATAATATAGTTATGGAATCCTTTTAATATTTTATCTCGATTTTTCCAATGTTCTACAGTCCCCTGTGAAGACTTGACCTGTGAAAACAGTGGAACCTGTATAATAACAAGCGATAGATCAGGTGGAGAATGCAGGTAGGTCCCAACCTTAATAGCCGCTTTTCAACCTTTTTACAAGTGCCTATTGGTATCAACGGTATATTAGCAGGCTTGTCAAGAGTGCTGATTGGTGAAAACAATAGAAACAAATTGGGAGGATTATACTGTAAACTGTAACAAAAAGTTTATGCACTAAACCTTCCTGTTTAGGTTCGCTACATGGCAACCTTTTCTTTTTTCTTCAAATTAATATAATAATTTTATATTAGAAATCTAGAAATAAACTACAGGTAAAACAAAAATCTATGGAGAGATGTAATGTGGCACAGGGATATAATCTGAGGGAGACTTTGAGCATGCACACTTTGACCAATTCTGTCAAAAATCCAGTAAACTTCATTGTATTTCAAAATATATATCAGATTATTCAATATTTCATTTACATTGACACATTTCATTAGATAATTGAAAAGATGAGCTTTCAGTGTTGATTTAAAGATATTCACAGATGGTGATTTCCTGACTTCAAATGGTAAGTTATCCCAGAGTTTTGGGGCTGCACAAGCAAATTCTAGATCACCTAGTGTTATTTTTGTTTGATAGATGGGATCTGCGGCAACGATTTGTCTCGGGAACTGCGCAAGTTGCGATTGTGTTGTTTAAGTTTGTGTACATTGACTGTACATTAACAAATAATGTGTAATCGTCCATGACCTATATCATCGTTTATCCATCCATAAATGAACGTGCATTCAATCAGCAGATGTATGAGGATTATTGTATTATTACCAACACTCCTCTCTCCCCCTTTTCTTTTTTTCTCTGTAAGTCACTCTTTTTTTATATTGTTATTGTTGTATCTAAGTTGAGGGCTGCGGGCGCGTCAAGCTACTTTGCTTATTTATGTAGCCCTCCTGCGTCTAATGTATGTTAATTATGCATTCAATATATTTGTTTAATTTCGTTTACTATCTGTATAAAAGTATATACACTTAAAATATTGTATAAAACCACATTATGTTCATGAAAATATATGATGAAAAAAAGAAAAAAAGATACAGAAACCAATAAATCAAATCAAATCAAATTCAACAGTTCTTTGATACAAGTGGGACCAAGACCAAGATGTGCTTCATATACACTCAGCAAGATTTTGAATGATATTTTCTGGCGTACTGGTAACCAATGTAGATTTCTTAAAATTGGGGTGATCTGTGTGAATTTGGAAGAACCACAAATCACCCTTGCACAGGAGTTATTTTTCTTTATACACATTCATCTGATTTTTTAAATCGTTAGATGTACCGATAGCTGGACTGGGGACCGCTGTCAAACATCCTCAAACAGCAAACGTAAGTGTTTTAATTTATTTT
>NW_022145606.1:15883491-15903491 GCF_000002235.5 Strongylocentrotus purpuratus
TTCTGATGAAGATGCTTGCGTTAAACATTAGCAGGGAAGTACTTTACGAGCAATTATTTGATATTTTACGAAATTCTAACTTATTATTTTGTTACATCAACGTATACTTTCTAAATTACCGACCGTCTTTTATTATCATTGTTATTTTTTGCAGTTACCGAGTTGCCCGTTAACTGCCCGGACTTTGATCGCACAATAGGCACTGATCCAGGACAAGCGACGTATACTTTTAGCCCAGATTTCGGAGCAGATGACGTAACCAAATCTGTAGATGGTTACAGATATCACGGAGGTGATGTCTCGGTAAATATTACTCTAGGAGGTTCCCCGGTTGGCAGCGGTGTGTCCATAGGGACACACGACGTGATTGCACTTATCTATGATGACGAATTGAGTAAGACATGCACAGGAACATACCATGTTCAAGGTAATACATTTAACATTTTATTTTATTTTAAATTCATCACAAAATGATAGTGCAATATGCGATTAAGAGAAGTGAATCGGCATTTAACCCTTACAAAATGTACCATGGTAACCTTGGTTATCATGGTTCCACAACAATGAAATACATTGTCTAATGACCCAATGTATTTCATTGTTTTGGTACCATGATAACCATGGTTACCATGGTGGATGGTAATTTGGACAAAAGTACCATGGTTACCATGGTACTTTTTTGTAAGGAAGAAAATGACTTTACTTTTAATCCATTAATATTGGGTAAAAGTGCCAACAAGAGTTTGGACAAAAATATGTTGATATGTTATTGTTAAACATGTCCCTTTAGCAAATATAAACCTTCTCTGTCTTATGTATTTTTTTTTTGTTGTTGTCTCATACGTTACTACCTATTGTGGTATATTACAAACAATGTACATTTACATCATAATGTTTATTGTTGTGTGCTCTGATGTTTGTAGTGCTGTTAACTTCATACAGTCAAAGGGTATATCAGACATCTGACCAGTGGTGTTACAAAATCATATTACACTTGTTTGCAACGCGGTCAATATAAGACCATCTGATTGGTCGAAATTGGAGTCGTGATTTTAGCCATTCACGTTGAGAAACGCAAAATGCCATTAACGGTTGATAATCCAAGAGTGAGATCCCTCAACATTACGGTTACCATGCAAATAGTAAAATTTTGCTGCGATACCCATTTGTTTATGTGTTTAAATTGTTTTTGTGCGAGCGCGGACACCATACAGTGATTTTTGGATGCGATTTCCAAATGATTAAACATTTCAGTCATTTTTCAATTTAAGATTAACAGACTATGTCTCAGATTTCCGTGATGTTTTAACCAATCTTTACTCAATAAAAAATAAGGTCAGAATTATTGATAGATTTTGTTTCAATTTGGCATATAAAAGACATATCGACTGCATTAATATTCGAGGTCTGGCTGCTTTATATGCTCTCGGGAACTAGCAGATCCTGCCATTACCCCTCGGCGTGCCGCCCACCATGCAGGCACGCCTCAGGGTAATGGCAGGATCTGCGCGCGTTCCCTTGAGCAAATAAAACAGCCATGCCTCTCAAAGCAGTCGATATCTGTATATTATTACCCTCTCATGAAAAAGCCTATGGACTTTACATATAAAAACAAACAGTCAATAGTATAGATATAACTGCTATGAGAGGAATAGTTGTTGTATAGGCTCAAGGAGAAGTTACATCCTGACACAGTTACACTCCGAGCCGTGCCAAGGGATGATAGCAGGATGTAACGTCCCCGAGAGCTAACAAATATTAAAGCAGCCTTTATATCTTTTACATACCGAATTCACACCAAAAAAATCTACAAAGAATTTTACCTTATCCCTTTGTTGAGTAAGGACTGATTAAAACATCACCGAAAATCTGAGACATTGTCTGTAAATCTTCGCTAGAAAGATTCCAAATGTTACAATCATTCGGGAATCGCAAACACACTGCATTGCATTTTGTATCTGCGCTCGCACAAATAAACTCTTTACACGTTGACCAATGGGATCTCACCAAAATGTATTTATGCGGGCATCTTTTAAAAGACTATTGACGGTAGGCGGGCATCCGGGTATCTTTTATAAGACTATTGACCGGTAGGCGAGCAGCGAATTATTTTTTCCGAAACAGGTTTGCCAATGGTAATATATCCGATCATCTGATTGGCTGGTATGTTACGTCATTAGCAATGACGTAACCGTTAGGGCGAGTGATAGGGTTATAGAAATCATGCAGAATCACTTTTCATCAACCCATCGTTGGCTCAATCGGTAAGGACAGCGTGTTACTAATAGCACTTTGAAGTTGACTTGAGGGTTCAAATCTCAGTTTATTCAGTTTTGTTGCCTTAATAAATAGTGAGGCAAAGCAAAACAAATAATACAAGTCTAATTGTTTGTGAGCTCTTTTTGTAAGCTGCTAATGACGTAGAACATATCAGCCAATCAGAAGATCGGAAATATAAGAAATTGCAAACCTGTTTGGGAATAAAAATTTCGCAGGCGGGCATGGCTAAAATCACGACTCCATTTTTGACCAATCAGATCGCTATATTCTAAAGAGAGGTATATAAAGTCTTGAATAACCGGAAGTGTAACATCCGGGAACTTTGCAATCAAACAGTGCAAAATATGTCTTTTCTCTTGCGAATAAAGGCCATTTCCATATGTTTACAGTAAAATAAGCAGATGGTCGGCTGTGTGTGTGTGTGTGTGGTGCAGCAGGCAGCAGTAATGCAGCGCGTAGTCGAAATAGCTCGCGCAACTATACGGCGCGTGTGTATGTACGTAACAAAGGAAATCGTGTCTTTTTTAACAACAAAACAAGTAAAATTACACCCTTTAAAACAGCTCGATGAATTGCGTTAAATTATGAAGAATGGTAGGTACATGTATATATTGGATTATGTAAAATACTGTGTAATCTCTGATCTATTGTTCTTTTGTGCGACCCCCCCCCCCCCCTAATTCCTATCACTTATCCTAATTTTAATTCTAGGCGTAGACACACAAAACAGAAATTTTAATTGGCGTACTCTTTTAGCTAGCAGGCACAGCTATGATATAGGGCAGGTGCACTGTACGCGGCCCCTTAAGCTATGGTCACAAATTAGACAGCGACCGACCGATCAGTAGCCTGCTCGGTCGCTGCTGGAATTCGGCATCGCCCAGCGATTAGTTTGGTGCCCGGGCGGAGACCGCCCAGGCACCGAGCGTATTTTGGGCGGCGAGTGAAAAGTGGGCAGGCGCCGCCCAAATTTTAACTCCGCGCTAAAACTTCAGCGGCGACCGAGCGATGCCCTAACAACGAGCGGTGACTGGCCGGTCGCCGCTCGGTGGCCGGGCAGCCGCCGGGCAGAATTGGTTAAAAACTCGCCGCTCGGCCGCCGAGCAGGCTACTTTTGGGTAATGTGACCATAGCATAAGGCCTGCAAAGTGTCGGGAGAGCTGCCAGCAAAGCAGGCGTAGGAAAGTAATATTTCCATTTTGGGCTCTAAATGTCTGATGTGGATAATAATAATATAATAATATTGAATGGCTCATACTTCCGAGAGATACAACATATATTGCCCTCATCTACGACTCGGTTAATATGAATCTAGTTCAGGCAATATATTTCGTATCCCCCTCACTGAAGGTCAGTAAATATTGTATTATTATTATTATCATTATCATCATCATCATCATCATAAGACTTGTTGAGCGTTCATCTCCGTCACACAGTGACGGAGATGAACGTGATTTGACTTTATTATTCTGGTCATAGCTGAGTCACCTAAGTAACAAGCACTCAAGGATATCAGTTACCTATTTACACCCGGGTGGAGAGTGGCAATCATAGATTGACGTGTCGACCAAGGGACGTTAATGCTGGGCTATTAGAACCCCGTAGCTTTTGATGTACATTCTGGTGGCTTAACCACTAGACCACAACACTTGTACACACATAAACATCTAATATAATCCTATAAGTGGCACAAAAATAGCTTGTTATTAATCAATCATACACGTGACAATAATAATCCGTATCTCATGAAATATTTACATTAGCTAACCGCAACGTATTCATCGATTTGATTTGACAGATGATGAATCTCCTTTTATAATGTGTTCCAACCTGACTGTGCCGTTTGGTAACGTTGTGGCTAATTATGACGCTGTTGTTTCGGATAATGTCGATGAACCGTCGTCACTTCGGGTTGATTTTGCTCCAAAGCAACCGGGTCAAAGGTTAGATCCAGGCGTCAATGAAATATCAGCAACTGTCACCGATTCAGCTGGAAACATCAATAGCACCGTCTGTTATATTGATATACAAAGTGAGTTTTATTAATAGTAATAATCACCCTATAACGCATTCTGCATTGCCCATGTAAACAGTCGGGTTTTCTTCAACATATATTCTTAAATAACCGTAATACACTCAATTACGGAACACCCATATAGGGTTAATGGAAATGATTACTAGTAACTTAGTAGTTTGGAGATTTCCATTATTTAATAGGAGTATTTAATTATATACTAATATCACCGCTTTTGTGTCAGAACGGGAAGTGAACAATAAACATCTTGTAAAATTAATATATGTCAGAGAAAATAATCGCTTTAAATGCGTTTTATACATAAACATGTCATCAGGAGTATATTATAACCTACACATATTACCTGTACTATTCAAAATGTATTGGAGAATTAAAATACAATCATGACATACTGTGACAAAATCCCCCCCCCCCCCCAAATGGGATATATCAAGGCAAGATTGAACATTACAGTTCTAAACGCTAGTTAGCTAATGCAAACGCCAGTCGATTAATCCCCTTCCAAATACTTTCTTTCCCACTACAATATTTTAGATTCCCACCTTTCTTTGATAACATTTTAATGATTTAATTTATCTTTTTCATGTATTTATCTATTTATAGTCGGTTTCAATACCCCTGTTATATATTTCATGTAATTCTGAGCCTTATTTCGTTGCTTTAATTTCCCTCCTCAAATTTTTCTCTAAAGTGACGGAGTTGCCAGTCGAGATTTTGCAGGCATCCGCTGCTTATGATGGAAACACATACAGTCTATTCTTCCGTGGTCATCTCAAGGAGGGCCTGACCTCTCTTAATTTCGCGTTCTATGGTGACGTCATATATGACCCCATTATTGTTAATGGAGTGGAACAATTTCAGCCAGCAGATCTGTCGCCTGGCGTTAACAACATCAGGATTGAAGCAACAGATGGAGTCTTGTCAAAAACCATCCAGTTTGTTCTAAATGTGACAAGAAATCAACCAGGTAAACCAATCACTTATTAATGATTTCGAATAGACAGCTCCTTCAAGTAGACAGGCGATAATTTGTCTATATATTTTTTTTTAATTTGTGTCTTTCAAATTTCAATAGATGTTCCCCAAAGTTATTGCGCATAATAAATGCATTTACCTCAACTATCTTATCAATATTTTTAAAGATATGTTTAATTCTCTATACTTTAATCTAGATAATGAAAGATAACTTACAAACTTCATTGAAACGTTATGTATGACGTGAACAGAATAATAATATATTACCAACGTAGAACGAAATTTGGAATTTCAGAATTATATGTACTTATTTTTAAAGGGGGCTGTTTTAAAATTCATAATTAAATGACACACAGATATTGTTTGTATTAGATAAAATATCAATACCACCAAAGAAAAATATCCTGGTCACCTTATGACGTAAAAATCCAATTTAAGAAAAGAGGCTGCCCTATTTTAACAAAACTAATTTTAAATATTTAAATTGAACTTTCCAATCTTCCTGAATTAATTAAATCCAATATAGCCCAAATAAAAGACCGTAACTGCTTAAAGGGATAGTTGAGTTCTGTTGCAGAGGGTGCTACACACAATATTTTTTGTGAGATAATGAAAACTGAGTGTCAAATTTGAAAGAACGTACAATTTAAATGACAAAATCATCTTTTGAACAAAATCGGTTCAGAGACGGCTGAAATATACATACATATATAACAATTTATAATACTTGTGTACCTCCAAAAATATTAGATAATTGGAAGAAAAAAAACGTTGAAAGAACGAAATAGCGCCTTTTACGTCTTATTTCGGCCAATGCCGATGTTGGCTTTTTTGTTGGCATTTTCGTGGTGGCTATTTTACGCACAACCAGCCGGCCAATGTATTGTTATTTTTAATTAAATAATTAATTAACGGTCATCGTAATTTTTTGAAAGTGGAGCTCAATTGGTATGATAGTATTGGCTAAATTTCACACATTTGGGGGTCTAAAATTACCTTCATAGCAATTTTCGGTTCTGAAAGGGCACTAGAAATGTCATAGATAAGAATAAGAGTAATAACCATGCATTTTAAAGGCACTTGCGGTTTGAAAACAGAACTCAACTATCCCTCAACTCAACTGTTTTCATATATAGAATTTCAAAAGAGTTTTTGCACGGAAAATTCAAATTCTTTCTTTACAGAACAAGATCCCATTCAGTTTTAATACAACTTGTAATGATATCGTCTGTCACGAAATAAGATAACAACAGATAATAATTTGAGACTAGGGACTAGTTTTGCTTACAAAGAAGCGTACAAGACTACCGCTTTATAACCGTGGTTTAAGATGTAAGATTCATTTTGTCAGCCCACCAGGATTATGTATTTTGTATTTTAAAATCATGATTTCAAAATATATTTCAGTAACCAAATCTTCACAAGTGTATGATGATCATTAAGGCATGTAATGTGTCTCTTCATTTAGATCATTTTCTTTATTTTTCTTTTGAATTTGCTTTTCTTTTCTCTTGAAATAGTAAATTATGAACTAACTGGAAACATGGTTTTGGCAAGAATTAAAGGCATCGACGCACCCTTTACACAGGACCTATTGGACGACACAACTACAACATTCAAAAACCTCGCATTGGAGCTCCAAGCAAATGTAAGAAAGTGAAAATACATGAACTACAAAACAGTTCTTTCGCAATAATTATGTGAAGGTTCTTTTCTTCTTTGCACCTCGGTGAGAGGGGGGGGGGGCACATTATTTATATTGATTCATTTAATAATGTTATACAGTATATTAATGATTAGTATATGTCTTATAATATATATATATATGTGTGTGTGTACGTGTGTGTGTGTGTGGCGTGTGTGTGGGGGCGTGTTTTTTGGGGGAGTGTGTTTTGTATGCTTGTGTGTATGAATGTGGTGTGTTTTGTGGGTGTGTGTGTTTGTGTGAGGGAGGGGTATTTGGGAGACCCAGTAAAATAACCTCCAGTTTGTTTTATTTTGTTATTTTGTTATTACATGTATAAGTGAATAACGTGTACAATTGACTTATAACTTATGTTTATGTACTTTAAGTTTACTTTCAATTTTAGCTCAGTTTATATACTGCATATGAGTTGTTGTTTAATTATGTTTATATATAAGCAATCAATATTGAAAACGTTTTTATTTTATTGTATGTTTGTATTACACTATTGGAGGAATCAAACAAATTTTTTGTTTTAAGAGTGTGTGTGTGTGTTTGTTTCTGTTTGTCTGTCGCTCCAATTTGGGGTATTCTGAGGGGGCTAGGAACAGTGTGTGTGTCGCATGATGGGGAGGAGGGGGGGGGGGGGGTAGTACTGTGTTTGGTTGGATGGGGTTATTTTTTTTATGTTACAACTGATTTCATTTTTGTATTCATCAATTGTACAATTTATGTAATGTAAATGTTTTGAATTCATGTCAAGGAAAAACAACTGTACTTTATTTCTAAAAATGAATTTGTATTGTTTGGAATCAATAAGAAAAAAGTATTTAAAAAAAAAGTAAGTGTGAGTGTGAATGCGTACTAGAATGTGAGTTTGTTTGTCTGCGTTTAGTTTTCTTCATACTCCTCAAGATCAAAGGTTTTTGCTCGTCAAGGTTTTTGTTTTCTATGTTTTCTTTTAGCAGTGTGTCTCCCCTTCGATAAAAAACAAACAAGTTCAGAGTTAGGAAAAGTATGAATTTATCCATTGTTTTTTATGGTTGAATATGAAACTGTGTAAGAATGTTACTCACTTCAAGCGCGACCACCATAAACATCAGTCTTACCAGAAGACTCTTCATTAGTGGAATATTTTTTGTATATTAATTACACAAAACTAATTTCGAATGGGCAATTAATTCACTCAATGGATTTGATTTATTTTCCTTGTCCTCTCTCATTTTTCTCCTCAACCCAATATCTTGTTTTCCTCAGCTCGATAAGATATATCAAAACACACCGGGTTTCATCGGCTCGCGAGTCGTATCCTTCGGGAGTGGAAGTATCATTGCCAATTTCATTCTCATTTTCAATCCAACAACGAGCTTAAGTGAAATAGAAGCTATTGACATTTTTAGAAGCGCATTGACATCAGAGGCCGAGATCACAAGCGGTTCCGGACTGTTCCTTACGTCACTCCCAGCTTTCATCATTTTTCGTGAGTTTTTTGTACGACAAACGATCTATTACGACCTATTACAAATCATATAGCATTTAGATTGCGTTATCACCCAGGCATTTAAAGGCAAAGTCCACTCCAAAAAAAAAAAAATTTCAATTGAAGCAGAAAAATCAGACAACCCAATACAAATAAAAAAGATCGAGTAAAATCGGATAACTAATAAGGAAGTTATGCATTTTTGGAAAAGAATGAACAAGTATGGAAAAATGGCAATCACTACACAAATTGCCAATTTGGTTATCAGTTTGTGACGTCATTGTCTCCTTATTTATCAATTGCTTTATATATTTGTATCCATTAACTTCCCTTTTTATCCCCCACTAAAAATTAATTTCCCCATGCCTTTGCCCAAGTCATACGATTTGTATCATATTGCGTGCATGACATCTCACAAATTCTTTTATGAACTTTGAAGAATTTATACTATTTTCTGAGTATTGTATACTAAAACAGTTTACCAAATTAACATTTGTCATGACTTAACTGAAGAAAAAACAAACTCTTTGTTAGTGTATCCGCACGAAAACTTGTGAGGAAAATGGGAAATGTTATCAATATAAATAAAACAATAAGTGGGTAGTTAGGCAATGACGTCACAGATTCATGAGTGAGTTGCCAATTTGTCTTGTGATTTTCAAAGTTTTTCATATCATTCAAAATTCATAACTTTCTTATTAGTTATCCGATTGGTTTTTTCTATTATAAGTAAGTTTTTTTTTGGAGTGGACTTGGCCTTTAATAATAAAACCAATAATTGAATAGGGTGCATTCACAATTAACAGCGCCCCCACCGACAAGCCGCGACAGGCGAATTTATCAGCTAGCACGTGAACATTGTTAAAATTGCATAATGCTAGCCACCGATCAAATTGACAAAGTGGTCCAAACTGCGTGAATTCGTTCTATGACATTGATTGTTCTTATATCAGCGCACATTTTTATATTGTTTTTGATGTCGAAACCCATAAATTGATTCTGACTTTGAACAAATATCAATACAAATGGTCATGTTTTGGTAAAAAGGTGACTGAAACGATCATAGTTATTGTATTTGATGGGGTGGGGGCAATTCGAACACTTTTTTTCTAGCACTGATCGGGCGCATTTTAATAGCGATAATAACGATTAGAAAAAATCACCCTGACCCAAAGTAACACAATAGGTCAGTTGTGGTCAAAATTGGCCTATGCTTTTGGAATAGGCTGATATTTGTTTAACGAGTGCACAATTTTAACCCGGATATGCTTTTTAAAACTTCCCCTCCAAAAATTCTCATGAAATCCCATATTTCATAGGGCATATAACAATGCCACATCTTATTATCCGTCTACTTTTTTTCCAATAATGCATCACGTGAAAACAAATAAACACTATTCTTGCTAGAGTGGACTTGGGATTGTGAATGTTCGTATTGCATCCTGCGCAAGTCGCAGTCTAACAACATGACGCCACGTATGTAACAAGCATAACCTTACACTCGATTCACTCACTATCTTAGCGCATTATAATCCTAGGTTCATTTTATCCCTAATCTATCCCTAATATTTATGTAATCGAAACAATCAATACAAAATGAGTCCATTCTATAGCAGTCACATATTCACTTTTATATCTTTTCAAGGGTCATTGCAGATTCGGTGTAATTAAACGCTTAGGTATAATTTATAAAATAGTGTCTTATATGGCTTATTTACATAATATAGTTATGGAATCCTTTTAATATTTTATCTCGATTTTTCCAATGTTCTACAGTCCCCTGTGAAGACTTGACCTGTGAAAACAGTGGAACCTGTATAATAACAAGCGATAGATCAGGTGGAGAATGCAGGTAGGTCCCAACCTTAATAGCCGCTTTTCAACCTTTTTACAAGTGCCTATTGGTATCAACGGTATATTAGCAGGCTTGTCAAGAGTGCTGATTGGTGAAAACAATAGAAACAAATTGGGAGGATTATACTGTGAACTGTAACAAAAAGTTTATGCACTAAACCTTCCTGTTTAGGTTCGCTACATGGCAACCTTTTCTTTTTTCTTCAAATTAATATAATAATTTTATATTAGAAATCTAGAAATAAACTACAGGTAAAACAAAAATCTATGGAGAGATGTAATGTGGCACAGGGATATAATCTGAGGGAGACTTTGAGCATGCACACTTTGACCAATTCTGTCAAAAATCCAGTAAACTTCATTGTATTTCAAAATATATATCGGATTATTCAATATTTCATTTACATTGACACATTTCATTAGATAATTGAAAAGATGAGCTTTCAGTGTTGATTTAAAGATATTCACAGATGGTGATTTCCTGACTTCAAATGGTAAGTTATCCCAGAGTTTTGGGGCTGCACAAGCAAATTCTAGATCACCTAGTGTTATTTTTGTTTGATAGATGGGATCTGCGGCAACGATTTGTCTCGGGAACTGCGCAAGTTGCGATTGTGTTGTTTAAGTTTGTGTACATTGACTGTACATTAACAAATAATGTGTAATCGTCCATGACCTATATCATCGTTTATCCATCCATAAATGAACGTGCATTCAATCAGCAGATGTATGAGGATTATTGTATTATTACCAACACTCCTTCTCTCCCCTTTTCTTTTTTTCTCTGTAAGTCACTCTTTTTTATATTGTTATTGTTGTATCTAAGTTGAGGGCTGCGGGCGCGTCAAGCTACTTTGCTTATTTATGTAGCCCTCCTGCGTCTAATGTATGTTAATTATGCATTCAATATATTTGTTTAATTTCGTTTACTATCTGTATAAAAGTATATACACTTAAAATATTGTATAAAACCACATTATGTTCATGAAAATATATGATGAAAAAAGAAAAAAAGATACAGAAACCAATAAATCAAATCAAATCAAACAGTTCTTTGATACAAGTGGGACCAAGACCAAGATGTGCTTCATATACACTCAGCAAGATTTTGAATGATATTTTCTGGCGTACTGGTAACCAATGTAGATTTCTTAAAATTGGGGTGATCTGTGTGAATTTGGAAGAACCACAAATCACCCTTGCACAGGAGTTATTTTTCTTTATACACATTCATCTGATTTTGTTAAATCGTTAGATGTACCGATAGCTGGACTGGGGACCGCTGTCAAACATCCTCAAACAGCAAACGTAAGTGTTTTAATTTTATTTTTGTTATCATAACTATTCATTTAATTATTATTAGTATCATCATCATTAGTATTACTAGTATTATAATCATAACATTTATATAATTTTATGCCTCATAGATATATTTTGATAAGATACAATCTTTATTTTCATCTTGATTGAGTATTTATTCCCACTCTGAGTTTTATGAAATACAAACACATTTTTGTTTTATTTAAAAATATATTCATCAATTTACCATCATAGTTTAAAGTGACTCATAACATTGTTAAAGGTTGATTTAAAAAAAAGAAGCTTAATTTGAGTATGAAATGATACCTTTAATTTTCCTTTACTGTACTAACCCTCTAACATGCAAAACATCCTGAAAAACAAACAACGATATTTATGAATTTCTTTAATGGCGTAGCTGTGCACCTCCCTCTAACAGTAGATTCTCCCAACCATTTTTGAATTTTCCAACCGTTTTTTTTTTCAATGAAAATAAAATATAAGACAGGCGCTTAAAATGATTCAACACTTAAATGTCTGGAGTGGTATATAGAGCCAATTCATTGCTTTGTGACGATTTACATTCACCTAAAATGTAATTAATTGTAAGAATATAGTTGGGAGAATTAAGGAATCGATCAGATTACATTCTCAATTGTTAGCATTAACAATGGTTTGTTTTCACTCAAACTTTCAGATTATCTTTAAGTGTACATCTAGCATTGAATTCATTACCTTAGCACTATTTTCTTTCATCTTAACAATGTTACCAAGTCCCTTTAAATAGGTCTATATGTTTAGTCATTTGGTTTTTAGTACAAATGCATATATTATGCCACGCATTCATTTTTTTTCTATTTAAAGAAGTTTATTTGAAGAGGGACTGCAATTTATTCAAACAAATATATGCCCTGTTATGTAAAAAAAATTATCGGACCTTTTCTAGTTCAATTGCACTGTCGTTTTGATCACATATCATAAAAACTTTTACTTGGTAAAACATGACCCTATTTATATTCTAATTCGAACAATACCTACACGACCTGACAATTCACGGAGGTCACTGTTGGAAACTTAAACAGTTTGAGGTAGCAAGACTAAATATTAACATGACCGCCTGTTGTAGATGATGCCTGCTTATTTCTAACTGCTAATCTACAACGGATGACGAATGATATTGGACTAGTCAGAATGCTGAAGTGATTCTCTTTGTCTACAAAAAAAAATAGATGTAATCAATTCTTTTTTTTCCCTCAGCAACCTCTATTGCAGTGATCGTCGGAAACAACAGCAGGTGTACTTTTATTCTTCATCCTCATCCTGATCTTGGTCCTCTTCGTGCTCGCTTTGAGAAACAGAATGGTGATGAAATATCAGAGCAGCCAGGGTCCTGCTGGGCCCACATCTATGTTTGGGACAAGAGATGACAATCACAGTGATCGTCGGATGTCTCCACGAGGTTGGTTGGTTGGATTTGATTTCCCAATATATATATACATGTATATACACTTCACAGTTCATGTATTGGCTGTATATATATATATATATATATACAATGATTAGTCAAAAGTCTGGTTTGTAATACTTTTAACCTTATCATGGTTTATTGTTATAGCCCAAATTCCTTGCGACTTCAACATTTTGAAGTATCTTTACGTCTTCTCGAGGTAGAAATCATTTGAGCTGGGACCATAGAACTTGATATGTTAACAACGCATTACAAACAGACTTTGGATCATTCAATCATTTATATATACATATGTATATATATTCATTCAATTATTTATTCATCTATTTATAGTTAAACAAGAGAAAATATGAAATTCTGCTAGTCCGCGAGCGATAAGATTGTTTTAAATTGACTCAAGTCAGAAAACAGAATTCTGTTCACAAGTAATGGCCTTTAATATTCCTTTTAGCCGATGAGCAAAATATTGTGATAGTAGTAGTCGACATATTTTTGCATATTTAATTATGTCTTGTGTCAATTTATATGTATGTTTATACAAAATAGAAATAAACGAATGTACAAATCAATGAATGATTAAGCGTGTTTAAATATAACACATAATACAACAATTGTGTTATCACGGTTGTGTAGATCCTATTCCCCTCGCACCCCCTCTTCTAATCACTGTTACACACCCCCACCCCCCCCCCCCCCCCCCCAACTTCCGTCCTGACCCTTCCCAGGTAGCACCAATCTTACATACCAACATCTATTATCCATTGATTCAGACAATATTATAATAAAATGAGTGTGCTGAGTCCATGTAATTTGGTTAGTTGTTGGGTATACATTTCAGGTCCGCCATGAATAGATTTTGTTTACAGAACTGAATGCTAGACTTAGGCAAGACTTATATGCATTCCTTAGGGCACAACTGGTTTCTTTGTAACTGAGATTTCTCTGCATATATAATCGGGAGTTGTTGTTGTTTTTTTACCAGGAGACCCAATCTTCCATCATGAGGACAGAAGTATGGACCTTTCCTTTTGCAATGATAAGATGGACATGGCTTTATTCACTCAGTACAAGAGTCGAGAGCAGAGGAGCGTCGGCCGAAATTTCAATACCGGACCCTCCTTCACTGGACGTGCGCCGGTAAGTGTATGCAGTTGTTCATCAGTCTGTACACAGAAGACCATAATTCAAATTTTGTTAAAAGCGGGGTATTTTACCAACATCGCTACCAGTGCTGTAATATAAATGTATTTCCAATTACGCCATCTTTAGGCGAAGGCGTACAAAGGAGTGATTGTTGGTTCCTGTACCCAAACATAAACACATGCGCGTCAGGCAGTTGCTAATGCATTGTGGGACATGACTATAGACACATTGGGACATTGTGAGCAGCAAATGACAGTATAACACATACATCAGAACAATATCCTCCTCGATCAGAATTAATGTCAGTAGAATACTCTGCCTTTAAAAGCAAAAATGTTCGATGTGCACATTGAAGAAGCAGAAGTACGCTGTCACCTATAAAGTAGGAATAGGAATTGCTAGCTAACGAAAAATGTGTCAGATATTTGTACTCAATAGGATAGAACAATTGATTAACATTAAACATGTGATTACTATTTGTTTATGTAACTACAGAGCCACGAAACTCTGCAGAATGGTAATCACCGAAGGAATGGAATACCGCTTCGAGATACGTATTACTACAGCGGACAAGTGGATCTCTAGACCCTGCCAACCCTGTGGAATGTACAATGATACTCGGTGGAGTCGATTGGGAAGAGCCACTGGTAACATGTCTTCTTTCCCAAGGTTCATATTTACGAAAACGAAAAAAAGGTTCACAAATCCGAAAATGAAATAGTGTTTGTAATTGAGTAATTGACATTTATCTATCGAGGAATGTTCTCTCAGCCCGGAATTTAATTGCTGTAATTTTCCACACATTTCTGTTTTCTGCCACCCCGGTACACTCTTTTACAATGTCATTCCAATATTCCCCTCCCAGTTAGTTCTTGTTGCTCTTTGCTTCAACCATTCCTATAAGGATATTTGTTTCAGAAACCTTTTTCCTTAATTCTCTATCAATTTTCATATCTTTCCATGACATTTTCATCATTCTTCAGTACACCCAATGTCCTTATTCTTTGTTAATGTCCACGTTGCTGCTCTGTACAATAGAACATAACATACTTAGGAATATGTAAGTCTCATTTTAAGTTTAAATTTCATTATTCTTGCTGTAAATAAGTCTTTAATCGCCAGAAAATTATTCCTTGCTATATCAATCCTTTGTTAGATGTCTACCTTACATCTGGCATCATCAGTGATATGTTGTCCGAGGTAGATGTAAATGCTGACCTTCTCAATGATATGGCCATCTAGTCCAACATAGAGTCTGAGCTTGAGAATGAAATTAGGGTTCATAACTCCGAAAATGAAAGGCGTCTATAATCTCAAACGCATATCATTTCAAAAATTAAAAATAGAACCTCATAAACTTTTCCAAATAACGAATCTTCTGAATTATGAACGCTATTTCATTTTCAGTATAATAAATTACCTGCTATAATTGGGTATGGGAAATTTGTAACTCGAATTTATGAACCAACGGAATTATGAAATTTAGGAAAAACGAGTGACCCCCAAGTCAAAGAGCTGCAGACTTTAAGGATAATCCAACCTTTGTAGTACTTTTTTTTGTATGAAAGCAGAAAATTAACAGAAACGGCATGATAAAATAAAACGGACAAAAATAAAAGAGGTTTGAATGTTTGAATCATGACATCACTAAAGCTATGGAAATTTTGTCAGTATATCGTGCTGTTTTCATAAACAATTTCTCTCCCATTTGTCTTGTGCAAAAATATCATTAATTTCTGTTTTCCCCCAAAGTGCCTCCTCCCTCGGGCCACTACTGAAATATATTATGGAAAGCATATTATTGTAGGTCCTTGTGAAAGATTGATCCACATTATCTTTTCAACAAATTTGAAATTCCCAATTTTCCATACGTAAAGTGATTATAACTTTTAAAAATCTATACCTTTGATTTTTGATTTTTTTTTTTCGTCCGGTTTCACTAGAGTACTTTGTCTAATGTTTCGGTTTTCTATGACATTATTAAGCTATTTAGGTAGCATTTACCTTCAATAAGTAGATGAAATACGAAACTAAAAGGTCATCGAGTGTGAAAAGGGGTCATATGAATTCCTTTTTATGCTGCCTTACCCTCCACCTCCTCCTCTATTGGATTAAGGGCAGGTACTCTACTGATGATACACTTCATGTGCCCTTTAAAAGAAATCCGCGTTATTGAGGTGAATTTAGCTTTAAAGTGTAACGGAACTGAAGTAACTAAGAATCCTTCTTCGCTCTTTTATTAAGTGTAATTAAAGTCTTGTAAGTTGTGTTAGTGTTACATGTTTATATCTTGCAGTCAAACCTGTCTATAGTAACCTCCCATTGAAGGAAAACACACAAATTTGGCATTTGCACACAGGTGGTCTTTGAAGACAGGTTCCTTTAGTACATGTTTTAATAAGGAAACCATTTTTTTGAGAAACCAAAAATGCTGTCTTTGTAGACAGGTGGTCACTAAAACAGGTTTGGCTGTATTATGTTTTATATATAGGAAAGTGAATCAAATTACTGAGAAAGTGTTATAAGATTGTGGTTTTGATCTGACGTAATATAAAATCAAGTGACCCTACTAGAAACGTAGTGTTACTGTAAGTTAAGTTCCTTCAATATCATTAGACTTTTTAATCGAATATTGCAGTGATAATGAAATAGGGCTTATAAAGCAAAATACAAGTCATCTACGCATAACAAAGTGTAGAGGTATTCTATATCATATTACCTGGTATGCGGGACACCATTTTAAATATAGTTTATTTTTGTTGATTGTGAATGAATAGCATGGGATTTTAATGAATAGGTTGTACTGATTCGGTGTGCATATTAGGAATGGCAACACTTTTTACATGAAAAATATGCGAAGATATGAGCTATATTTTAGTTTATTTAGGCCTATGCCATGTGTTTTCATAGTAATTTGGAGATTTGGGGAGAAATTTGAATGTTTACATGTGCGTCAGTTTTGTGTAAAGTGTAGCCGTTGATCATTGTGGTGGTTTTGTGTCCCTGATAATTATGTCAATGTGCCTATGTAAATTCTGTATTTTGTAAAGTCAATTGTTGGTAAGCTAAATGGAATAGTCTTCCCATGGCAACATTTTAAATGTTATCAATTGTTAATTATAATCATTGATATCATTATCTGTTATCATCATCAGTTAAAAGTTACACTTAAAGGGATTGTTGAGTTCTGTTGCAGAGGGCGCTACACAAAATATTTGTTGTGAGATGAAATTAAAAACTGATTGCCAAATTTGAAAGAACATACAATTTAAATGACAAAATCATCTCTCTTTGGTCAAAATCGGTTCAGAGACGGCTGAAATATCCATAAATATAACGATTGCTAATATTTGTGTTCCACCACAAATATTTCATTATTTAACCAGACGTTGTATTTCAGCCAATGCCGATGTTGGCTTTTTGTTGGCCATTTCGTGTTGGTTATATTACGCACAAACAGCCGGCACATGAGTTGTTACTATTAATTAATTAACCAATTAACGGTCACCGTATTTTTGGGAAAGTCGAACTGATTTGGTATGATTATATTGGCTAAATATCACACATTTTGGGGTCTACAATCACCTTCATAGCAACTTTAGGTCCTAAATGGGCACTAGAAATGTCATAGATAAGAATAAGAGTAATAACCATGCACTTTGAAGGCATTGGCGGTCTGAAAACAAAACTCAACTATCCCTTTAACCCCATATTTACTTTGCTGATATAATTGTTAATAAGTAATTTTTGTACAATACAACTCGTAGCACATAAGAAATGTTAAACTTTTTAAAGTTTGTTTTCTTCTTCAGAGGTATTTGTGTAGATCATAGTTTTTAAGTTTTGTATAGAAATGCGTGTTTGCATAAAGTGGCGACCAAATCACAAGTCACGCGCCGTCGGGGAATTTTGCCTTCTTCCTCCTCAGAATTTGTAAATATGTTTTCCATTTTTTATCATAAGAAGGAAATAATTGTATTTTTTATCATGAATCGGAATCTAATGTGGATTTTATTTCCATTTATAGAACACCAGTCTCAGTCAATAATTCATGTTATAGCTCGTCATATATCATTTTTATATTTGTTTAGGTCTGTAAATAACCTGCTTAATGTAAATTTGGTTTTCTTTAGTAGAATGACAAACGTAAACGTATTCATATATATTGTCTATTAACCCGCAGTTTCGCTGCCACATAATAAATTGTATAGGGTAGCTGCTTTATATAAAAAAAAATGTTACACAACGTAGAATTGTGATAAAAATGATTTGTTTATTCAAAATCATGCATTACAGCCCTCAATTCGATTAGGGGCAGGTACGCTACTGATAATACACTTCATGTGCCCTTTAAAGATAAAAACCAGTTATGGTCACGCGATTGCATTTTGAAAGAAACGTTGTCTGATGTTTCGGTTTTCTATGACATAAGTAAGCTATTTAGGTAGTATTTACCTTCAATAAGTAGATGAACTACGAAACTAAAAGGTCGTCGAGGGTGAAAAGGGGTCATACGACTTCCTTGTCATGCTGCCTTACCCTCTACCTCCTCTTCATGTGCCCTTTAAAAGAAATTCCCCGTAATTGAGATGATTTTAGCTCTAAAATGTAACAAAGCATGTAATGAAATAACTAAGAATCCATCTTCGTTCTTGTAAGTTATGTTAGTGTTTCATGTTTATATCTTGCAGATATACAGTCAAACCTGTCTATAACGATAGCCTATTCGAAGGAATTCAAATAAAGTAGTCATTGGAAACAGGTTCCTTTAGTACATGTTTTAGTGAGAAACCATTTCCTAAGGAAAAAAAAGTGGTCTTTGTAGACAGGTGGTTTCTAAAGCAGGTTTGACTGGACTGTTTTATATATCATGTACATATACGAAAGTGATTCAAATCACTGGCAAAATGATATACGAATGTGATTTTGTCTGGTCTGCCACATTTTTTCCTCTGACATTTTTACCCCTGACATTTTTACCTCTGACATTTTTACCTCTGACATTTTTTCCTCTGACATTTTTACCCCTGACATTTTTACCTCTGACACTTTTACCTCTGACATTTTTACCTCTGACATTTTTACCTCTCACATTTTTACCTCTCACATTTTTACCTCTCACATTTTTACCTCTCACATTTTTACCTCTCACATTTTTACCTCTCACATTTTTACCTCTCACATTTTTACCTCTCACATTTTTACCTCTCACATTTTTACCTCTCACATTTTTACCTCTCACATTTTTACCTCTCACATTTTTACCTCTCACATTTTTACCTCTCACATTTTTACCTCTCACATTTTTTCCTCTCACATTTTTACCTCTCACATTTTTTCCTCTAACATTTTTACCCCTGACATTTTTACCTCTGACATTTTTACCTCTGACATTTTTACCTGGCACCTGCGGGACACCATTTCAAATGTTGATTGTTAATGAAAAGTATGGGATTACTATCAATAGGTGTACAGTTTGGTGTGCATATAAGGAATGGCAAAACATTTTACATGAAATTTTATTTATATGTGTTCTCATAGTAATTTGGAGATTTGGGGAGACAATTCATATGTTGACATGTGCGTCTGTTGTAACATGTAGCCGTTGTTCATTGTGGTGGTCCATGTGCCTATGTAAATTCTGTATTTTGTAAAGTCAATTTTTGGTAAGCTCAATGGAATAGTCTTCTTATGGGAACATTTTAAAAGTCATCAATCGTTGATTATAATCATTGTTATCATTGTTATCTGTCAAAAGTTGCCCTTTACCCCATATTTACTC
>NW_022145606.1:15908491-15915991 GCF_000002235.5 Strongylocentrotus purpuratus
TTAAAATTACTCTCATGTTACGGGAAAAAATATTGCATACATATATATATTATGAATCAATTGATTTGGCCGATCCAGTTCGATGGCACAAACACGGCACTACTAATATTAATCGTTATGTTAATCGAGGAATTCAGGTAGACCTATATAGAAATCTTGAATGTTCTTTGGTTCTCTTCATTAATGGTTTCGTGAAATGAGATTATTACAATTAAAAAGATAATTCCCCCCCCCCCCTTGCTCCCCGATACTATTATTTTACAGAAGTTTAAATAATTGTTTTCTCTAAACTATCGTGTTATTATCAAAATATTACAAAAGGTGCCCTAATAACACGCCCCCCCCCCCTCCCACGCCCTCACCCTAAACTCTTATTTTTATTTATTTCATTATTTTCTCAACGGGAAAATCCAAGAGCGACCAGGAGTGCTGCCATTATAGCGATGATGCTCATATGGACGTTGGTGGCGCCGTTGCAATATTCTCCAGTGCAGCAGTTTGTGCAGGTCTTGATACCGAAGAAGGATATACATCCAGCGGTACAGGCACCTGAACAGGAACGGGTAACGGCCGTCACTTCTCCATTGACGGTTACGACGGTTTTCTGTAGAAAAAAGGATCACAAAAAAAAAGAGACAAGCAAAAAAAAGTTAGATGGTCTGTATTATTTGAGAAAATCAGGCATTCATAGAATCGCGTATAATCTTTGTTATGCCCAATGCATGCGATGTGTTATTTCAATCACGCCATTATTAATTTTACGACAATCGAGTCCTTGAGTGCAATACACCAGTTAACGGTCACAACAGTGCGTATACGCAGACATGGGCGCCATTTTAATTTACGAGTAAACAAACCATTGACTTCTAGAGGTCAGTGGTTTACGCGCAATACACCAGTTTACGGTTACGGGCGCCATTTAAACAAAGCCAATGACCTCTAGAGGTCAGTGGTTTATGCGTAAATTAAGATTGCGCCCATGCAAATTATGATGATATTACTGCCTGCGCGCTGCGTTGTGCGCTCACATCATAATTTGCATGGGCGCAATCTTAATTCACGCATAGATACTACTGACCTCAGGTCATTGGCTTTGTTTCAAAGTCAATTAAATTGGCGCCCATGTCTGCGCATGCGCACTGATGTAACCGTAAACTGGTGTATTAAGATAGCGCCCATGCAAATATGATGTGAGCGGACAGCGCAGGCACGCTACAATACATGCGCATCTGAAAACATTGATGACATCACTGCCTGCGTTGTGCGCTCACATCATATTTGCTAGAATCACAAACATGAATCACAGATCAAAACGCCGTTACAAAACAAGTTCACTGCGGGAAAGCGTTCGAGCGAGTTTCCATTTACGCTGATTCTAGCTCATTTCGAGCCCAGCCACTACGCATCACACGTACTGCGCAGTTTGACCCAGGAAGTATAGGTCAACTTCGACGCGCGCTTTCTGTAATTGTTTACCATATCAATTCCTTTCATAGCAAAAGCGCTCCTCACAATTTCTGTAAATTTGGCAGTTTAACGCTACGCGTACCGCCTTGACCGGACTGTGCGGTATCTGTGCAGTTCTGTGTGTAGAGAGGTCGGGCCGTATTCATTATTTCTTGGGGGTGCATAAATTGCTCTAATTATACGTACGCGTGTAATGCGCAAGTTTATTGTTACGGCACTAAACCCATCCTACTCGTTGTTCCCAGATTTTCATAATGGTACTGACCCAATTATGTGCAGTGCGCTCGTACGCGCTGCGCTGCGTGTGTACATGTACTGTACTTATGCATGTTCAGTTATATGTGTATGCATAGCATTACGTACATGTATGCATACACGGCTAGCTGGCACAAAACCCTGGGTCGGGCTTCTAAAATGGGACATGAGGCATGATTTGACATGAAAATTGACTGGGCTAAAAATGAATCAATCAAAATGAACTTTATATGTATGAAAAGCTTGTGTATCATATGTCATTGTCTGGGATTGAGGATTTACAAATTTGACGCAAAACGCGTTGCTGCAAAGTTAAAGATTGGTATATTAAAAGGCAATCGAGCACAGTGCGACCGATCAATGGACATTATGTATGAGAAAGTAAAAAAAAGTTAAATGGATTGTAAAGTTTAACGTCAAAATGACGGAGGTTTTTTTCAAGTAAGGGCATGGTTTTACATGGAATTTAAAGGAAACGTTTCCTTCTTCTCATATCTCGATTGAGGATATTATACTCAATTCCGATTTTTAATGGTAAAGAAAAGTGTAAAAAGATGTCGAGAATTTTACAATATGTCATGTAATATAAAATGCGAGCGGGTCGGTTGATCTCCCAAAAAGAGCGCGAAGGAATTGATATGGGCCGACTGTCAACTGATCTTTTGAGCATAGATCGCAATAATAAAACAAAGAATGAGAAGGTGATAGAAGGAAGACCAAAAAAATAACATAAGGAAAGACAGAAAAAGAGGGTGACAGAATGGTAAAACAAAGAATAACATAAGGAAGGACTGAAAGAAAAAGTCGATAGAATGATTAAAACGAAGAATAACATAAGAGAAAGTGATATAAGGAAGAAACAAAGAATAACATAAGAGAAGGTGATATAAGGAAGAAACAAAGAATAACATAAGAGATGGTGATATAAGGAAGAAACAAAGAATAACATAAGAGAACGTGATATAAGGAAGAAACAAAGAATAACATAAGAGAAAGTGATAGAATGATGAAAACAAAGAATAACATAAGAGACAGTGATATAAGGAAGAAACAAAGAATAACATAAGAGAAGGTGATATAAGGAAGAAACAAAGAATAACATAAGAGAAGGTGATATAAGGAAGAAACAAAGAATAACATAAGAGAAGGTGATATAAGGAAGAAACAAAGAATAACATAAGAGAAAGTGATATAAGGAAGAAACAAAGAATAACATAAGAGAAGGTGATATAAGGAAGAAACAAAGAATAACATAAGAGAAAGTGATATAAGGAAGAAACAAAGAATAACATAAGAGAAGGTGATATAAGGAAGAAACAAAGAATAACATAAGAGAAGGTGATATAAGGAAGACACAAAGAATAACATAAGAGAAGGTGATATAAGGAAGAAACAAAGAATAACATAAGAGAAAGTGATAGAATGATGAAACAAAAAATAACATAAGAGAAGGTGATATAAGGAAGAAACAAAGAATAACATATTAAGAGAAAGTGATAGAATGAAGAAAACAAAAAATAACATAAGAGAAGGTGATATAAGGAAGAAACAAAGAATAACATAATTCAAGACAAAAAGATAATGTGATATAAGGAAGAAACAAAGAATTACATAAGGAAGGAAAGAAAGAGATCGTGATAGAATGATGAAAACAAAGAATAACATAAAAGAAGCAGGGAACTCACATATCCCTGATAGAAGGGAATAAAAGGAAAAAACAATAACACAAGGAAAGACAAAAAGAGAAAGTGATAGCATGATAAAATTAAAACGAAGAATAACATAAGAGAAGGTAATAGAAGGAAAAAACAAAGAGTAACATAAGAATAGAAGGAAGAAACGAAGAATAACATTAGGAAAGACAGAAAGAGAAAATGATAGAAGGAAAGCAAGGAATAACATAACGGAACAGGCCAAGATAAAGAGCATGGAATAGTGAACGCAAATTGCATTAAAAGCAGGCACGCGGTTTTTCCCCAAACCGGAACAGGCCACGACAATGACGCCATAGAATCATGATTGAGATCTCCGTTCGTTCAATCGAATTTTACTGGAATATCATGCAGAATCATGATACAAAACGCATTTTTTTTCAGCGTTTCATGTTTGTGTTTTTAAACACGTTTATTTTTACGACCGACGAAAAAAATGGCTTGAACGAAACGTGTTTTAAGCTAAACGTCTTTAAAAAAAAATCGTGATTTTAGGGTGAAAAAGTGTCGATTTAACACACCCTTGCATGGGCGCTATTTTAATTTACGCGTAAACCACTGACCTCTTGAAGTCAATGGTTTGTTTACTCGTAAATTAAAATGGCGTCCATAACCGTAAACTGGTGTATTAGACCAAGAGCCGGCAGTTCAACGCCTTTGACTTTATCTTTCATTAAAAATGTTTTCCCTGTTAATTTGGCAATCTCCCTTTGTGGGATATCAATCTCACCTTCTATAAATGAAGCTAATTGAGATGAAGTGATTTTCCTTTTCTTTTTATTTCCACGTTGCAGTAATCTTGCTTTATGTTTATGAAATCAAACGTTAACAAAATCATGATTACTGTAAAGGTGCTAAAAAGAACGCCTATCTAATTGGATTAAGAAAATCGTGTCAAGAATTGTTATCCCTTAAGTCTTAGTGGTAAAACTAACTAAATAAACAAATGACTTAAATGATTTGTAAAAAATAAATCAATAAATAACATAAAGCAATGAATAGACAAAAGTGAGAAAATTACACAAAATTTAAACAGATGAATAGATAGTTAAACGAGTGAACGAATGAAATTATAAATAATAATTAAATGAGTAAAAGAATGATTAAATAAATAAATATATGAGACATATAAATGAATAAACGAACAAGACAGTAATCGAAACTGAAAAGAAAAAATAGTAATTAGTGAAAGAAAAACTAAAAATTATAGAGATAACAGGAAAAAAAAGGAAACGCAAAAGAACTACATCAAAATTAACACAAACAAGAACACTAAAACGAACAAAACATCAAAGCCACCTACCGCGCACGAACCACTGCAAGTGCTTGTTGTGACGTCACTGCTGCTATTCAGGGAGGCAATGTCAAATGTATCTTTACACACTTCTCCGCCGAACCCAGAAACGAAGCCGCATGTGTAGCAATCGAGTGCGTAGAGGGGAGCTGCGAAATGAGAGCAGAGAATAAACCTCTTTTAATACTGATGTTTGTTAAAGGCCATCTATACTACTGTACAGGAGGGATTAGACCACCCTGCAAGGTCACATGGCAGGTGTTTATCTCATCAAATCAGCTCTCAATTAACATGAGAAAAAGAGGATCATGGGGGATCAATGGTCACCAATAATAGGCATTCATATAGAGGGCGCAGGTACCTATAAATGGTGCAGTGGAGCTTTAATGCATGTTTCAGTCACCTAAACCTGGTCATCTATTTATATTGATAGAATCCACATACATTAGTTGTTGATACGTCGGGGGGGGGGGAGCAGCTTTGTCAAGCTTTTACTGTGATGAAAGGAATCTTTTGTTCAAAGTGTATGCATATGATTAGTTGTATTTTTGAGCCATTTCGTGGATTCTATCCGCGCTTGGGCTGTTAATTAAAAGATAATTTGGACAAATCTGCAAAACCTATCGAGGCGACTACTGGATACGTGTTTAAGTTAATCAGGTAACATTTACTGAAGGTATATTCTGTAAGAGGGAAATATACATTTCCATGCAGGCAGACAAAAGTTATCTTCTAAAATCACCCCACCCCTTTGACAGTGACTATTCTTAAATACCCAAAATAGTACTTTGAATATTTGTGGTAATTTGTACCGTGTTCTATCTTCGAAGATGGGGGAGGGGTTTCACAAACTTGTCATCAGTGCCGAATTACAGTTTTTGTTATAAGCTACTGAAATCCTTGCTTCTGATTGGTTATCGGCAGATTTGTCACTGATTTGAATAATTTGTCATAGAAAAAAGGCTTTGTGAAACGGGTCCCAGGTCCCAGGTCTACTATAGACGCCACACGAATGGAACATTTTTTCATCATGTTTGAAAATAAAGTTGAGTTTTGTTCAGAGTATTGCATTATGAGAGAAACGGTGTGGAATCGATCAGAAAAAGATGACCATGGAGCATGTAAGTATCGGTGTGTACTGCGAGGTACCTCCTAGGACAACCACCCTCTAGGACGACTACCCCCGGCACAACTACCCTCCGGATAAGTACCCCCAGACAACTACCCCCCCCCCCCCCCAGACATCTACCCCCGGACAAATACCCCCCTATGACAACCACCCTGTAGGACAACTACAACCCGGACAACTATTCTAGGGGTAGTTGCCTGGTGGTAGTTATCCGGGGGTAGTTGTCCGGGGTAGTTATCCGGGGGTAGTTGTTCTAGGTGGTAGTTGTCCAAGAAGCGCGAACAAACAACAACAACAACTTTTACTCACCCACGCAAACAGCGAGAACGAACAGTGTGATGAAAGTCTTCATGGTTATGCTTTGTTGAGTGGATTTGGTTTCACCTGAAGAAATTGAGATGAAAATAATAAATCAGTTTTACTCTCCGTCTTGTTGGTAAATAGGACCGGTCAATGAACTCGATTGCACAGTTATGTATACCTTTACTTGAGATTCTAAAAGAATGCTGTTCAATTTTGTTACAGGCGAGTTGATGAATTGATTTATTTAAATTGATTTGCATCTAATTTAATTGAGGGGTGAAGATCATGACTTCGTTTTCGGCAATTAAAAAACAAAATTGAAAAAGAAACAAACAAACCGAAAAGTTACATATAAGGCCAAATAAAATAAAAAACATGTTTAGCGTCCGGTTTTTTTTTTTGAAAAATAGGAAGGAGGAGGCACTTTTTTCTTCTTTTTTTTTTCTTTTAAATGGCCGCTCGGTACATTTTCCCTGACAGTCGCGATATTTTTCAAGATGGCCGCCGACAATTTTTTTTTAATTGTTTTAATTTTAAAAAATTTCAAAAAAATTTCAAAAAAAAAAAGGAGGCGGCCCCCAAAAAGGAAGCGGGTGGGGACGCTAAACATGTATATATTTTGTTAATGGCCTAACTTTTTAGCCATGGAAATCCAACTTTTTAACATTAAATGAAGGAATCTAACGCTTATAAGGACCAGCAAAAACGAGAAGCGCACGTTAAAGGGGCCGGTAAGAGTGTCTTACCGACAAAAAGTAAAGCTATACAAAACAAATCATCTCCCAAAACAAAAAATAACAAATATACACAATATATAACGTGGTAAATGTTCAAAGTACAATGCTTACCTTTTTTGCACAAAATATATAGATATCTAATGACTTTAGGTCAGATAGCACTTTATGCCCGTTTTGGGGGTAATGTATATAATTCGGTTAGGAATGAAAAAGCAAGGAAAATAGAGAAAGTATACAAATAATTATCAATTAAGAGAGAAAAAGAGAGAGGAGAATTACTGCCAACAACAGTCATGTAGGACTTATAGACAATAACTTATAACGGAAGAAGAAGATGGACCTCGAACCAAATTAAAACGAGTCTACGTTAAAGGCCCACTGCACTACTTGTAGCTACTTGCGCCCTCTATATAACGAACAATGCCTAATCGGTGACCATTGGTCTCCCATGATCCTCTTTTTCTTATGTTAACTGAGAGCTGAGTTGATGAGATAACCACCTGTCCAGTGACCTTGCAGGGCGCTCTAATCCCTCCTGTAAACTATGGCAGATAAGCTTTAAGCCGGCAAGTTGCCGTAAATATTCACACCTGAATGATAAAC
>NW_022145606.1:15920991-15930991 GCF_000002235.5 Strongylocentrotus purpuratus
GTTAATCTTGAGGAATGTTCAATTGTTAAGAATTTAAAGGGTTTCATATAATAGACAAGTAGGAGAGTCTTGGGAGAGGATAGATGAAGGCTCTCGGGTGATGACCCTCAAGTGTATTGAAGTTAAGAATTTGATTCAACTATATAGGGATATGAGTTTTTTTTTAGCAGATAGGGCAGAAGCCTCCAGTACATGATTGCGTATTGGATTCATTGGTTGTCGTGACCCCTAAGGTACTAGACAAATGCAACAGGGGATGAGTGGTCTCTTTGTGGGGGCTTGCCCTTGGATGCATTGAAGTTTGGAACTAACTGCAGTTGGGATCCTCCCTATTGGAGTCCATATTGTTGTTGTGTTATTGTTTTATGACACTGAATTGTATGGAAGTTAAAGGTAACACAAAGTATTGGTATGGGGTCATGAATTTGGTTCAAATGCACATATTGGAAGCATATGTGATCCTACAATATTCAGTGATCGTTGTCGCGGTTGAAATCGAGTCTAAAGAGATGAAAATTTAAGTAATAAACTCTTAATGTTGTATAGCTCCCTCTCAAGGTCAAGATAAAGGTTTAGCTATAAAACAATGTTTCTCGACTAAAATTGACCGATTTGCTATTCCCGTTTGGAAATTATATATCACAACTGCATATTCTGAGATTTTCATGGTCGCAGCTATCATTGTATGGCCGTAGGCGCTATCTAAAATTCATCAAAATTTACCGGGAGCACCGGTAAATTTTGATATTCATTGTATCTTGAAAGCAGAAGAGTTTTACAGGCTAATTTTTGTAGTGCTTATAATACATCCGCAGGGGCATCCAAATATATCAAAATTGTAAGGAATCACTATCCAGCCAATTTTCAAAATTTACCAAAACTTTGTATTACCTTTAAGGGTTTGATTCAATATTATTTGAACAGAAAGGGCGGGAATCTCCAGGATATGATTGGGTATGAGGATTTTTTTTGATTGTGTTCCCATCTCTCTGTTCTCTATTCAGTCGCTGGTGGCTTTGAACAAGCAAAGGTGTATCAGGGGGAATAATACAAATAACATAAAATAGCAATATGAAATAAGGATTTGGCGGGAAAGGAAAAGAAGAAGACACAAGTTAACCCGGGAGGAATTATGTATTATTAGATGCATTATCGGGGAGGGTTGGGTTTTCAGTTCAGAGCCATGAGCGGGGTCGGAGGGTGTACTGAAGAATTGTGTTAAATGAATGATATTGTATTATCATGGGTGAGTGTGTTTGTATGCTGTCTGTGTTGTGGTATGTCTGCGCGTGAAGGGGTATCTGTTCCTGCCTATACTCACGAGTTACAACTTGGGGCGCATGATATGAAGCTGTTTGTTTTTAATTTGAGGCTAATAGATGTTCATAATTTCATGGAAACTTTACAATTGATATAAATTCCTACTGCAATTTTTGTTTAAGTATGTGTATAGATAGAAAAGAAAATCAATGAATAGTGTCAATTTTATTTCGGTAAATGTTAGAGTTTTAAGGGATAGGACTAAACGATTAGCTTTTTTTAATTGGATTAAAAGTAAGAAAGGGGTTGTAGTAATGTCGCAAGAAACGTACAGTACACGAGATGAAAAAAAAATAATCAGATATGATAATTTACGTCTGGGGACCTACTTTTAACGTCACCACCCGAAAAACGTACTATTAATTAAAACACGGTGCGTAATTAAACGTAAAATGCGCCCCTATATTCTGTCGCTTTTGAAGCCACATAGTAGTCAGTGCCCATGTATGTGGCATCATAATTCCCTGACACCACACTTGGATGAATTACATGTACCAGCAACATATATGTTCATAGGTCTCTCGATCGAGCAGCGAACCCGTTGTCCCACCAGAGGGTGCGGGAATTTGATATTATGAAGATAATTCCACACGGCAATAGGTTAGGGCACAGTAATTCATTACACAAGACGTGTCGATCTTAAAAGTAAGTCCATTCTTAGTGATTAATTACACATGCTAGTGGGTTAAAACACGAATGGTGTCAAATTCCCCTTGAAACTTTTTATTACGGACTTTTAATGTTTAGACCCAACAGGCACATGAAAAAATGTCATTTTATTATTATTATCTTCTTCTTAGATGCTGCTTGTAAGTGTCGGCTTGCATGGTGATGTAGATATACAGTAGGTTTGCGGGTGCACCATGTGAGAGAGAGAGTGAGAGGGTCGAGCCACTCCTCCTCTCCAAGCGCTATAGTTCTCCTTAGAACTATATGCTAAGAAAGATAACAAACAGTCCTTTTCAGGACTCCTCAACCCTCTCACTCTCTCTCTCTCTCTCTCTCTCTCTCTCTCTCACACATGGTGAACCCGCAAACCTACTGTATATCTTCTTCTTGTTTTTGATATTATTATGGTATGTCGGAGAATTCCCCGCTCGGATCCCCCTATCCGCCGTTGGAAGAGGAACATACGGATATCGCCTCTTGTTAGACTAAATGTACCTAAAGATTTAAAGAAATTTCAACCTTGATATCAAATTACCCTAGTAACAAAAATCAGAATTTGTGACGTTTGAACGAAGATTTAGAAATTTAGAAATTCATGAATTTTTGAAAGTTGCTATAATTTAAGCAGGGTCTCTTCAAACTGTCAGAATCCAATGTATTCCAACACAAAAAAATTAATCAAATTAAGATATTTCAAAAAGTGTATGACTCGGGAGGGTCTTTTGTCTTTAGAGGATCTGTATTTTTATATCATGCTACCTACTATATTTTTAGCAGAATGAAATAGGGGAGAAAACAGATTTCATTAATGTTTTCGTACACGATAAACAGGACAAAATTGCCAATTTCAGATACGCATTGATCGCAGTGATCTCATATTGTAAACATTCATAATTCTCTCATGATTGGTCCAATTTATTTCAAACTTCACCATTCCGTTTATCATATTTTTTTGTTTTTACTTATAAAATGATTCAAAGCGTTGGATTGCCCTGATAAAGAAATAACCTTTTATCAATGTTGTCCTTTTTAATACATCAAAGTAGGCTATCTTAAAATAGAAGAAAAGACAAGTGGGTAAAAATCAAAAATCAAGTCAACGAGCAATAATATTATAAGGTTTTTCATATTTGAACCAGTAGATTTTTCTTTACTGAATATTAGACCCCCTCTCTCTTGTTTATGCTTTTATGCCTTTCATAATTTTCTTTACTATATGTAAATCTGCTTTTCGATTTTTTTTTTCTTCTCTCTTTACTCAGTTTTCGACAAATCTACAATTTCTCCTATTATGTCTTTAGTTTCTGTATTTATTCATGCCATTGATTTATTTTTCTGTTTAAATCTTTCTTCTCATTGAAATGTTTTTTTACCTCCCATACAATGAGTGTAAAGAATCGATAAAACATACTCAATGGAAGATGATAAATTTAGAAACTTGAAGAACAAAAATAGAAAGCTATCAACAAGGGAAAAAGGGATTAAAACTAAGAATCTTGAAAGTATCTCATCGGTCATACAACGACAGAAATCATTTCTTAGTGAAGTTAAGATACTAGATTAAAATGATTGAAATAATACGAGTATATAATGTAGTACTAACATGACAAACAGGGATACATTAACTGAATATACTGATCTGGGACCCGTTTCACAAAGCCTTTTTTTTCAATGACAAAAATCACTGACAAATCTGCTGATGACCAACCAAAAGCAAGGATTTCACTAGCTTATAACACAACAAAAACTCTCATTTGTCACTGATGAAAAGTTTTGTGAAATAAGGCCCAGTTGTTGCATCAAAGAGATTCAACCATGCATGGTGAAGATCGCCCTCTACGATTAATACTGTATAATGACGCAGGTGTCTGACATGGTAATATGTGCGTCCTCGAAAAAGCGAAACCGAGGGCTACACCAGAGAAAGACCTTGACCCAGCTTTCCCCATCATCCACCAAACCATCATCCTTTGTGACGTCATTGACATCGACCATGGCCTCCTTAATAAACTCAAAACCCGATTGGTCTTCACAGCCTCTTTGATCTTATCACTGAGACACTTTCTTTTTCTGTATTCAATGCAACGCAGGTCAAATGATCTCATAGATATCATGAAGACAATATATTGAACCGATGTTTTTTTATATTACGTCTCGCTAAAATCTGACAGAGAGGGGTCGGAGGGGGGGGGGGGGGAGGGGCCTCGGCGGCTGTTGAATCACCCCTTTTTATTGATATTGATTTCAAAAATGAAACTTCAACAAATTTACAATATGTAGTTCATGCCATGTAAGAAATGGACGAACATTGCCTATATTTGATTATTGATAAAAAGTAATATTGAACTTCTACTTCTAACGTAATTTAAACAAGCTGAGTCCGGTATTCGCAGAAAGCGTTTCATGACGTCCCTCGTTCTTTTTAAGGAATTTCATTGTAAAGATGTCCCCTGAAAACTGTCACTCTTGACCCTTTTATTCAAAATATGAATAGAAAAGGCTTTAAACTATAATAATATAGTTACGATCATGTTCCAATTTCAGGACATCCTACGTCAAACCAAACTCCCCCTCCTCCCCCCCCCCCATACACACTTTTTTGTGTAATCATGTCGGTTCAAGCGCACACACAAAAATTATGATGTGATGTTAACCCAAGGAGATTCCTTGGTTAACCAAACTATTGCCACGCCCCACATTCTATTTACTTTCTAAACGTTTCCAACTCCAAAGTAAATTGATTTGGCTTCATGTGAACGTGCCAATACCAATGTCCAATCCTCAGCTTACGGTCTTTGTTTGTAACCCCGTCACTCTCAAACGGATTGGCTGATATCTTTGTCTCAGATTCTAAACGAAATCCTGGATTTAGTTCATGCTGCAATCATAATTATAAAACTTTAGGTCAGTCAGGAATCACATGACTTTTACAAGCCGATCGCCTGTCTGATTATCAAGATATTTATGATTGGAAGTCGAAATTTCACAAAACCGTTTTCCCAACAGTTTCTATAACACTACAGTCTATTGGGATAAATGAGTATGGTAAAACCGGTCACTCAAATTTTTTTAATTTTTGAGGTAATTTTTGAGGAACTTCGACTATAATAATTGTGAAGCGCAATTTTGTTTAAGGCATCAATATTACACCATATCACAGACGATGATAACACGTAGGGCCATGCATCTCAGATTTGTTTAACTGAAAAAAATTACAATGCCTTAAAATAACGCCGAGCACGAGGCTGAATTCATAATGAAGGCTCGTACAGTAACAACTTAGTCATAGTTGACCCGACCTCGCCTAGCCCATTGTGCATTATGAAAAGGAAATATTATTAACCATTTTCGTGGTCTCTATTTGCTAAACGGTTTCAGAATAAGAGCGGTTTTATTACAAACACTGCCTTGACTTTGCTTGTCTCGATGTGCTACGAAGCGTGAGTGCTTGTGTACACATTACATTACATGCTGGAGTTTGATCGCTTGTGTGTGAAATCTTCATTTTAGTATAGTACGGCTCGAACGACTAGATCTGCAAACGGTAAGTAATACATTCCATAACTTCTCCTAATTTTGATCAACTTCAAAGGGCAATTTGTTGTAAATTCAGCAATAGGCCTACAAAGAGGAATGACACGGGCATGTGAATGGTTAATAAGATTAACTGATTGTTGACGATATACAATCGACTTTAATCTATCATACTCCGCATGTCTATTGCACCTTGTCATTTAGATGTATTTATGACTAATTTATCTTGAATGACAGCACGGCGTCTGCGCCTGTCTTTATATCAGACTATGGCTTTTACGTGTTAATGTTTATACAACTCGATAAGTCTACTGTTCACTTTGCTTTGGTTATTGGATTACTTCTGTATTATATCCTCCCTGCTACAAATTAGATACCCTGATATAATTATAGTCTTAGCTGAGTTTGTAATACAGATCTCAGTGTCATGATTCATTGTAAAGCGTTTAATATTGTTGTAATTAGTAAAATGTCCCAGTATCTTTTTCTTGGCGTATGAGCTTGATCAGAGGATCATATAAATCACTTCACGTAAGGGTGATAATAGAAGTGTTGTAGTCTAGTGGATAAGTCACCCGACTGTGGATCACAAGGTACGGGGTTCGAGTCCAACCGCGGCACTAATGTCCTTTGGCAAGACGTTAGTCGATATTTGCCACTCTCCACCCAGGTGTTAAATGGGTACCGGTAAGATGCGAAAGGTAATGTGGTTGGATGAGCAACTGTGCGCTTGTAGAATGGCGACTGGCCGGAATGCTCCCCAGGGAGTGGATAATGCATGTGCAAACATTGTGTGCAAGTAAGCCAAAATCCGATGACTGGTTTAAATACTGCGCCCAGAAACAAAATAGTAAGCGCGATAGAAATGTTATGTATTATTGTTATTATAATTACTAATAATATTGGTGATTGATTATGAATCACTGCTAAGAACGTAAATAAAGGGTTAGTTTAGACTTATCATCCATACCCTGCAACCTAAAGACCTAAAATACTTCGTAATGAGGATTATGGCTTCTATATGGCACTACCTTTCGATCCCGGGACCTCCCGTATTACGAGATCCCTTTGCCCAGGGCAGTTCACCGAAAATGTAGCATATAAGTAGAACAAAAAAGTAGTAGGCCTATATAGGTTTTGACTATGCATTATAAACAAAAGTAAATGCCAAAGGGCACATTTAAGATTGTGTATACAGAATATCTGAAAACTGAGACTTGAAATTAACACACAATAACCTTTCATTTTGTCACAAACCCCGAAAAAACTATCCAAAAATGAACCATCATTTTCCCCCTTCAAATTCTATTGCTCAAAGTAATAAACTATCAACACTACTTATAGGTGGTGGCGATTATTTTACAAAGTTCAAAGTTCAATTTATTTCTCCACAAATGCAAAACATAGGGAGCTACATAGAATAAAATACATACATACAATACAATAATAGAACATGTACATTATATATAGAACGACTCCAGTTGGAGCAATGTATGTTTTAAAAAGAAACAAATCAGCAAATGTGGAAGGGGTAGTCAAAAATCAAAAATGATTTGTCGAGGACTACCACTGAGGACTACTACTACTGATTGATAAGAAAGAATAAATGCTTTTTAGTAAGCAACCAGGGTCTTAAAGCCCCACTGTCCTACTTGTAGCTACTTGCTCCCTCTATATAGAAAACTTCCCCAATCGGTGCATGTTGGTCCCCCATGATCCTCTTTTTCTTATGTTAGATGAGAGCTGAGTTAATGAGATAGCCACCTGTCAGTGACCTCGCTGTGTGGTGTAATCCCTTCTGGCCCAGTAGTATTGACGGTCTTTAAAGGGACTTAAGGTAACATTGTTCAAATGAGAGGAAAGGATACTAAAGGTAGTGACTTCAATGCTAGATGTAGAGTTAAAGATAACAGTTTGCGTGAAAACAGACCATTATTAATGATTTAAATTGAAAAAATGATCTGATCAATTCTAAAAAAATTCTTCCAACTATATAATTATAATTAAATCAAAGTTTGGGTGAATGTAATTGATCACAAAGCAAGAAATTGGCTCTTTATACCATTTCAAACATATTAGTGTTAACAGATTATTAAAAGCCTGTTTTATGTCTTGTTTTCATGGAAAACCCGTTAGGAATTCAAAAATTGGTTGGGAGAATTCACTGTTATAGAAAAGGAGTTACACATTGACGCCTTCAAAGAAAACCATCAATATCTTTGTGATTCGAGAATTGTTCAGGACTTATGTGCATGTTAGAGGATAAGTACAGCAGCAGGAATATGATAAGTAACATTTCATACAAAAATAAGCAGTTTTTGCATTTACCTTAAATAATGCTACCGGTTCACTTTAAAGCCTATCTGCACTAGTTTGGCCAGGAGGGATAATACCTCCCTGCATGGTCACTGACAGGTTGTTATCTCATCAAATAAACTCTCAATTAACATAAGGGAAAGGGGACCACGGGGACCAACGGGTACCGATTAGGCCTTTTTTGCTGTATAGAGGCCACAAGCAGCTATAAGTGGGGCTTTAAAATATGAGAGTATTCCAAATATGTCAGGGTGAGTGGTGATCTTTGCTCTTTATACATTGCCTGTTTGGTTTCCCTCGCTCCAGAATGTAAAAGAGAAAAAGAAATAATAAGAAAGGGAGAAGAAAAAAAACCAGACCCAACTCAGACAATAATGTATGTATCCTTTTCCGTACTAATTACAAATAAATTGGTTGTAGTTTTAAATCAATCTTAACATTAAGATTAAATCTTTTCCCCCCTTTATGATGAGTCAAGAAGACTATTATTTTTTTGAAAGTTAAGGAGAGTATACTACGAAATAAATCAAAGAGTTGCCCATACAATCGTACATACAAAGCACCAATAAGCTTCTCTCATGTACTCTATTACTTCCTGTTCAACAATCATTGATGAATTTCCTGCGTTATATTAAGCCCAATTAATTATGTCAATCATTCAGTGTGGCAAGACAAACGTAAATTCACCTTCATATACTGCTTTATTTTATGCATATTTTTTTTTTTTTTTTTTTTTTGTATTTATTTATTTCTGATATTTATACAGGGTGGCACATCACCAGTGTGGTGGTTTTCCATGAGGCCCTGTTTGGTAATATATAATAAAACAAATAACAGCATCAAAAGCAAAATAGATAAATACACAAGCATATAAACAGGTAAAATACAAATTAATTGGTATCCCCATGAAATAACTGATCATTCAAGAATCATCCTTGATCATTTACACGAAAATGCTTGTTTTCAGGACTTCTATACGTCATACTCAATACAGACGACATATTCCTTCATCAATATTTGAACAAATTTGTTTTACAAAGCCACGGAGAGTGTTATTAAGTATATCGTAGAGTTGCTTTTATACAGTACTTTTTACTAGTGTAGTGCCGATTAGATCGTGTTCAAGCCTTTTACTGCCCACTTTCGATGAGTCTCGATCCTGCTCTCATTTAAACCAACTTGATGTCACTAATCAATAATAAATAACTGTTGTTTCATTTTGTGCATTTAAAGATAAAGTTGGGTTAAGGTCATGGGATTGCATTGTGAAGATAAAAACGGGGTGGAATCGATCAGAAAAAGTTGATCATGTAGCATATAAGTATTGGTGTGTACTGCAAGGTTCTAAAATCATCACAATGATAAGAAATTTGGCCCATTGTTGGTAAAGTAACAAGCACTGTACACAGAAAGATGTAAATGGGGCTACATAAACATGTGGCATACAAATCGGGCCTCGTTTTAAATCTGTTACTTGTCATTGTTAGAATCTGAAGTCATTCGAAGAGCCATGTTTTTCAGGGAACATTTGTTCTCTGATGTTCTCCCACACTTGCATAATAACAATGTTAAACTCAGAACCAGAACTCAACCTTCTCTTTAAGACAATATAGGATTGTCAGTTTTGGTTTTATTGCGGTCTGGATGATATGTACTAGTGATTACTAACACGTATCAGAAAGAAAGTTTCTATATTCGCTGAAATGCAAACTTGCCACCCAAAGTCCACATCGCACGAAAACCAAGGTTTGTCGACAAACCTCCTTTGTGAATTCGGGCCATTGTGTTCTGCTTTTTATTGCTATTAATCTTAAATCAGGTTGGCTTCCCTTTTGAATTATTTATATACATATCTTTTGTTATTGGAGAATTATTTGAATTGATAGGGTAGATACGGAACTAGCCATAGATGTTTGTCGCTCATATTTTATGCACCAAGATACAAGTCATTCAAAATTACAATGCGCATGATGAAGCGATAGTAGGGACTTTTAGATTTGCGTGGACTAATACGTGTGACGTCCATTCAAGGCAGTGCGTTAAAGATGAAGTTGAGTTCTGGTCATGCGATTGCATTGTAAAAGAAACGATGTGGAACCGACCAGAAAAGGTTGATCATCTAGCATATAAGAATTTGTGTGTATTGTAAGGTTTTGGAATC
>NW_022145606.1:15938491-15970991 GCF_000002235.5 Strongylocentrotus purpuratus
ACTGACCTCGGGTCATTGGCTTTGTTTCAGGGCCAATGACCCGAGGTCAACTTTCTGCGCATGCGCGCTGATACAACCGTAAACTGGTGTATTCCATTTGACTGTCTTTGACCTATATTATTTTGCGATTATTATGACGTATTTCATTTTCCGAACATGATTTATAGGCGATACAACAGATTATTTATCGAAAGTCTTTGAGACCATCTTCTCATCACCTCTGAGTCCTCAAGCCGTTACGTAACAAAACTAGAAGTATATTTACATTGATGTTTTGTGTTGGTACCGTGTACAACCATGTAATCTTGTTATGTATCATCTATGTCAGGGGACTAATGATTACAAGCTTTTAAAACTTTCTTTTTAGTTTACGATTTCTTCATGATTTCAAGAATTGTAAGATTATGATTGTTTCATGTTACTTTTGTATACATATTTTGTGTGGGTTTATGATTGAAGTAAAGGATGATGAATTGAATTAAAAGGTGACCAAAAATGTATTCCATTTGAATTATACTAGATGTTACAATCACTTAAAGCAATGCGATGTAGAGAGGGAGAGAGAGGAAGAGAAAGAGATAGAGGGCAGGGAGGGAGAGAGGGAGGGAGAGAGGGGAGAGAAATGTGAAAAGCCAAAGCTACACGGAAAAGCGATTGAATGTCAGCTGTAAATACGTGTCTAACGTGAATTGACTTTATAATTTCTTTCTCCACTCCAGAAAACAACCTACGGCTACTACGGGGTGACAGAAGTAGACCGAGGATGTGAGCCCTCTAGCGACTGTCCTGCGTCATGTATTGGAAATGCCTGTTCATACTGCTGCCAAGCTTCACTATGTAACAAAGCAACCATTATGACGTCATTCCCGCTGCTCGCATTTTTTGTGGTTGGTTTCGCAACGCTGAAGAATATTTTCACAGAAAGATTTGTTTAACGTGGCCTTGATGTAGTATATCACTGTCTTCTGATTTACATTGTGGTAGGTTCGCTACGCTGAATGATATCTTGTTTGTCACAGAAAGATAATAAGAATTGAACTTTAAAGGATATTGTAGCTATAGACTGATGTTGAATATGCCTAGATCAATATTGTACTTGTAAAGTATTATTGTGTAGTGCGGGTGAATCATCTGATTCATAACAGATCGTTGTGAAATTTCCATATATCTTTTAAAGAATTAAATAGATTATTTATGTAGCACAGTGTTATAGCTGTTTATTTTACTCTGTTTTGTGCGACGGTATTGATTTCAAATCATGCTTATCAAAGATTCCTTAATTTGAGGTTCGTCATATGGTAGTGGCAAATAGAACAGCATTCGCAATTCGAAAATCAGCAGTGTTCATTATAATAAGAAGAAAACAAAAAACATCATAGTTCAAATCAAAATAACCAATGCTTAGCCTATTTTTTTCTCGGAAATATTGCGTAAATGGTTCGTTTTGGGAAATAGTGAAGGTCTTGAAGCCATGGAAATGAAGATGAAGTAATTGCTGAATATCACACAAAAGTGAAAGAAGTTGTAGATAATATTTGTCATGTAGCATCAGTCATGTCTGTTGTGTCTCTCAATACAGAATGTCGTAAAATGGGTTTCTGATAAGATTTATTTCATAGGACTTCTAATTTTCTAAATGTTATTGAACACGACAGCAAGAGATAATCCAAGAGCAATAATACTTTACAATGTACTTTGAATAGTTTGAGGCACTTAGGATTTATCAATATCAGAGACCCGTACAACAAAAGTTTGCAACCATTTGCAAAATGACGATGGATTATCAAAATCATCGTTGCATGCACATGTTGTTCAAAAGGCTGATCATTAGCGAATCAGAATCGTCGTTTTAAGTATGAATTTGATCGCAGAACTTTGTGTTGCTGGGCCGATATAAGAGTGTTAGTGGATATATTGTTGGTTTATTGGTTATTGATGGTTTGTTTATTACTTTACTCGATTCTAAGAAAGCATGTACATATATATATATATATATATATATATATGCATGTAAGTAAGCAGAAAGGAAACCGACGGTTTTAAGTCCTCTCCGAGGGACTTGGTAATGAATAATGAATGCCTTACCAAAGGGCACGAGCGCATTGACTTGGTTCCGAACCCGAGACCTCTCAGTTACACGTCCACTGCTCTACCACTGAGCCATCGCGCCTCCTTGTTCGAGACAACAACATTGGCAAAAAGGGTTTGTTCATCTGAAATAATTTTTGCATATTATTAAGAATTGAAATTAAAATTGATGAATATAGGGGCTGTAAATGTATTTTAATCTCTCAAGATTTTTGTTTATCCGTTTTACGTTTTATATGCCAAGTTGTAGGAAATCAGGGTCATTATTCAAGGAAAGTGCCAGTATTGTGTTAGTTTCATCATTCCCCTCCTCTACACAAATGCTATGGCACTGCGGCTCTTTTTATTTGCATGTTCATCCATTTCACATAATATTCATTTTGCCACATTTTTTTAAAAAAAATCATTAAAAAAAAAATCAGTGTAATGCATGAATTCTATAGCATTTTCTTCCAAAAATTAAAAATAATAATAATTGTTCATTAAAAGTGTAACCAGGCATTTGCTTCCCCCATGTTTTACCAAAGAAATTACTAAAGCTTATTTACACTAGAAAAAAAAAGACTTCTTAATGTGATACGCCTTCTACTCTTGTGGAACCGTCGAATGTGTATTTTTATTTTTCTCTTGCCAATGGACGAATGCTAAAAGTACTACATTTTGAATATTAAAATATATGCTATGAATTAATGAATAAATTGGTTTGAAAAGTCGATTTGTGATTGTATATTATTCTTTCTTCGTTCTACCAGTCGATACTAATTCGAATAAATACATGTACTATCAACATGATAACATAAATTCATTCATTTCAAAAGCTTTCCTTTATCAGGCTTATTTCGCTGGTCGACTGTAAATAATATATTACATACAGATTTCAGTCGTCCCCTTTCTCGTTTTTCCTTGGAGTTAAGACGATTTCTGTCAATGCACAATTGCCTGATTTTAGCTCATGTAGTCAGAGGGAAACTTTTGCAAAGAGTAGCTTTTAAGATTATTCAGGATAGAAGCTTGAATAGTTTAAAGAGAAGGTTGAGTTCTGGGAAGAGGTGAAAAATAATTTGTGAGCATTACTCATTCTTATTATGCAAGTGTGGAAGAACATCAGTTAAGACATGTTCCCTGAAAAGCATGGCTCTTCAAATGCCTTCATATTCTAAATATGCATGTAACATCGTAAAAATCGGGGGGCCGGCTTTTTACGCCACGTGTTCGTGTAGTCCCATATACATCTTTCTGTGCAAGTGTTTGTAACTTTACCAAGACTTGGCCAAATTTCTTATCATTTTGATGATTCCAGAACCTTGCAATACACACATGCTAGATGATCAACCTTTTCTGGTCGGTTCCACACCGTTACTTTCACAATGCAATCGCATGACCAGAACTCAACTTCATCTTTGAGTACTCGAAGAATGTTTGCAGCAAGATTAAAAAAGAAACAATTTTCAATCTCCTAAAAGGGACTCTATATCAGTCAATAAAGCTGCTTACTAAATTCATGCGAACATCTGACGCACAATATTTTCTGGACAACTACAAAATTTGCAGGATGGTTCCTCGACAATGCAACAGTTAAAACATGTTAAGTAGATTCCATTCAATATATGCACTCTTATAAAAACAACCATTGTGCATAACATTTTCCAGGTAGATAACAGACCAGAGATAAATAGTTACGTCACCGAATTTTTGCTTCGGATTGGTCAGACATTTCATGAAGGTCCAAAATAGTTCCTTGCCTTAGAGATTGAACGTGAGAGGCAACTATTTTGGAGCAACATACTTTAACCTATTACACAACTATCTCTCTCAATACTTTAGTTCATTTTCGTAATAACGCCATCTACGACGAGGAGACCGGGCTAATTCGGCAGGATGTGGACTCGACCGAGAACAATAAGTCAGTTCGTAAATACTGTCTGCGCATGGGCAGATAAAGGTCATGTTCCCAAATTTCAAAACCCATCGAGACGAAGACTGGTATCGTGCTCATGAAAGTTATAAATCAGTATTTATTTATACACCAACAGTACATTTATCTGATACACATGCAGGTGGAAGTATTCTTTTCAAGAGGCAAACAAAAGGTATCCATTAAGCACCTCCATCACTTTGGCAGTGTTAATTCTGAAATGCATAAGTGGGACGTATCCATCGTGTAAAAGATCTGTGGATATTTGGGGGTCAAGCGTTCCGAAGCTATTTACTAACTGGCTTATTAAGCTAAATCGGTCTAAAACACTCTTGACATTGTGCTTTAACTATATGTATCAGATAAGTCGAATTCAAGATTATTAAAATAGTTAAGAACTAGGAAACTTCAAGAGATGAAATTCCACAAAACTTGAAAAAGAACGATGTGTATAAAATGCACTTCGGCCCTGGAAACTTCATCGCCGTCTGATGCCGAGTTCGCCCTAATAATGCCGATTTAGCTCGACCACTTGTTATTTTATTTCCACAACATATGGCTGCAATTCGGCTGATGTTAAGTATAAAAATAATGTGATAAACACTTCAGCACGATGGTTATCAGCAAATGTTTGTACTAGACGCGCACCTATGGACTGACTCACTGTGTACTTTAAGCTGCTCCAACTCAAATTAGTTCCCTGACTCACCCTCTGTATTATTAGTATGGGGTAGGGAATGGCTTCGGAGCCAGCGAAATCCAGACTTTGAACTCCAACTAGAAGATGGCGGGCGAGCTATGATGGCGCATTGCATTGTGGGTGCATGTTTATAAGGATGGTGCAGTACAGGAGGATTCAGGAGTCGATAATAGGGACTTTTAGATTTGCACGTCGACATAGTGGACTGCTACGTGAGATGTCCATAAAGGCACTGGCAGTGCCTTAAAATGACGTCACGGTGCCTTAAAAGGAGGTCACACGTAGTAGTCCACTATGTCGACGTGCAAATATGAAAGTCCCTAGTCAAGAGGTGTCTTGGTCAGGGGTTCGTTCACTTGATTCTCAATCCAAGGGTTGACGGTTCGAATCCCCGGCCCCCCCACTCAGGTTTCAAAATGACCGCATGCGTGTTGCCAAAATGTCCTTTTCGTAACAAAAGAAAAAGGTCGAGCCGTATTGACTTTACACACCGGACTTTTGCTGAAAAGGGGGGGATGCTGAAAAAGGCTCGTATACAAAAGAAAAAGGTCGAGCCGTATTGACTTTACACACCGGACTTTTGCTAAAAAAGGGGGGTCGGTTGGAACACGCATATGCGTACCCTAAATAACACTGAGTGGGGGGGCCGGGGCACTACTACACCGGTTTATACTAATATATTCAGATGTATGGATGTTTCTTTCCTGGGGATCGAATGATGAGCTATTCCGTTAACCTGTTATTGATGAATGAACTAAAATACTTTGAATCCAGTCTGCATACATTAATTGTTGCTATGTCGGTCAAGCCTCGGGCAAACATTTAGGTTGTCAAGAACCACCTTAGTTTAAAAAGGATGCATACAATTTGAATATGTTAGGAAAGTGTCTATAATTATTATTGGAAAGAAATCAATCCAAATTCGCCACTAGGTATAAATAGGTACCTAGCAATTGCTAGGGCAATGGCCTAATAATTGCAGGGCCATCAGGAATATGATGAGCATAGATGCTAATGAGGTTATATTTAAATTAGTTTTCGCTCGCGTTGGTGTGATTATTATTATCGTTTTTTTCTTCGCAAAAATATTAATCTTATAACTTGATACTTCTTGGGACCATCAGCCTATAAGCCTCAATAGGCTTTTAATGATGGCCCTTTGTTCTTCTATTTTAACTAGAAATGCTTTGTTTATGTTTTTATGGTTTGCATGTGTTTTTTTTTTAACGAAAAAGGAATAGAGAATGAATGAACTTGAAACATTATGACAAGACTTAGCACATTAAACATAAGCAGTGTTGCAAAAAACAAGTCACGTATGTTTGTTTTCTTCTTCATACTTCAAGACACATAATAATGGGATTACTCATTGTTTTCCGATTACATCAAAGGAATCAAATTCAAATAGATATGAAACCGAAAACTATTTTTGGCAGCACATCTGCCCGCCCGGGCGCTCCTCGGGGTCATAGCAGGATGCAACTTCCCCTTGAGGCTATAAAAACAGCTGGGCCTCTCATAGCAGTCGATATATCTATACTATCACTATGACGGTCAAGAAATGTAATCTACCATCCGTCATGTAACCTCATTTAGACCAATCGTGTTGCAGGATTATCAGTGTATGAGATATATTAAACAGAGATTGAACAATCTGCTAAAACAGAAATTAATGATGAGCAATTATTGCATTTTACTGTATACGTTGTCAGGTTCTCTCTCTTACTCTCCATCCCTTTATTTCATATTTTTAAAAACTTTAATTTTTGTTTTGGCTTGTTTTGTAGTACCTCGGGGCATATTTATATAATTTATCTTCGCATTTTACGGCAAGAAGAACAACTATCATTCGTCTCCCGATATACAAACGAACCGGTACGGAAAGACCGCAACGGCTTTAGAAAACATTAGGGACTTTTAGATTGAGTGGACGAGAATAAGCCAGTTCACGGTTGCAGTCTGAGCATGAGCAGATCAAGGTCATTGCAGAACAAATTTTGAAATACACGGAGACGGAATACTGGATACGTGCTCATGAGAGTTATGTAATCGTTATTCATGATACACAGGTGGAAGTATTCTTTGAAAAGGGGAAACAAAGACTAGCACCTCCATCGCTGTAGGAGTGATTATTCCAAAATGTAAAAAGTGGGACCTCTTCATGTTTTGAAGATCTGTGGATATTCGGGGTCATTGCAGTAATGTGCTAACCGTGAACTGGTCTATACGACGAACGCCGACTGATCATGCGTGTCAACGTACTTAACTGCCCATGTTGGCTACAATTAGAAATCTTTTAGATTGCACTCGACGATATGCATGCAGGAAGTAACACAATAAACCTCACGGACAAAGAAAGAGGACAAAATATACAGTTCCTCATTCTACCCTCAACAAAAGAACATCCCTTCACTGCTAATATGTAAATATGTGTAGAACAGGTGAATATGCATGTGACACCTGCACACCTGTTCTACACATTTTTACATAATAACAGGAAAAGGGATGATCCTTGGTCTACCTGAGGAACTGTATATTTTATGCGCACGCGGCATACTAGTACCTTTCAGCATGTAAAGGCGCTATATAAATGTCAATATGTATGCATGTACTAGATTTAGGAAAATCAAGGTTGACGCATTCTCGATCGCCGACTGAGACGACATAACACATGCGCAGTGCCTTAAAATGACGTCACACGTTGCAGTCAAAGCTGTCGACGTGCAAATCTAAAAGTCCCTAATGTTTGCCAAGGCGGGGAGCATGACGTTACTTATTAACACGACCTCTCAACACGATTCTCCATTCCCGGAATACAACCGTCATACGTAGTGCTGCATCCGTACGTCATAGAGTATCTTTGAACTAGCACCTAGTACAGCTTTGACCGGTAATGCTCAATAGCCGATGTCTATAAACACATCTAACCATTTCATATTATTCTTGAAAAGGCAGTCTTTATCGTGGAAATTACCGCAACATCTTGGACTACATAACAACGCCTGACTAAATGTGGTAAGTTTTTTTTTTTATATAAGGTTTCAGTTTTATAAAGGCAAGGCGATGCGATTAAACACCAATATTTCCAACTTAAATTAAAGTACAATCCGCTGTGTCTTTTCAAATGCTTTTATACGTTTCTGTCAACATTCTCACACAAGGGTATATTTTCTCTTGTTTATATTTCTATGATTATATTCATTGTTATCACTATTCTTTGTTAAGTTCAATGTCGTTCCCTTTTTCAAATATAATATTGTTTCAATCGAACATCTGCAGGTTATTCTTAAACCCGGCTTAAAACATATATCAATGTTCTAGTAAAGAGACAAACACTTTTGTAATATTCGCATTCGAGATAAACTTAGTGGTCGTCACAATAATTCATGTTACACTTTCAGATCAGTTGATTAAGTAAATTACGTTGGCATTTATTTGTTATTATATTTATTCACATCGGCCCAGAATTACTCAACATTGAAATAGGAGAAGCAATTCATATTGTGATCAAATAGGCTCTCTTATATACCTAGTACTACATGTGTTGAATCGTGTAATATGTATTTCATTATTTTCGTCGTATTTATAGTTTAAAGTTCCTTGTTTTGATGAAAATAATGAAGATTGTTTCATTATCATTATTATCATTATTGTTATCATCATCAGCTTCATTATCTTCATCATCATTATAAACATTATTACTATTTAAAGTGGTAGTAATAGCAGCAGCAGTAGTAATAGTAGTAGTAGTAGTAGTAGTAATAGTACATGTAATACTCTTGTTATAATTATCATTATCATCATCACTCATTCATATCATAAATCTGTCCTAATCCTCCTTTACAACTATCTTTAAACTGATATCTTTTCATCGATAAGGATAAGCTGTTGCCGTTCACTTTTTATTTTTGCCTCTATTTAAACTATAAAAACATGGTCTTAGGCATTGCAAATAATAATTAATTCATGGTCATTGTATTTCTTCACAGATACCCAACGATAATGGATATAGTGTAGTTTATTCATACCTTAACAGTCTGGCATAACATATGAACAAGAAAACAAGAAAACCGAGCTTTTTAAAGCCACCAAATATAATAAATAAATAATGTCATATAAAGGTAAACTTAAGGATTTAAAATAAGAACCGTCTGGCCTTTAACTTTCACAATTGACTTTAGATTATATGTATTTGACCAAAACCAAGAATGGCGAATCTGTGAAAACTCTTGACTTGATCATTATCATTATAGTTATTTTTCATTATCATTATTATTATGATTTGTTTATTCGAAGAACTTGAGCAACGTTCGGGGATATAGAAGAAAAATAGTAAAATACTGAATGTGAATATCAAAAGGTTTGTTTATTTTAGAAACAGATCTGTACACATTTATTTTCCTAACAAACTGTTTGTAAAATATGTTCTTTGATCACATGTTCATATATTCACATGCGTTAATCCAATAGTAATAACATATGAAGTCACGTAGTACAGAATTCTCTGTTAATTTCTAGGACCCGAATCTTCAATTCTTCTGAAAATTAAAGGAGAATCATAAGTCTTATTAAACTGACTATACGATTAAAGGTTTTAAGAAAATTGACTTCTGCAAATAAATGAGGACTCACATATTTTCACCAATCAGTTTGTTTGTAGATGATGCCAAACATGCGCGAGCAGCCAAAAGTAATTTGTATTCGACTCAAAACTTACATCCATTAGACTTGAATTTAAAGTATTTATAGTCTTGTTTAAAATCAAAGTTTTGCACCCGGTTCAGAATCCTTTGGGCTATTAAAATCCTTTTGACTTAAAAATAAGTCTTAGAAATAAAGAGTAGAATTATGTAATGAAAATAACACAGTAATGTAAATATTATATTGCGAAAAAAATATCAAAGGAAAAGGTGTATTCAGTTTTTCGTTTTACATGAAAAATAAGGTACAAGTTAGTATATGGCAATATAAAAGACTCCAATATACATTTTAAGTTTGCGACTAATATGACGAATACTGTGACTGATATTCATTTGACATACAGGAACAAAACCCTGGCTCGTACAACCTGAATTGATACTGATTTCCATGAAATAATAAACTAATTATCTGGTCTTATTTGCCCAAGGTAGCCATGCCAGCATTTGAACGGCTCTTCTTGCGGGCCCTGCAATAATAATAATAATAATAATAATACTCAGTTCTTTTATAGCGCATAACACATTACAGGATAGCATGTCCCTATGCGCTTCAAATAGAAAGGAAAGAATTACAAGAACAAGTCATACACACAAGAAAATCCACTTAGAAGCAAAGAAGTACATGTAGTGTTGGACGCTGAGTTCATGAGTGTACAATTTTAACATTGAATAAATACGTTTTAAGAGAAACCTTAAACTTATTGTGATTTCTCATGGAATCTGGAAGTGAATTCCATAAAACTGAGGAGGCGTGCATAAAAGAACGTTCACCGTATGTTTTTGTTGAGGTGGGAGGAACAATAAATGATGATTTTGAGCTTGATCTTAAAGTACGAGTAGGCCGATATAATGATAAAAGTTCACATAAATAAGAAGGGGCAATGTCATGAAAGCATTCGTATGCAAAAACTAATAGTTTAAACAAAATACGGGAGTGGACAGGAAGCTAATGCAGATTTCGTAGTACAGGAGTAATTGATTCGTATAATGAGCCTATCTTTGCTAGGTACCCATTTACACCGCGTTGAATGGGACAAATGTGGATAAAAAACGATAATGATTTAATAACATTTATTATAGAAATAACGTTGAAAGTATGTATATTTTTAAAAGTTCTTTGAATCAATAACGGAATCAATAACGTCATTTGGGTAATGAGGGATACAATATGTTATCAATTTAAATCAGTCAATTTATATGAACAGCACATTAGCCCATGAGTTAAATATGCTGTCCTTTTAACCTTTTTCTTCTTCTCCAAAAACCATATTGTTGTTTTATTTTTAACGGCGCGTATCATTCGATCGTAATTATTAACGCCAAATTGTATTCGCATTAAGAAATAATCTACACTGCATTATTAATGCACTATTGGTATTTTGCTAGACTTTCCTAAAGTCTTTGCGAAGCGGCGACATTCTTCAATTTACATTTTACTTGAACATCAAAACGTTTCCTTTAGATATAGAATTAGGTAATGCATTGAGTATAATTACATTGCAAAATACACCTTGGGATAGGCATATAGTGATTTACATGGGAAGGAATACCCGTGTATAATATTTAAGGTCGAAATACTGAATGAATACGGCGGTGAATCAACACACGTTTAGCGTCTACCTGGTTAACCATTAACTAATAAACAAACATTTTGGGAGCTGGTATGTCGATGTCGTTCATTTGGGTTATAAAGTCGGGTAATCTGTGTGGCTATGATATATGTTTTGATATGTGTGGCCAGATATGACACATATATTTTAATATTTGTTTTTTGTCTGTACTTATATCCTACTTCATGGTGTTTTCATTTTTGGAACTCGTCCTCAATGACTTAAAATGGAAATCAATATAAGGGAGAAGTTTGATTGCATGTATCGATTTATCTTCAAATACTCTTGTCACTCTTTGGCAGATAGAATAATTTAACTGAGGAATTACGAATGTATATGAACTGCAGTTTTGATAGGCTATTTGTATACACTTTTATCACATTTAATGTTTCAGCTGTGATACTTTGATCTGCCCTTGTATACATCCTAAGCATAATACTATCATAAGGTGATCAGACACTAACATAATCTGAATTTAATGGATTATTTTTATCGTTTCTACAAGGCCATTTTGAATATGACATCTTCATAATATAACAAAATTGAATGAACAAACCTTTAAATGCTTCCTTACAAGTTATTTCATAGTAGTTAGGTAGAACAAGCAATAATGCATGTCTTACCTAGAAAAAGTTAAATTATGCAAATTGAATTCTGACTATTGATATACAGTTATGATGAAATTTTAATGAAATGAAATAATTTGTAGCAATGTACTTAAAAAAAGATTTTTGAATTAAATTTGATTACATTACAAAGATAATCTATTGGTTTGGTTTGTATTTCTTTATACATTTTTCTTGTACAGAAGGGGAGCTTTCCAGATATCACAATGAAGTACCTGATAATTGCAGCTGTATTATGCATCTTTATTGGTATGTATCACTTGGCTGTGTATTATTTAATAAATGTCTTAGTTATTTGTTTTATTTACATGATTTCAAAGTTCTAACCTTTAAAGTTTGCTAGTGCTACAAAGTGTTTACAATTTTAGAAATAATGTAAAGGCCTCATGTCTTCCCTAATATGATGGTTGTTTCTAGAAACTAGTTTACCAACCTTGACAGTTCTTTGTATCCAATAATAAACACACTAAGAAAAATTGAACAAAACGTTTCGTATACGGAATATATAGGTTTTTTATGTGATGAAGTATGCAACCATTTAGAATCCCCAACGGTTCCAACATTGTACATTTATCTGATACAAAGGAGAAGAAGAATATACTTCTATATTCACATTCACCTACGAACTTACTCCAGTTATAATGAACTACATCATTCCCATTGTGATCTTAGAAAAGAAAAAGGGAAACTAATCGCGGCAGGCGGTTTGTTTTTCTTTGGGGGGGGGGGGGGTGTAGAGATAATTATCCACATGAGTCAAGAGGGGTTAAAAATAACATATTCGCTTATTATTTTGATGATTGCTTGCTCTACAAATCATCATGCCTCCATCCGGTTACATGAAACGCCCTGATGTACGACTAAATATATGAATGTCATGATGATTTCAGGTGTATCTGACGCTCTATGGTGTTACAAGTGTTCCATCAGTTAACATGAAATGCCCTAATGTACAACTAAATATATGAATGTCATGATGATTTCAGGTGTATCTGACGCTCTATGGTATTACAAGTGTTCCGACTAAATATATGAATGTCATGATGATTTCAGGTGTATCTGACGCCCTCTGGTGTTACAAGTGTTCCGGGTCTGGATGCGAGACACCAGACACAACCGTAGAAGGTGTTTACATCACGGAATGTGACGACTACACCTCTCTTTGTTTCGTAAGTATGACGTTATAACCCGTACATGAAAAATACTTTAAAAATAGTTGTGGATATAGCCCCCCCCCCCCCTCCCCCCCCCCCCCCCCCCCCCCCCCCCCCCCCCCCCCGTTGATGATCCAGTTATATCCCCGTCACACCGCCATATGATTCCAAGTGGGCCGATTTCGGTCTGTTATCGGTCAGGGCCTTGTTTCACAGAACTATTTATCAATCACAAGTTCTTGAAACATAAGTTTTGAGGTTGCTTTTGAAAGATTCTACTGAAGGAATCTATCTGATCCCTCGAGTTAAACAATTCCAGAGCGATGGCCCGGCATGAGCGAAAGGCTGTCTCCCCCCCCCCCCCACACACTTTGTATTAAGCTTGGGAAGAACAAGCAATCAAGATATCGCAGGTGTATAGTGATTAATCAAAGAAATATTGCACTGTAGAGCAGAGCCATGACCACAATGAAACAATAGCAAACGAAGTTTAAAGATATAAATGTATTGTATAAAGCTAGTCGTTTGTATGAATGACGCCCCACCAGAAAGTTGTAAAATGTTGTTGGAATCCTTTAAAATTGTGGTTTGGTAATGGCGAACAGAGAAAAATACATAATTTCATTACATCATATTGTCAAATAGGTTGCTAAAGTCATTATTTCTCAAAGTTTAAAAAGTATGAACATAGGTGACGAAAGTATGATCTAAATTTTCAACTGTTTTGTTTCCCTTTGTGAGAATCGTTGTCGCTGGTAAATGAAGTTAAAGGTAAAGACCAGTATTGGAAACGCCCCAATTTCAAAAAATGAAATGGAAGCTCTCATTACCAATCATGTGAAAGAATATGTTTTGACTAATACATGATGATAAAAAAAATTGCCGGGAAACCGCCTACTAATTCATATATTTGGTAAATTTGTTTCTCTCATGGTCTGTGAGAGATATAGGGTAGTCCCATATACATCTTTATGTGTATAGTGCTTGTAGCTTTACGAAGAATGGGCCAAATTTCTTATCATTTTGATGATTCCAGGACCTTGCAGATGCTAGATGCTAGATGATCAACCTTTTCTGATCGATTCCACAACGTTTATTTCACAATGCAATCGCATGACCATAACTGGTCTTTACCTTTAACATGACGTAACTAAATATCAATGGCATTGAACTAATGATTTCATTGTAAATGTTTTCCTCCCTCTCTCCAAATTCTTCTCTCCTTCTTGCCTCATTGTGAAACAAACATGAAAACAAATCAAAATTATCTGCCGTCAATATGCTTAATTTTTGTTTCTTCACTTTAAAAATATTTTGATGTATTCTTTCCGTTGCTCTGCTCTTTTCCTTTTCGGTAAGAATTGCGTTGCTCTGCATTTTGTTAAATTCATTATTAATTAATTTGGTCTGCAATATTTTCCATAACATGAAGCTATCTGCCAATTTCTTTCTTGTCCATCCTGTTGTCTTTATATGCTAAATGTCTTCTCCATAAACTGAACAAAAATGGTTGAATTTTCCCCATTATTCTTATTATTTTGTTTGAAATTTCAAATGAACCTTGACTCACGCTGAAAATATCAATTTGATATAAACAAATATATATCATGCCTTTGGGGGGCTTCGTCCAATATTCATGTCATATACTCGACCCTAAAAAAATCGGTCCCTCTTCATATCTCGGCTTTTTTTCTCCCGACTAAATTCGGCCCTTTCCCGACTCGTCCCACTCTCACGTCAAAATCGATCCAATGCAGAGACAAGTGATGCAAATCGAGGGGTCAACAATATATGCACGTGGCTGTACCCAAAGAAAGAACGAATGTCAGAACTTATGCTATAATGGGGAAAATTACGAGATCTGTGAATCATGCTGTTTCGCAAACCTGTGTAATAGCGCAAGACCCCTGACCCCAAATGCGGCCCCCGTTGTCTTTTCCATCATCATGGCTTTAATCGCTCGATACTTAATGTAGAGTATGTCCTTAGTGCCTTTCAATTATAATCCTTCTGCTTTAATTGTGAATGTCTTCAAACCTTGCACTTTTCCATTTTCGGTATCGTTTCCCAACGAATGCCTGATGGACTCCATTTAGAAAGCTTTAAATCATGAAAAAATAAAATAGGCTGCATAATATGTTGGTTGCTAGTGCCACACACAAACAAACAGAAGTTTCGAGAAGAAAAAAAATCGCATGTGCTTCATTTATTTCTTTTTTCTCTTTCCTTTTATCCACTCATCGATTGTAATCACAATATTATCGGCTTTCATACCCTTCGACACCATATCAAACCATGCTCCATGCATGTATAATACCTTCCTCCCCCAACTTCCCCTCTCTTTCTCTTTCTCTCTCTCTCTCTCTTTCTGTCTTTCTTCCTCTCTCTCTCTTACCCTTATATCCATTGTCAAACCATTGTACATGGTGATGTCGTGACCGCATTCAAATTAACCCTTCTATTACCGTACACAAAATTTTCCGAACACCTCTCTCATTCCTCTTCTGCGACTTACACCCAAATATGGGATCCACCGCACACCCTCTCCTCCTAAAATCATCACACATTAACTACACAACTAACCCCACTACCATCTGATATCACCAACACCACCACCCTCACCACCCTCACCACCACCAACTCTACCACCATCATAAAAATCACTACCACACCACTCCCTCTATTAACGAATGTCACCAACAACACCATCATCATCAACTGCAACAACAACCTTACCAACGCTACCATCACTACCAACGACATCGACATCATCACCATCATCACTACCACAACCGCTCCACCAACTCCTACAACAAAAAAACACCACCACCCCCGTCATCATCAACACCACATCCCCGGCCATCCTACTTATATTGCACCAAGCAGAAACAAACGATCACGCACTATGGGGAGTCCATGTACGCCCGGGGCTGCACGTCCCGCAAGTCAGACTGCCAACCCGGGTGCCAAGGTGAGCCAGATAATCAACTCTGTGAGTCCTGCTGCTTCTCGAACCTCTGCAACAGATCAGCTACGGTGCATGTCAACCTCGTTCTCCTTGTTACGACGTTCCTGATTGGCGCACTGTTATTACGCTGTTGATGGAGACAGTAGAGCGCCGCCTCTGATTGGACCAAAGAATCTTTCAAACATCTCTTTCTTTTCATTTTGTATTGTTGCGATGGTTAATTATGGCAAAGTAGTCGTCCTCAAGATTTAATCAAATGGAGTCACATGAATTCAACAAATCAAAATATCCGGCAAATGAGTTAAAGTGTATGCGAAGTAGTCAACAAACAGTTATGTTCGTAAACGTAAAGCCAATTTCCATGATCATTATGATTCAATCGATATTGAAACAAAGACATGAATATAAAATCAATTTCAAGAAAGTGCGTTAAGATCTTAGAGACGCATAGAAGTGGATTTTCATGGGGAATTTTCACCATTCGGATATTTACCCAATAACCGGTGTTGTCACCAAGATGGGACTTCACCTTTACGATCGACAGGTCTTATTTAAAAATGCATAATGCTCTATCCTAACACCGTAAGGAATCCTCGTCATATACATCAAATTTCCCCTCACCCTCCAGATACGTACAGGCAGTTGGGGCTATTTTCTAGTTGGACCAGGGGTTCGCTGCTTCAAAGTCCTATTGCACACACATACACATAAATAGGAAATTCGACCAAATCTAGTGGCAGCGAATTATGATGCAATACACATAGACGGTGACTACTATTATATGGCTTTAAGAAAATCAAGACGAAATCGCAAGTTGTAGCGTAACGCACTTTACTCTTAAAAACAGGAACAATGCAAGTGTTTCCATTTAGACCTTTAGCCATTGCTATTCTGTACAATGAAATATTTCAAATGCCTTTAGTCTATTCTGATGTATCATATTTCTGGGGCCCGTTTCATAAAACTTGTTATCTATAACAACTGCTAAATTTCTATGACAAATTTGCTCTCAGCCAATCAGATGCCATAATTTCAGTAGCTTATAACAGTAGCTTGTAACTTGTTATTGATAACAATTTTTATGAAACAGTTCCCTGGTGTTGTTATGTTGTTCATTTTGTTATCGAAAGAATATGAAGTAGAATGTTATTTGCCAAGTATTTAAATAATCAGCGCGTTTAATGAAAGTCTTTCGATATTTGCTATTGACAGGCATTGAATAATGACGTCATATTCTGTGTGATATTTTTATAAAGCAATACTAAATAGCTAGGAAATATAGGACTACAATTTAAAGTGTTCTGAGTAAGATGAAATGTACATACCTTACGTGCTACATGATTACTGAAAACTGGCATGGATTCCTTTTTTTTTAAATACAATGATGCAATAAATAGTCGTAATTTAGAATTAATAAGTCTTGTCACTCTTGTGTCTTGGGAAACTTACATCAAGAAAACATTATCAAAATGGCATAAGACCTTGCCAATACTTTAACCGCAGCGTTTGTAGATTGTGTTGATAATAATTTTGTTTAGTAATTGTTAAAAAGCAGTAGATTGTAGAATTCTGAATTTTTGCTTTACATATTTTGCTAAGACTATGATTTCCTTTCCCATCAAGCATTTGTTTGTTTGTTTGTTTCAAGTTCAATGTTTAACAACGTTTCCAAATTGATAACAAGAAAGCGTAGAAATAGTTGTTTTACTGCACTCTTGTATATTCGAATGAAGAGTATCATCAATGTTTCATAAGGTAAAAGAATTTATCATACATAGGTGTATGAATTTAAACTTTGTATGAAAATGTAATTTGAATAATTTTTTTGGAAAATTATCTTTGTAATAAACCTGCTTTCATTATCTTTTTTTACAATGATGTAACCAAAAGAGTACTTGACAATTTTAGTAATAAATACTTTGTATATAATGTTATACCTCCATTGAGTCATTTTTTGGTAACAGTCATCATGCGGAGGAGTTTAGAGAGCTGCTAGTGATGATGGTAGCATAAATCTGCTAATCTAAAGTTGTGTTCATGATGGGATGGTTGACCATATTTAGTTTGTTTTGTTGGTTATGTGGGTGTGTGAGGGTGTGCGTTGTGTGTGCGTGTGTTCTGTGCAATGAAGTTCGGTAGATTAACAATCATTGATTCATTTATTAATTGATTTATTCGTTGGTTAGTTGCTTGATTGATCGATGATTCATTGATGATTGGTTGATAGATTGATCGGTTGATAGATTGATTGATTGATTGAATGATTAGTTGAATGATTGATTGATTAGTTGATTGGTTGATTGATTAGTTGATTTATTGGTTGATTAGTTGATTGATTGATTAAATGATTGGTTGATAGATTGATCGGTTGATAGATTGATTGATTGATTGAATGATTAGTTGAATGATTGATTGATTAGTTGATTGGTTGATTGATTAGTTGATTTATTGGTTGATTAGTTGATTGATTGATTGAATGATTGGTTGATAGATTGATTGGTTGATAGATTGATTGATTGATTGATTGGTTGATTGGTTGATTAGTTGATTGATTGATTGAATGATTAGTTGAATGATTGATTGATTAGTTGATTGGTTGATTGATTAGTTGATTTATTGGTTGATTAGTTGATTGATTGATTAAATGATTAGTTGATTGATTGATTGATTGATTGCTTGGTTGATTGATTGGTTGATTGAATTATTGATTAATTGATTGATTAATTGGTTGATTGATTGATTGGTTGATAGATTGATTGATTGGTTGGTTGATTGATTGATTGATGGGTTGGTTGATTGATTGATTAGTTGATTGATTGATTGGTTGATTGATTGATTAGTTGATTGATTGATTAGTTGATTGATTGCTTGGTTGATTGATTGGTTGATTGAATTATTGATTAATTGGTTGATTGATTGATTGATTGATTGGTTGATTGATTGATTGATGGGTTGGTTGATTGATTGATTGATTGATAGATTGATTGATTGGTTGGTTGATTGATTGATTGATTGATTGAATTTTTGATTTGTTGGTTGATTGGGAAATTTAATTGATTTGTGGTTATTACTTTCTTCAATGGTTGACCGTTGAGTGAGCGACTGAGCTAAGCCACCCTGAGTGTGTGTTAGTACAATTACATGTTTTATATTGATTGGTTGTTTTGGGGTGTTTTAATATTTTGTTTGCTTTCTTTATTGTTTGCTTGTTTTTCCCTATTATCTGATATACTTGAAGTCATTCCAAGTGAGATGAAGAAATTCTTTACGTATGACTTTTACAATGATTTTTAAAGTAATAGACTGCTTTATAACTTGCAAAATGTTCACTATTGAAAGGAGCGGTCTAAATTGACAACACTATTTATATGAATGTTCTAAATCATCAAAGTTATAGATAAATAACTTAAGATATAATAGACAAGACAACTGGAATATGCTGTTTCAGCTTGCAACATTTCACCTCCACCCCGTTGCAAGCTAAACAGTAAGTCCAGATTAATCTTTAAAGTTATCTTACAGCAGTATTGCATTTTTGTTATTTGATAATTGAAACTGGGTAGGCCTAGTTGGTTAGCTGGGTCTATTTCTACAATAGGCCTATACAAAATGAGACAGACTATACATACATTATGACATTGACAAAATATATAAACAATTCTATAATTCAATGAAGGCTGGATTGCTTTGTTTATTGTTTCCTTGTTTCTCCCTTTTATCTGAAGGTATACTTCAAGACAAATATTATAAATTATTAAGAAATATGTTGAAAAGTCATTCCAAGTGAGATGAAAAGATTCATTACAGATGAAGTAAAGAAAAACACATACGTGCTGCCTTTTGCAATTGCCTGTTTCATAGGGGGTCGCAATTCTTACGTGAGGTATGATCTGTGGGAATTATAGACTCAATCTGTCATTAAAATAGCGTTCTGTTATTGCCAACTAATAGGATTTGGCATTGGTTTATAAAACGAAATTCCGAGATTTACGGCACGCACACATTCCTAGACTCGTTCATTTCTCGTTAATGTGTAACTACTATTTGCATTATTTATGAGGACTTTACACACCTATCTGCATATCAGACGAGTTCACATCCAACTATCATCTTAATATCAAACCCACATACTCACTCAGTCTTCACGCGACGACGATTGATCGATAGGTATCGTTGTAGTTGATGTAAACGCACTACAAGAGCCAAGTACACAAAGGCACAAAATGGCGCCGGATTTCTCGTTAATGATTGACTAGTACGACACAGCCAAAGACAGACAAACAATCGTCTTATTCGACTGTTTGTCTAAGGCCTGATAATATAATTCCTTGTACATATTCGTACAAAGGTGTAACAATCCCTAATTTCGAATGTAGCACTGCGTCGACATTTCTACCGTTTGGGCTCATTATTCGTCACTTTTACCTGGTAAGTCAAATTTTAAATCATATTTTTGATTGATCATGATTATGAAAATCTGCATTTGATAATAAATCATGTGGACGTGCCGTCAATATTTCCGCCCTTGCGAAAAATGTATGGCCAGCGACTATCGATTATCATGTCGTTTCTACTAATGAGGGACAGAAGAATCACTAGAGTGCTTGGAAACCCACGTCATGAATTACAATTCTGTGAATATTTGTCATTATGATAGTTCGAAATATCAGTTTGTAACAAGAACATTATTCAGCCCAATTGACACTGGTTGCAAATGAAAGGTTAAGCATATATCCATAAGTCCGGCCCGCCAGAGGTTAGGAACCCAATTATATTGTAAAGTCTCACCTGTGTAGACCCTATGCATTAAACACGCAAGTGTTGTAAAATAGGCAGTACATAAAAACTACTTTTATATATATATATATGTATATGTTTGTATATAAAAGTGATGGAATGTAATTTTCTTTCCCTACATTTATATGTTTTCAGAAATATTACCAAGATGAACACGTTAATAACCACACTCCTTCTCTTCACCTTCCTCGGTAAGTCAAATAATAATTGTATTTTTATTCACATGTTTACACTCGGGTAAAATCATGCATGTCTGGAGATAGAAGAAGTAGTATTAAGTATAAGTAATAGTAGTAGTAGTAGTAGTAGTAGTAGTAGTAGTAGTAGTAGAAGTAGTAGTAGTAGTAGTAGTAGTAGTAGTAGTAGAAGTAGTAGTAGTAGTAGTAGTAGTAGTAGTAGTAGTAGTAGAAGTAGTAGTAGTAGTAGTAGTAGAAGTAGTAGTAGTAGTAGTAGTAGTAGTTGCAGTAGTAGTAGTAGTAGTAGTTGCAGTAGTAGTAGTAGTGGTAGTTGTAGTAGTAGTAGTATTTGTACTAGTTGTAGTAGTTGTAGTAGTAGTATTATACAAGAGTAGATATCAATGGTAGTAGTAATAATAGTAGATAGCAATAGAAGTAGCATAAGTAGTAGTAGTACATAGTAGTAGTACAAGTTGTAGTAGAAGTAGTAGCAATAGTAGTAAAAATGAAGAAGATGATGATGATAAATTGTCTTGGCAAAGGACGGTAGTAGTAGCACCAATGGTAAAGATGAAGAAAAAGATGATGATGATGATAATAATAATAATGTAATTATAATAATGATACTACTTATAATAATAAGTATGATGATGGTGATGATTATGTAGATTAATGTATTGCCAAATGACGGTAGTAGCAATGATAGTATTAATGGTAATGATGAAGATACAGTAATGATGATAATAATAATAATGTAAATACTAATAATGATACTACTACTAATAATAAGTATGATGATGTTAATGATCATGTAAATTAATGTTTTTCTGTAGTAGCATTACTAATGGTAAGGATGAAGATGTTAATGAAGACGATGATAATAATGTAATGCTAATAATAAACTACTACTACTAAGAAATACGATGATGGTGATGATAATATTAATAGTAATGATGAAGATAGTAATGATGATGATAATCATAATGTTATACTAATAATGATACTACTACTAATAATAAGTATGATGATGTTAATGATCATGTAAATTAATGTTTTTCTGTAGTAGTATTACTAATGGTAAGGATGAAGATGTTAATGAAGACGATGATAATAATGAAATGCTAATAATAAACTACTACTACTAAGAAATATGATGATGGTGATGATAATATTAATAGTAATGATGAAGATAGTAATGATGATGATAATCATAATGTTATACTAATAATGATACTACTAATAATACGTATGGTCATGGTGGTGATTGTGTAGATTGATGTCTTGTCAAAGGACGGTAGTAGTAGTAGTAGTAGTAGTAGTAGTAGTAGTAGTACTAATGATGATGATGATGAAGATGGTGGTTACGATATTGATGTAGATTATTTTTCTTGCCAAAGGACTGAAATTCAAACCCTCGATCCTCGGATTGAGAGTCCAGTAAATGAACCACCTTACGACACCTCCATCTTGATCTCGTGATTATTCTCTTTGGATATACAGGTGTTTCGTCAGCCTACTTCTGTTGGGATTGTTCTAGTGATGACTTTCAAGACGGAGCAACCTGCGCCGACCCATTCGCGAAGGCCGACTCTGATCTCATTAAGAGACAGTGCTCAGGAGATTGCTTCGTAAGTCACTATGGGTGGTATTCTCGAAAGCGGACTAACTTTAGTCCATGGTTTAACTTTAATCCACCGACTAAGTGTGGAATGCCAAGTGTCCATATGAATAATTTGATATGTCCCTAAAATACCATGATAACATAATTATATCATAGTAATATTGTTGTTTATTCATTATGTTATTACATTTTATTTAAATTTAGTGACAGATTAAATTATTCAAAAACATATTCATATGGACACTTGGCATTCCATACTTAGTCGATGGATTTAACCATGGACTAAAGTTAGTCTGCTTTCGAGAATACCACCCTAGATTATTAACTCTAATTTGCCACACAAATAATTGTTTATTGCCACTTGGTCTACCACCAGGTCATGTACTACCCAATTGGTCTATTCTCATCTGGTCTACACCCAGTTCGTCTATTTTCAACATGGTCTAATAAACATTTTAAGCATATATATAATACATGTTATAATAATCATAATTGGGTAGACGAATTGGGCATTAGACAAACTGGGAATAAGACTATAGCTGGTTATTAGACTAAATGAACAATACACCAAATGAACTATATGGTAATAGACCAATTAAACGGTTTTTTCTTCTTTTCATTTTGATCAGTCATAACATTTCAAAGTATAGATCCATTATTGTACCTACTACTTAATCAACCGTTCCCCAGTGCTTTTAGGCACCAGAGACAGTTTCTCTTACATTGTATTTGTAATTGCATGGCCAATACACAACTTTAGTGTTATAGGATTGTTACCATCAATTCGTAGAAAATCTAATAACAAACAAAGAACTCGGGTTATTCTTTTATCATTCCATCATACTCCACTGCCCGGTATTTTTCATTGTAATCTGGTAATAAAGTACTTGATTCACAGATAGGCATTCCAAACCTATGGATTATTTAACTCCCTCACTGAGAAATAACGATTGTCACCAAATTCCTGCTCTCTTCTGTTTTGTTTTTTTCAGAAAGAGGTCATAACTTTTGGAGACGGTGGCGTACAGTACCGACGAGGTTGTGACGCATGTACAAAAGGGTGCTCAACTGTCGGAACAACAAGAACATGCCGAGAGTGTTGCTTAGGGCAACTCTGCAATAGCGCCGACAACGTTCACGTCAACCAAGTGGCCGCGATAGTTACGTCATGTTTGGCCACCCTCTACTATTTTCTTTAACAATGTAATGTAGATTCCTTTTTATTTCTTCCATATTCTAATGCAATAGAGTATACAACTTTTGATTAACGAGGAAACGTATCTTTCCTCCTGTGTTTGAACTTTTGTAACAATACTGCCATGGGAGCGGGGAGGGGGTCACTGAGGGCGCTTTCTATATATATATCAACTAGTGTCCCTTTATAAAGAAACAGTAAAATCAACATTCATTTTCTGAAAGTTTTTAACAATTTTAGAAATATAATTTATGAATAAACAAATGAGGTATAGAAAATAAGCTTCTACCACCTTACTGTCAGAACATGAAACGACGGATGCTGGAAAATGAAGTGCCAGTAAATAATATAGCTTATTTCAAAATTCCGAGGTGGAGGAGGGCTGTACCCCCCCCCCCCCCGCCCCCCATACCCTCCCACCGGCTCCTTCGCTTCTGATGTAAGGGTATCAGCAATGTGGTACGTACATAACTTTTCTCGTCATTTGCTCATCTTAATAGTGACATCTGCACTAAAAAAAAAACACGAGCTACACTTTACAATTTAAAATGATCCTTTATGTTTGTGTTCTTATCGACAATTTGAATTTGAATACAAGAATATCGTACATAGTTTTTAAAATATTCTTGCTGCTTTTAGGGTGTAGGTGCAAAAAAATAAATATATCATACGCTTTTTGCTTTCGAACTACGAATTTGAATTCTGTACTATAAGTCCACATTCTGTGCTAACTTAAAATAGCGCCATGGAAATATTAATTTACTAACGACCCTCTGTACATTTAACGTGAAGTTTTCAGCTTTGTATTTCTGTCATTAAATAAGAATTAAGTATATTAAAGATGAAGTTGAGTTCCGGTCATGCGATTGCATTGTGAAAGAAAGGGTGTGGAACCGACCAGAAAAGGTTGATCATCTAGCATATTAGAATTTGTGTGTATTGCAAGGTTCTGGAATCATCAAAATGATAAGAAATGTGGCCAAGTCTTGGTAAAGTTACAAACACTTGCACAGAAACATGTATATGGGACTACACGAACACGTGGCGTAAAAAGCCGGCCCCCCGATTTTTACGATGTTACATGCATATGTAGAATATGAAGGCATTTGAAGAGCCATGCTTTTCAAGGAACATGTCTTAACTGATTTTCTTCCACACTTGCATAATAAGAATGAGTAATGCTCACAAATTATTTTTCAACTCTTCCCAGAACTCAACCTTCTCTTTAAAGGTACTATGTCCCTTTTGCAGCCAACCTCGAATTCTGTAGAACTTTGCAGGAGTTATGAATATGTCATGTATGTCCTATCTGTGAAATTTAAACGTTAGCAGTGTCCTCATATTCAAATTATGCAATGAAACCCGTTTACTTGCTAGATTTCACTGTCAGACACTATTGAGTGACTGACTGGCTTTTTTCTTCTTTGGTAATAACATACATGAAAAGAGTTGCAAAGGGTACATGAGCATTTGTCTACATCAATAACCCACTACAATTGTCTGAAAATCAAGACTATTACTTTTTGGCTCAATAGCCCTAAAGTCGATTTGACAACTAATAGTCGTTATTTTCCCACTTGAAGACATTTTCAAGCCTCACCTTTTTTAGGGAAGTTCTAAATTAGTATTATCTTTCAAATGTAGTTGGAATAACTTTTTCATTTTTTGGCCTGCAAATGGGACATTGTACCTTTAATCACTGGTACATTTACAATAAAGTTGTCTTTGTTTGAACATGAATACTAGGTAGGCTATGTATCGTCTCCATGGCTTAAATGCCTGTACGATTGACTTTTCTATCCATTATAGTTAATTAAGCTTTTTCGCATTCTGAGTTTGAAGACTGTACTTATTGAGATTTTAAAGAGATACCACTGCTTTGCTATTTGTTTACAAAAGAACGTTTGTTGTATGTAGTCTTGTTGCATAATCTAAGCAAAAGTTGAACTTTGATTGTGTAAATACTTTTCATATCCTGAAGATGATTCACCTTAATTTCGATGTAAATATTCAGGTTTTGTATGAGTCAATGAAATAAAGCGTCATCTATTTACAAATTTCTTTCTTATTTGACTAGACTTAATCATACATTTGAAATATATTTCGTTGCGCTTTGAACGAATAGCACGTGGAGTTTGGGGTCCTTCTAGAAAAAGTTGAGTTCCGGCCATGCGATTGCATTGTAAAAGAAACGGTGTGGAATCGATACGAGAAAGATGGTTATGTTGCATGATGTATTGGTGTTGGTACTGCAAGGTTCTTGAATCATCGAAATGATAAGAAATTTGGCCCAGTCTTGGTAAAAGTAACAAGCACTGTACACAGAAAGAAGTATGGGACTACGCAATCATGTGGCATAACAATGAGATCTTTATTTTTAAGCCGTTACTTGCCATATTAATAATAATAATAGCTCACATTTATAATGCGGCTAATACTACGTTTCTAGGCGCGGAACATATTATTACCCCGGTCATCGGATCCAGGCTTACCCGCACACAAGGTATGCACATTCTCCACTCCCTGGGGAGCATTCCAGCCAGTCGCCATTTTACAAGCGCCACTTGCTAATCAAACCACATTAGCTTTCGCATCCTACCGGGTACCCATTTTAACACCTGGGTGGAGAGTGGCAAATGTAGATCAATGTCTTGCCAAAGGACATTAGTGCCGCGGCGGGACTTGAACCGCGGACCTTGTGATCCACAGTCCGGTGACATATCCACTCGACCACGACACCTCTACCATTGAGAATATGAAGGCAATTGAAGAGCAATGCTTTTAAGGAAAAAAGAGTTCTTCCACACTTGCATAATAACAATGAAAACGCTCACAAATAAAAATTATTGTTCACCTTTCCTCAAAACGCAACGGTCTCTTTATCTTAGGAAAACTGTGGGGGTATATTAATTCGCCAGACCGCCTTTTCATCTATCTTCGGCTGTCTTTCGCTCTCTCTTTCTTTCTCTCTCTCTATCTCTCTCTCTCTCTCTCTCTATCTATATCATTAATCTCTCTCTCTCTCTCTCTCTCTCAATGTTTACCCCTCTCTTTGTCTCTTTCCAGTCTCTGCATATCATCTCTCTGCTCTCTCTCTCTCTCTCTCTCTCTCTTTATCTCTCTCTCTCTCTCTCTCTCTCTCTCTCTATCTATCTCTCTATCTCTCTTTATCTCTCTCTCTCTCTCTCTCTCTCTCTCTCTCTCTCTCTCTCTCTCAACATTTAGTCTAGTTTAGGCATCCATGCATCCATGCACGGGTTTTTCCCATACTAACGTCCCTTTATTATTACGTGAGTAAAAGAAGAAGAACAAAAAAGACACAATTGACTGCAAAGAATGTAAATATGAACTACTTTATTGCATTACTATATTGCTACTGTGCAGCTTTCCATAGCCGTTTTGTCAAACACTTTGGTCGCATGAATATACAAATAAATTTAACCTATACTATATACAATATGATACAAAAGCAATATCTTTTCCTAAAAACTGTTGTTGAACTTATATATATCTCAGCCCTTGATAATAATAATAATAATAATTTGTTCTTTTATAGCGCATTTTATGTCTATTGACATTTCAATGCGCTTTACAATTTTACAAGGGGTCTGTCTGAAATCTATATTAACCTATTGGATAGTTGTAATACCCATATGCTTAATTCAGGAACCGACCAGTTCCAGGGGTCAAGGGGTTAATATCAGAATCAATCATCATTCGAATTAATTAAACCTTTGTCGGCATCCTTGCTTTGTCTGGCACTTATACGAAATGTGTTGTTTTATGTATTTTGTTAATTAAATAATAGTAAGACGTTGCAATTAACGGTGAATATGATATATATATATGTATTACGGACATTAATTACGCTTTGAAAACAAAATAATTAAACCCCCACTGTACTAGTAGTAGCTACTTGCGCCCGCTATATAGCAAACAATGCCTAATCGGTGCCTCTTGGTCCCCCATGATCCCCTCTTTTTATGTTAATTGAGAGCTGAGTTGATGAGATAACCACCTGTCAGTGACGTTGCAGGAAGGTCTAATCCCCCTAGCCAAACTTGTACAGACGGCCTTTAAAATAAAGGATTTTCTATGTAATTCATATAACTTTTTTTTTAAAACAACATGCGGATGCTATTGGGCAGTGGGGTCAACAAAATGATGTTCCCTGAATAGCAGATTCTTTCTGCCAATTATCAGAACCTTATCCTACATGCATACATGGAAACAATCAAGGAAATTTGGCATATCACGGTATTCCACAGGGTCGTTGCATGTATTCGAACATTGAGGGGGGGGGGGCTTTGATCTCTCGAGGGATGTCGACGGTTAGGGGGCGTCACCAGTCTTATACGATTGGTCAACAACTTCACGAATTTTCTCTTTTCTTTCTCTTTTTGATTTACAAGTTGGGAAGGGCATGTGCCCCCTACCCCATCTACGCCACTGTTATTAAAGAAGAGGTTGTATTTTCATTAAGCATTTAGGCCCAGAAAGGGTCCACAACTAGTTCCTGGTCATCAACAGAGGGCGGCTTATCGAATGTTCGCTTGTTTCGTGGATTTGACTCGGTTAGTGGCCCATCTTTGTTTCCTTTGCGGCGAAGTTTCCTGTGGCAAGAATAAAAAGAAAAGGGCGATTTGATATACATAAACATAGGAACTAAATTACCATGAATAGACCGTGACATTTTGATGAATGAACTTTGTCTCATGCTTTTGATAATAAATGTCATCGATAAGTTAATAGGGCTGTTCTTTTCTCATAACATTGTTATTTTAGCAAGACTGCAAAAGCATTCAGTTTCAGAGAACGAACAAAATAAAAACGATGCTGACCTTTAGTGTAAGTACCAAGTTGTAACGAGGCGCTTAACAAAGATTTAATCGAAATTAAATTGTCCTAGAGCTCAGTTGGTATAGAGCAGTGGTCTCGTAATCCGGCGACCCGGGTTCGAAACCAAGGCGATGCGCTAGTGCCCTTTGGTAAGGCATTAATCCTCATTACCGTTGGTCCTCTGGTTGCTTACTAACAAGCCTGTATGTTTTCTTAGCAGTCAGGTTAAATAACCACTTCTACAAATTTAAAGACCGTCAATACTACTGGACCAGAGGGGATTAGACCACACAGCGAGGTCACTGACAGGTGGCTATCTCATTAACTCAGCTCTCAACTAACATAAGAAAAAGAGGATCATGGGGGGACCAACAAGCACCGATTGGGGAAGTTTTCTATATAGAGGGAGCAAGTAGCTACAAGTAAGACAGTAGGGCTTTAAAAAAGACAACTTACTTTGGCAGACATGAGCAGAAGCACAGAGCGTCCATGAAGAGGTTGTAATATTTCTTGCAGGCTCGTTTGAGTTTCTTGAGACAAGGGAAGGTATCTTCCTCGCAGTAAGTACACATGAACACAGCCGCCATACAGCAGCCCGTGATTGCTCCGATCATGATGCAGATGTTATAGAACTCCTGCATTCTGCAATAAAACATTGTAATAATGATGGTGATGGTAATAGACAATAATGATGATGATGATGATAATAATAACAACAATAATAATGATGATAATAATGATAGTAATACTACTAATGGTAATAATGATGATGATGATGATCATAACACCAATAATGATAGTAATAATATTTGATTTGATTTGATTTGATTTATTGGTTTCTGCATCTTTTTTTTCTTCTTTTTTTCATCATACATTTTCATGAACATAATATGGTTTGATATAATATTTTAAGTGTATATAATTTTATACAGATAATGAACGAATTTAAACAAATATATTGAATGCATAATTAACATACATTAGATGCAGGAGGGCTACAGAAATAAGCAAAGTAGCTTGACGTGCCCGCAGCCCTTAACTTAGATACAACAACAATAACAAATACAAATAGAAAAGACTGACTTGCAGAGAAGAAAAGGAAAGGGGAGAGAAGGAGCGTTGGTAATACACAATAAATCTCGTACATCTGCTGATTGAATGCAGGTTCATTCATAAAATGGCTAAACGATGCTAGGTCATGGACGAGTACACATCATTATTGAAGATACAGTCACTGTACACACGAACATGAATACAGTGCAATATTAAGAACATATCTACTGATAATGACAATGATAGCAATAAAAAGAGACAGAGAGAGGTCTAGCGGGTGAATTGGAGAAGAGAGAAGGAGAGAAAAAGGTGGAATTAAGAGAAAAAGAGAGAAAGAATACAAGTGAGAAATGAAAATGTGAGAAAATAGAAGAAGAGAAAAGTAGCGAAAGCGAGGAGGAGAGAAAGAGAAGAGAGAGAGAGAGAGTGTGAGAAAGATATATACGGGGGTAATTAGCTTCAAACTTACTTTTCTGCACTTTTCGCTGCCTCGTCTTTACAGCAAGAATGAAAATTGCCCGATTCATCTGGGCGATCATTGTAACAGCATTGATTAAATTCATTATCTGTCCCGTCGTCCAAAGTATCGGGACATTCGTAGCTGTTCCCCGCCGCAGTCTCGGGCAGCTCGGTGTCGATGGCACACGTCGTCGCAGACACTGAAGAAAACAGAAAATGGTGATTTATATATATGCGAAGGATATGAAACCTGACTTGAGTTCGCAGAGAACTTACCTGAGTTGAAATTTGCAAAAGGTAAGACATTTATATCATAATGATAATAATAATAATACTCAGTTCTTGTGTAGCTGTGCATATCACATTACATATGCGCTGGCAGCCGCTATCAGCGCACATTGTAATTCAAGGAATAATCCTACTAGGTATCCATTTACCTTACCTGGGTCGAGTGTGGCAAATGTAGATTAATGTGTTGCTAAATGAAATTAGTGCCGCGGCGGGACTCGAACCGCGGACTTTTGTGATCCACAGCCCAGTGTGACATATCCACTCGACCACAACACCTCTTATTTATCATCAATAGTGATCTGTTAGTGTATGAGAGGTTCAGTGACCCATTCAAAATTCTATATCAAGTGTCTCTCCAAGTTTCTCTCCAAGTTCCTCGGTACTGATTGGAATAAAAGTTGATAACAAAAATATCATCCATACTTATTTTTGGTGATCTTCCACTGGCAATATACATGGGCTTTGGAAACAGGGAGGCTAAGGACTGCAGATTATATTTGTTATGTAGCCACCCCCTTCCCGGCTCTTTGAAAATACCAATATTGGGGCAATTTTCACGTCATATTCCAACAACCGCAACTTGTTATTGTATCAGAACAGTGCTCAGTTATTTTATTATTTTAATGACGAATTTTCACTACTGAAAGCATGTCTTTAACTTAGCTCGCTCGCTTCGCTTTCTCGCAAAGTTTCAATAAGAATGCTTGATGTGCATCAAGGGGCAAGAGACGTCATTGCAGCCGCCTGAGAAAATGAGGCCCTAAACACTTTGACCCGAATTCACAAAGGAGGTTTTTTTCGACAAACCTAGGTTTATGTGCGTCATAATTATGACGCGTTTCAACGCGTTTTAAACCGCATTTGTGAATAAGCTAAGCTTGTTAAAGATACTATGTTCCTTTTGCAGCCAACCTCAAATTATATAGAACTTTGCAGGAATTATGAATATGTTATGTATGTCCTTTCTGTGAAATTTAAACATTAGTAGTGTCCTAATATTCAAATTATGCAAGGAAACCCGTTTACTTGCTAGACTTCACTGGCAGACACTATTGAGTGACTGACTGGCTTTTTTCTTCTTTGGTAATAACATACATAAAATGAGCTTTAAAGGGATGAGCATTTGTCTACATCAATAACCCACTTCTTGTAATGGCCAAAATTAAACTGATTGAATCTTTGCGTAGCATAAAACGTATGACCATTCGGTACAATGGTGTGAAAATCAAGACTATTACTTATTGGCTCTATAGCTTCTAAGTCGATTCGACAACTAACAGTCGGTATTTTCCCACTTAAAGACATTTTCAAGCCCCCCTTTTTCAAGGAAGTTCTAAATTAGTGTTATCTTTCAAATGCCGTTGGAATTTAACCTTTCCATTTCTGTTGGCCTGCAAATGGGACAAAGTATTTTTAAGTGATGTCGCTATTTGATTATAATACCTTAATATAATTGTCGCTTAAAAATAACAAAAAATTAACGTACTGGTCAGAATAAAAATGTAATAATAATATTCGACATGATAAACTTGAAACGGAGTTAACACAAGTGGCCCACATTCATGGAAGTGGTTTAATAATCTCATCTGGAATGCATTATCTTGTATAAATTGATAGTTATGCAGTAAGGCCTATATATTTCTTATATCAGTTTCTGTTTAGATCCCTCTGTCCCCCCCCCCCCCCTCCTCCTCACAAATTGTTCAAAATCCTCAATTTTTTTTCATTTCATTTGGAACCTTTTCGATATTCAATCAAATTCTTTACAGCATAACGTCAACATTCTAAAGTGCACAGTCTTGATAACAAACATTTCACTACTTAATTTCAGGAAATTAAGTGAGTTATACAGAAATATTATGAAGTGAATACAAGTCTAAACAAAGAAATGCGTGGTCTGAAATAACAAAATAAAAAGAAGGGCAGCAAAGGGCCAATTTTGAAATAAGGAACATGCACGACTTACCATTACTAATGCTTACAACCAACACAAGGAACCATCCAAACAAAGTTTCTTTTCTAATTCTCGCCATAGTGAGTTCGTCAAATGCTTTCTTTGATTCGGGAAATCTGTGAAAAATACTGCATTCAAAATGAATGTACGTTTGTGCCTGTGCTCTGCTCTGGTCTTCTTGTTGGTTTCTTGCGACAGTTTATCTTCTTTTCCCCCTCTTTCGATATCAACAGAAGAACTACATAGGACTACGGAGGTATAATTTCTCAAAATGGCGACTGCGTGTTCTTGTTTAGCAATATTATTTTGTAAAGGTAAAGAACTACAAAAGACAGCTTAGGCAAAATCGATGAA